>NC_061111.1:119516270-119619497 GCF_002878395.1 Capsicum annuum | reverse complement strand
ACTACTTGACTTCTATCAAATCTCATACAAACCACCCAGGTGCCTGAAAGTTGGTGTAACACCTTTGAAGATAGTGTATTGAGTGAGTAAGAAGATTGATGAAAGTATAGCACTAATTAATCATCACGGCCTTATTTACGAATCATGATGGCACCTACTCTGTACCGCTAGTAGGTAAGTCGAACCATAGTCCAGAGCTTGAAACAATAGGCTAACTTGGTGGAAAATTGCTTAAAACCTAGAAATTAAAAATTAAAGACTTAAATAGCAATAATACAATCATAAAGTTCTAATAGATAGATAGATAGAAAATCGACAATCATCCCAAGACTCAGTAATGTCAGTTCAAGAGCTACTACAAATGAACTATGAGTACTAAATTTCAAATACAATCCATCTTAAAGATGAAAGACTAGACAGAGAAAAATAGAAGGAAAAAGGGTAACTCCGACTCTAAGAGCTCAACCAATCATCGAAAATAACCTTGAACAAGCATTGAATCAGCGATGGCAACTAGTACTCGGATCTGCACCAAAAATGTACAGAAGTGTAGTATGACTACGAAACTACGGGTACTCAGTAGGAATCATTAGCCGACCGAGCTAAATCATGATACAAATACAATAAAATACAGGATAGAAAAGCTAAGTCAAGGTAAATAGGGCCAAACCTGGAAATAATGAGGCTTTGGGCCTAACAATATGTCTGAAATAATTACAATATTATAATCATGGTCTTATGCCCACATACATATCCAGAACTCATATAAATAATCATATCTATAATCCAAAGCATATTTTTGAGGCATAACATACCCATAAGCCATAAAGCATATCTATAATCATCTCATATATAGGAGGCATCTCATATCTATAGGCCACATATCACATCTAGGATTCATAATATCAATAACGCATCTCACATCTAGGAGGCATAATATCAATAAGTCATCTCACATCTAGGAGGCATAATATCAATAAGGCATAATATCAATAAGGTATCTCACATCTAGGAGGCATAATATTAATAACGCAATAGCTCATAATTATGAGGCATAGCACATCTATAAGGCACCTCAAATATATAGGCCATATATCATAACTATGTTTATACCTATATTATTAAAAATGTCGATGGACCATATCATAAATCAAGTCTGAAAGCCATATCATAGCTATAAGCCCTTAATCATAATCTGAGAAAACCATCATCATTCACCAAGTCTCGGAGTAAACTTAAACTAAAGGCTCAAAAGTCTCAACTATGTCAAACATGTGAACATAAGTCCATAAGGGCTAATACTAGTCTTGGCCTAAGGTGGGCTAATACTAGTCTTGGCCTAAGGTGGGCCAGAAGAACCCACTTCTAACCCTTGAATTCCATATTTAGTCAAATTCTACCCCAGACTATGCTAAGGTGTCTATATTGATTTCTAGATAGTACATAAGTCATAATTAGCCCTAAGATAGTAATTCCACCTAGAGAATGAGCAATTAAGTCAACTTCACCTATTATACAATATCAAGATCACTAAATTAGTCCAAATAAGGTTAATCATACTAACCATATTTCCAAAATTTAAACCATATTTCAAACCTAGTATCATATCATATCTATTCTATGATTACCTCAATCTATAAAGGAGGCAATAGGATTTTAAAAGTGTAATAACTGTTTTACCTTATGGGTCAAAACCCTCATCTAATTCTCTAACTTCAATATTCAAGACTAATTCAATCTACCCATAATAAATCTTAGCATTTAGAATCACATACAATATATAACATACATCATCTTACAGCGATGATTAGACAAAATCCTACCTCAAAACCAAACTGTAAATACTTAATCATCCACAGAATGTCAGTCTTCACTCCATGATCTTGAAATACCTTTATTTTATAAAAATCATAATCAACATGTTATTAGTAGTCAAATGAGACCTATGTTTCCATATAATAGGTCAGGTCAAATTTTGGGTCAAGAACGAGCTTGTCGAGCCCGCTAATGAAATACAAAAATTAAAACTGTCATGAGGTCCCTCGAAGAATAAGGAAGCTATGCTACAACGTTGATCATAAATGGAACACAATTTGAGTCTCACATCGACCCTTAATGTTTAGGAATTTGAAGTCCTAATTTCTAAGAATTTATCAATAAATTAAAGGAAACTTACTATGAAATAAAAGGGAAATCATGAAACAATTAATAACCAAGCTCCCCCAAATTACCTACAAGCTTAGACCCAAGTTTTGCCTCTCTATTAGGGTTTTGGCTCTCAATATATGGATGAAAAATGGGATAATTCAAGACATAAGGGGTCTATTTATACCTAGACCAGGTAATCAAAAGTTGTTATCACAACCAGTAGGTGTGCAATTTCACCAACTTGGTGATTGCACATCGATTCATGATCGCCTATCATCTTTGTGATCTTACTATCTTGCCTGCCAAGCATACCACGATCGTGACACTTGGTGAGCGATCAGATGCACCAGCTGACAGTTGTGGACATAAAATTTCCAAGTCCCCGCCAAGACCTTGAGATTCTTTTAGAACCCCGCATTCACAACTAAACTATGTAAACACACTAAATTTGATGCTATAGACTCAATGGTGCAATTAAATTTTCCATCATGGTCATAACGACCAAATGTGGGTGCCATACCTAAATTTCATTTTCTTAACTTTTCGATCAATAGCTTAAAATGAGCACGGCTGCCTTGGGATCCAAATGAAAGGTCTACCCTAAAATTGATATGTCGGAGTTGATGGCTCTATCAAAATTCTTATCTGAGGTCATTTACTAGGATTTATGGTTCGAGACCAAATCCTAAATAGTGAAAGCTCCAAAATAGAAAAATAAGTGATCACCAAATTGATAGTTTCGACATATCATAAATGACCTGTAGTCACTGTAGGAAGGCTCAAAATATTAGAAATGCGCATAAATTAAGAAAATGAACTGGAGGTTCATTACACTATACACCTTCATTTTTTTTAGTTTAGAGACCTAGGGAATCAAGCTCCATAAATTTGGGGGTTCAGGCCATATCAGAAGGTATTGTCCTAATTTTCTGTCTGCATGTAAGGTGACTCAACAATTGACTTCTAGTTCTCTAGTTTTAGTAGGTTGTGGTGTGGAGGAAATGGTCGAATTCATCCCTAAAATAGGTTTGGTGGATAGTTCGCATGAAGGGATAGCATCCAATCCAACTGAGGTACAGGAAAGGTTGATATAAATAGTGCTAAGGCTAGTAGAGGCGGTGATCAAGGTAGTTAAAGAGCATAAATTTTTGTTATTCCATTTTATGCTGAAGTAGAAGCTTCTAATGATGTAATCACAGGTACTATTCTAGTCTATACTGTTATGGCTTCTGTATTGTTTGATCCATGGTCTACTTTCTCTTGCATGACTATGAAGTTTTCTTTGTGTTGGGACTTGACTTGAACTGCTTAATACTCTTATATATATGTCTACACCAGTTGGGTGTTTGTATGTGTTTATTAGGTTTATAGGGCATGCCCTGTGATGTTTATGGGGTACAAAACCTTAAAGACTTAGTAATTTTATACATGGAGTATATTGATATTATCTTGGGGATGAGTTGGTTATTTCTTTATTATTCCATTCTTGATCGTTATGATAAAACCATCAACATAGCGATGCCTGGGATGGAAAAGTAAGAGTTAAAGGGTACTTTTAAGCCTACTCGTGTGAAATTTGTCCTTGGGAAGGGGTATAGGATATTTTTAGCCCATATTCATAAAGATAAATTTGTAGACCCTTCGATAGATTCAGTCCTAGTTGTATGTTAATTCTTAGAAGTATTTCCTAATGACAAAATTGATTTCTATATAGACTTAGAGCATAAAATTCAACCCATCTCTATCCCTCCATATTGTATGGCAACAATTAAGTTGAGAGAATTGAAGTCTTAGTTACATGAATTATTTGACAAGGTCTTTATCCTCCCAAATATTTCTTCTTAGGGTGCTCCCATTTTTCTTATGAAAAAAAAGGATGGTACTATGCAGATATACATAGACTACCATCTGTTAAACAAGGTAACTATTTGCAACAAATATCCCTTGCCGAGGATAGATGACCTATTTGACAGTGTTAGGGAGATGCAATGTTCCCCAAAATTGATTGAGTTCAGGTTATCATCAGCTTAAGATTAGGGTGGAGGACATCCCAAATATAGCTTTCTAAACTCATTATGGGCACTAAGAGTTTCTAGTCATGTCCTTTAGCTTGACCAATGCCCCAACTACATTTATGAGTCTAATTAATAGAGTTTTAAAGTCTTTTTTGGATTCTTTTATTATCATTTTTATTAATGACATACTAGTTTACTCCAAGAGTAAAGAAGAGCATAAAGCTCATAGGTGTATAATACTGGGGTTTCTTAAGGAGAAACAACTATATACCAAATATTAAAAATATGAGTTCGAGCTATCTTGAGTATCCTTAGAGCACATTGTACATAAGGAAGGTTTTATGGCAAACCCACAAAATGTTGGAGCTATCAAGATCAGGCTAGATCGACGAATATGATAGAATTTTATAGTTATGCATGGTTAGCCAGTTATTATCACTGATTCGTTAAGGGATTCATTGTCATCACTTTCCATATTACCCAACTTACTTAGAGGAAGTTTCATTTGTGTGGGATTACAAGTGTGGGGAGAGTTTCCAAAAGCTTAAAACTTTGCTAACCTCAACCCTAATTCTCACATTGCCTATAAAGATAAGAATTTAATTGTGTTTTTTCATGCCTTGTGGTTGGAATTATGTGTTGTATTGATGCAGGATAAAAATGTGATTGCTTACATTTTAATGGAACTAAAGCATATTAGAAAAACTAACTAATACATGACTTGGAATTGGTAGTTGTGGTCATTTCTTTGAAAATTTAGAGATATTACATGTATGGGGTAAAGTGTGAAACACTCATCGACCATCACAACTTGAAGCATGTGTTCACCTAGAGAGACATAAGTTTGAGATAGAGAAGGTAGATAGAGTTGATCAAAGATTATAACGTCTCAATTTTATATCATCCAGCTAAGTCCAATATGGTGGCAAACATGTTGAGACAAAAACTAGTGAACATGGAAAGTTTAGTCTGGATGGAGATGTCAAAATGCCCATTGGTGAGAGAGCATAATCTTTGGCTA
Organism: Capsicum annuum; assembly: GCF_002878395.1. Taxonomy (NCBI): domain Eukaryota; kingdom Viridiplantae; phylum Streptophyta; class Magnoliopsida; order Solanales; family Solanaceae; genus Capsicum; species Capsicum annuum. Next base: position 119,614,313 of record NC_061111.1, on the reverse strand, counting down.
ATGATTTACTGAGATTGTAGGAGACTTGCAAGGGAGAAGAACTGTCCCATTTAGAAGTTAGGTCTACGTTATTTGACCGTATTTAAAGCAGAAAATTTAAAGATATAAAGTTAAGCAACCTTCGAGAAAAAGTCTTACAAGGTTAAGCTTGAGAGGCCATCCTGTATGATGAAGGACTATTAAGGATTAGGGGGAACATGTGTGTACCTTATGTGGGCTATTTGATTTTTTCTATTGTAGCGGAGGCCCACAACTCTAAGTACACTATGCATTCAGTTCCAACCAAAATGTATAGGGACTTGATGCAATATTACAGTGCCAAAGAATCGAGCATGATATTATAAATTTTAGGACCAAGTGTCAAAATTTCCAGTCGATCATGTATGAACATCTAAAATCTAGAGGCACATTTCAAAGGATGCCTATTCCAAAATCAAAGTGGGAAAAGATGACTTGGACTTTGACGGCGCCCAAGCATACACGCAAGTGTACGTGGTCTTATCAAGTAGTAAAGTGGCTTCAAAAAAGCACAAGTATCGATCTCTCAGGGACTGGCGTTCGCCACCTATCCAATTCTAGTTTAACCAATTGAGGAGAGTAGCAAATAGAGTTTTAAAGTTGTAAATTAAAGCTAAACTAAACTAATGCAAAAATATTAATAACTTAGGACAATCTATAGATAGTAGCCCAGAGTTAAGGCTTACGAAAATCATACTATGTTATTGAACTTCATTCATTAAATCACTTATCTTGGTTGTTGATTCGTAGGGTTAATTGCATGATCATGGTTTCCCAACCTCTAATACTTTACCTAAGTTGAACCTTACAACTACATCGTTGAGAAGGGATGTCATAGTCCACTTAAGTTCTTTACAAATATCATCCTACATGTGAATCAAGTAAGGTATCTAAGTACATCCATGTACTGGATACTAATTTGAATTCCTTATTCAGAAAGAAACACAAACTATACTTTGCTTATTCCCATGTTCTATCACCCTATTCCCTCTCCCGAGTTTGAAAGGTTGACAATTGATGTATTCTAAGGGTAATTAGTCCTTAAAATAGTTTAAAAAATCATAAAAAAACAACCAATGATGATAAGCAAATTAACAAACTTAATTCAAAACAAAAGTAATCATGAACGTGGTCATAACCCCAGAAAAGAAGTTTTAGCCTTTAATGGAAATATTCATCATCCAATCCCTTAGATTAATGATACAAACCATAAATGAAACTAAATTAAAGATATATAAGCCCTAAAAAGAAGTTGTGTTAGCCTCCTCATTCTTCCAAGACGTCCAAAAGTGTGCAAAAACGTTATACAACATGTATTTATAGCATAAATGTAAGCCAAATCCCCATAGAAGTTGAATTATCTTGAAAACGCCCGGGTGTGGAGTGGATAATACATATCATTATCCATTGATATGGAATAGAGCGTGTGTCGCATGCTAATCGCATTCACTCTCTGGAAGTTGTCTTTGAAATTTTTTCTAAGGCATGGGAGCACCGAAATGAGAATGTATCACATGCTAATAGACTTTAGGACCACCACGCACCTATTGGTTACTATTTTTGGCATATTATAAATCCATTGGTATTTTTAATGCATCCATTTTCCTCTCCTACAGTCCACACGCACCCAAGACATTCTAGGGGTCCAAAATTACGTCAATCTACGTATTATGCCTTCGTTGAGCCATTCTAAGCCTTTTTGAGTTGTTCCCACTTGATTTGAAGCTTGTAAATCATTCATAATTAATCATAATCCATTCACCAAGTATACTATAGCATTAAACACAACAATTTAAATCTCAAAGAAACACAACATCCAACACAGCGAACTAGAAACACTAGCTAAGCATAGGCTAATTTCACCCTGATCTTTAACTCATTATTTTGACCCTTGGCTTGATACAATTGACCCTTGAGAATTATAAACAAGTTTTTTAACATATAACTACACATAAAAACCATTTGGAACACTTTAAATATAATAGAATCCACCGGAATCAACTAGACAAGCACCTAGCTCAAACTAGTAACACTAGTTTTCCGGTTGAACTCTAAATAAATATTTTAGGTACAAACTTGTTTGAAACTCACTCTTAACATCCTAAACACATGTTTTAAATCTTTTATACACATTTATATCATTATCCACCATTACAGAATAGAATCATCCTCAAAACAAAGCTAAAAAGGCTAGAATAGGGACACAAGAATGCATAAATACACCCAATATCAAACTTAATGGTTAGTCTTCCTAAGATCTTGAGAAAGTGTGGATCTATATGGGTTATGGTTTATCAATTGACTAATATGGATCACATTATCCTGATAAAGGTGGATTATAATGTTGTAAGTTGGCAAAAAAAAATTTGAAGGAGATTGTAAGGCTACATAGGGTACTTATTTTTGTTGTGTCAGACAAATGTACTCAGATTACCTCTAATTTTTGGGAGAAGTTCTAGTCATATTTGAGTTCTAGATTGGACCTAAGTACATCTTTCCATCAAGAGAAACACAGACAGTCAGAGAAAACTATCCTAGTGCTTGCGAACATGCATTGGCATGTGTAATGGACTTTGGGGGACAATGGGACCCATACTTACCATTATTCAAATATGCCCATAATAATATCTACCACTCTAGTAGTGACATGGCTCTTTTTGAAGCCTTATACAATTGAAGATATAGGTTTCCAATTGACTGGTTTGATGCATCTAAAATAAGGACTAGGGGTACTGACATGCTCAAGGATTTGATGGAGAAGGTAAGGTTTACATAAGAAAAGATCATAGAAGTTCAAAGATTATAGAAAGAGTATGCAGACACTAGGTTAGAGATAAAAAGTTTGAAAAGGGGGAGACAATACTCTTAAAAGTGTCACCCATGACGAGTGTAATGCATTTTGGTAAGAAGAAAAAGTTTAATCTGAGGTACATCAGACCCTTTAAGTTCTTGAAAGAAGTGGGGTCAGTAGCCTACAAGCTAGACTTGCCTCTTAGTATGTATGGAGTTCATGGGGTATTCCACATATCTATGCTAAAATGTTATCATGGAGATAAGGATTGCATCATCTATTTGGACCCTGAGTTGTTTATCTTATAAAGAGGAACCAATTGCTTAAAAATAAGGATGTGAAAAAGTAAAGGACTAGAGTTATTCCTATTGTAATGGTTCAATAGAGGAATTGTCCAATTGAAGAAACAACTTGGGAAATAGATGCAGACATGCACAAGCGATACTTGCACTATGAACTCAGGTATGTACTCTTGCTTATCTATGTAAGTTTGATCTACTTGTCAGTCAAGTACAAGCGAGTTGTAAATTGGTATCTAATGTAGCAATCCAAATCATCATTACACTGAAATAAGAAGTTAACTTTCACCAACTTTTCTCTTAGACAATTTTTAAGAAAACTAGGGCTAGCCTTTTCTATTAGACAATTTTTAAGAAAACTAGGGCTAGCCTAGTGTTGGATGATTTTTTAGGGTGTACTAGTCTAAGTAAATATAGTATTAATGTGAGTTTTAGTGAGAGTGTTTTACTTGGTTTTTTATATAGATTACAAGTTTAGGAAGTTGCAAAAACTTTCATTATATAAGATATATAGAACTCTAGCTATAGAGTTTACTGTGAAAGGGTTGGTTCATGACATCGTATTTTGAAGGGTGTGTTGTAAAATATATCCAACTGAGTAGAGGTCCTGAGATTCTTTCTTGATATTACTGTAGTGGAAAAATAACCATTGCATCGGTAAAATTACCACTGCAACTACAACAGTAGCCTTAAATACAGTTTTGACAATTTTTAAAGCCAGAAACATATTTCATTCCCTACTATCTGAAAAATGAACCAAGGCCATGGGGAAGGCAATTTTCTAAAAAAAATTGGAAATTTTTTCTTTGGAGGTAAGTTCTTTACATTATAAACATGAATTACTTGAGAATCGTTAGAATTATGGGGTTAAGCACTAATTCATAAACTTGATACAATTTCATGGAAATGTGTATAACATCAATTATAATGATTTTATATTGTTAGAAAACACTATTTAGAGTAGAATCATAGTTGTTCGTTCTAAGTAAAGTGGAATTCGTGAAGTTTAAGGGGTAGAAAACCCTAAGATGATGAACTAAGGTAATATTATGGTTAAAATTGATAATTATTGATACTTGTGGTTAAAAGGGATGAAATGATTGAATTGGGCATGTAACCTTGTTGTTATACATCCAGAATAAAGTGAAAGAGAAATAAAAGGCAAGCTCATGGCCTAGAAGTAACTTTAAGTAGGGAATCGAGATAGGTTACAGTTTATTGTAGCAATTAGACTTACATGACTCTAAGCTTTTATGTAAATACAATATCTGTAATTATTTTTGGGCACTACTTGTAGTTATTCATTGCAAATGCATATTCATACATATTGATCATGATGAGTTGAAGACAATGATGATGCTATCAAAATCATGATATTCATTATGTTGAGAGGATAGTTATGATGATAAATGGATGATAATGTAGATAATATTGAATTCATGATGTTCAAGATGTTTAGAATAATGTTGATGAGATTGAGAAGAGAAATATATGATGTGCACATCTTGCATGAATATGCATTGAATGTTCGATTATAATTATATGCTATGATACAACTTGTTGTTGAAATTGTCTAAGAATAAAAATACATAAATATGAGACTTTATACCCTCTAAAATGAAGAGTCATAAATATGTTACTATCTTTGGTTATAAGTTCTGTGATGATCGCTGTTGCATTTATTTGGTTTGCTTATTTGTATGGTGTTGACTTGAATTAGCCTATGATGCCTACCAGTACTTGTTATTGTACTGATGCTCCCTCTATTTTTTTGTTAAGTGCAGAGTGTATTCCAAAATTTGAGATGAGACCCGTGTCTAACCATCAGTTGCAGACTTTAAGTTAAGGGTGAGCACCATGATCGAGAATCCCATTGAATTTTCATACTTATTCATGTCCCTTATTTCGGGACTAAGACACTCTCTTGTTTTATTTCATATTTTGGATAATATTTTAGCTATTCTTGTATGGTGACTTTAGGTCCTGGAATGTAATAAATAGAGAATTTTTTCACTCTATTAGTGATTTGATGATGACGTTGGATTTGACATTTTTACTTTTTTATAGAATACTTGAGTCTAGAATTTATTAATGATAAGGTTAAAAGAAAGTAAATGTTGACTGCTACACTTGATTAATAAGGGTTGGGTTAAGTATAGTTCTCTCGCATTAAGGGTAGGTGCCAATAATGACCGTTTGGGTTGTGACACCCACCAAAAATTTACATGAACTAGCATGTGAACAATGTCTCATGAGGGTCCGTCTGAATACCAATGATGGTGACTACAGTCTGCGACCTCTACCAAAGACAAAAACTAGTCTCCATGAAACTCGAAACCAATGGTCCTGAGTTTGAAGCACAATCTCTTAAAATTGGATGATCCACTCCAGAATTCCCCACTGACTGTAGGTGAAATCATGTTATGCCCTACTTGTATACACCTCCCCCACTGAGTAAGACCTCCAAATTCTGATAAAAACTTAGAACCAAGCCCAGTAGTAGTAGAAACCAACACTATGTGCCAATGAACTTTCCCTTGAACATCTAAGTTAATTTATTTGAACTGAAGAAAATTGAACTGGTAGATAATAAGAAGGCCTAGTCAACCTGTTGTTGATGTCTCAACTAGATCAAACCTTAAAATTCAAGTTGCAATCAAGTTATGCAATCTATATCTATAACTTAACATTGGCTCTGAACAACTTGGATTTAATTCCCAAATTGGTCCTATTGACAAGGAAGAATCCACGCACGAGATCTATCACAACTCTCAAGAAGTAATCCAACGAGTCCAAATAATAACTGGAGCTAATGAGTCTTCAAGAATATCAAATACCCAAACCAATCTCACCTTTAGAAACTAGGCATAAATCTAACTATTCCTGCAAGAGTTGAAACTAATATAAAATCGAAGAACACAATCACAATGGAGCAAAACCACAGGCTAAAGGAACGAGCAATCAAATCCACAACTATTCAAAAGAACAACACACCAAAGCATGACTAAGAACTTATCAAGACTGTAAAGAGTCCTCATGATAGACAAATCGAGGAACTTAGAAAAATATGATCACTAGTACTCACTCCCTAGAGTCATACCCTTTGGTTGCGGACAACTGATACATAAGAATACAATAGTCCTCTTACACCAAGTGAAAGTATCCCATAAAATCACATTAGGTGAAACAAATCCCTAAATAAGAAGCCACTGAAACAACCTATTCAAACCTCCCTCAACCCAACTGAACCATGGACGGCATTATAGAAAAAAGGGATTACCTGACCCAATTTTAATATTTGAGTCAAATCACAATTGAGACAAACCAAGAAACCCAGGAGAATAACCAACAAAACATATCCCTCCAAGGGACTGATAGAAAAATAGGAATGCCAAAGCAAACTTTAGTAAAACCACAGAAGGCTAAACCTTTCTTCACCCACTCCTTTCAATAACCAACCTCACCTTATAAAAAGAAAAATATCCAACAATCAAGGTATCCTTCTAAGCCAAATAAACAAAATTACAAGAAAAAAGACACTACTAGATAACACTAGTCCCACCATATATTAAATAAGGAGCCACAATAGATAAAAGAATAACAAGAAGCAATAGGATAAAGTGCAAGTGGCATAAAATAAAAATAAAAATTCCCGCTCTAAGATCAGATCAAGGCCACTATGGAAAAGAAAAGGGAATTTACCCAAGGCTACACCCCAATTTAATCACAATACCAATCCACCTAATCCACTACTAAAAGAAAAATATCTATGGGGTTAGTTAAATATGTTAAACCTACATAGGCTAACAATAATGTATATAATAATAGCAAGGCATATAGACACGGATGGGTATGAAAACCCCAATTTAAATCAATTAGAACTAAAATATAGTAAATAAAACTTCCACCTATAATGATGGAATCTGAAGCCATCATCTCTGTCTAGCTTAAAGAAGTACAAATTGAAATGCGTCTGACCCTGAACTGAGTATCCAAACAACTAACTAAAATACCCAAGGCACCACCTCTAACTAAAAGTGCCACATCCCTGAGCTATCGATTTGGTTGCACTGATTGCCTAATAATCCCATGTTGGAGACACTCTCTAAACCAATGAAAAATCTTTCTGCAATTTCAACAAACCCCTAAAGCTCTAAATTGGTGAGAGACATTAGATAACCTCAATTGGCTAATCAACTCACAGCTGGGACACTCTCTAGACTAATGACCAACCTTTGAACAATCACAACATGCCCCCAAAACACTCTAATGGAATGAACCTACTTAATCAAAGTGGCCACCATAGCCTAAAGACCTAGATCGATAACCCCATGATGACTAACCAAAAATCTATCCACTGTGACCACATGATCTATCTTAGAGTCACTGATAACCTGAGGTGCTACCTGTACAGACCTAATAGGCTTTGAGTGATGTTAACTCCACTGGGAGGATTATTTTCTCTAGATGGAATACCACAAAACTATGCTGATGGTGAGGCCTTTTGCTACCACCTCCATATCTATCAATATATGACCACTCTAAAGTCCTCACATAATCAACAACCTGGAGAAAGGTAGACCCAAAAACTGTCATACACTCTAATGCCAACTAGAGTGGTAAAGAAATCCTCTAATAAACCTTTAGACCATCTCATGTTTAGTAGGAAATAACATAGGAGTATATCTAGCCCACATAAGAAAACCAATCTCATACTCTAAAACCAATAAAGAACCTTTTTGAATGCTACAAGACAACTATGGCCTGAGAATGAATCGATATGCCGAATACAACCTTTGACTGTGGCTTATCCACAAAAAGGCTCAAAATCTCTAAACAAAACCTCAAAGAAATAAGGTGATCTAAACCCTGTTAGATCCTAGGTTGGACCTACACCCTTTGGTTGACACTAAAGGTCCTTAATACCAAGTTTAGACCCTTCATACTTTAAACTAAAACTCTAGTAACACATGTAGAAGTCTTGTCCACGGCTATCAAAAACCTCAATCTAACAATCTGAGAAGGAGTGGAGCCAAAAAAAAGTACTTATATGTTGACAGAAGTCAGCACACATGATGAAGAATCAAGAAATGGGTTTTCCAAAGAATGCCCTATAGCCACGTAAATATAAGATGACGTCACCATACCAATCTACAAGACTCTACTAGGCATTTTGCTCTTGTACCAATGGCACCAGTGAATCTAAGTCTGACACCAAACTATCAAGGCCTGATTTTATAGGTCATGATAATATCTACTATAACCTACCAGTAAATAAGCTAACCCATAGGCTAAAACAATGAGTAATAGACTAATAAGAGAAATGGAAGTCAAACTCTATGAAAAAAGAAAGAAAGCCCAAAAATAATAATTATTCCTCAAAACCTAGTGAGGTTAGTACAAGAGTCACTAGTAAACAAAAATACAAGGTAATCATATAAATATGTACAGAACTTTCCCCAAAATGTAAAATAAAGTCAAAGTAACAAAAAATGGAGAACAGGAATAACTCTAGACACTAGGAGCTCACCCTAAACCTATGATCCATGGAAGCTCCGCATAATACACATGTCAGCAGAAAGAAATTTAACATGACCTAAACTTCGGGCCATGTCGTATAGGCACCTCAAGAACACATGTACTTGAGTTCACCCCGATAACCCAACCTAATCACCAATAATAATCCACAAGGGTCGGATGGATCCCGACCATAAAATAAAAAGAGAAAAATATAAATCTAATAGCCAATGTTAGACAATATCTACCATCTTATTAATATCAATAGTCTAGCCAATATGCCCAAGTCCACAGTCATTCACAAAACCTCTAACAAACTAAAGTTGACAATACGTCGGGACATGCCCTTGACATAGCCAAGTACCAAACCTATACAGGTCTATGACATAAAGTAATACGACTACGAGAGATAGGTATTTAAGAGTATGAAAGATAACCACGTCAAGATCAATGTACAAACCATCTCAAACACCTATAATTGCATAGAAGAAAATAAAATGCTCCGGCGCCTACATCGCATGGAGATATAGTATCCAAAGATAGTGGTTGGAACGCAAGCATGTAACTCAAGGATAGGGATAAAATAACATCACTATTCAATACAGGTCAATATACATCATATTCAATCATATTCACACATTTGTCCTTACACATAGATATATCACATGCTAATCAAGAAATGAAGACTTCATAACATTCTCAAATACTTAAATCATATGACACAAAGTAGAGGACTCTGGCATTCCATGCTTAGGTTCATACTATATTCATTAGGCATAAGACTTGAACAATATTCACATCTCAATGGGAAAGGTACTTCATCCATGGTTACACTTCATCAAGCAAAAGGGCTTCAACCGCATAGTAATTTATTGAAATAAGGTCTCTACCCATATACCATAATCACTTAGGCATGGAACTCTAATCACATGATCACATATTCAACTAGGCATGGGACTTTAATCAAATGCTCTCGCGTTCACTTAGGTATGGAACTCTAATCACATGATCACACATTCTACTAGGTATGGGACTCTAATCACATGCTCTTACATTCACTTAGATATAGAACTATAATCATATGATCACATATTTAACTATGCATGGGATTCTAATCATATTCTCTCATATTTACTTAGGTATGGAACTCAAATGACATGATCACACATTTAAGTAGGCATGGAACTCTAATCGCATGCTTACACGTTCAAGTAGGCATGGAACTCTAATCGTATTTTTATACGTTCAAGCAGGTACAGAACTCTAATCGCATGCTTACATATTCAAGTGGTCATGGAACTCTAATTGCATGCTTACACATTCAAGTAGGCATGGAACTCTAATCACATTCTTACACGTTCAAGCAGGCATGGAACTCTAATTGCATGCTTAGACAGTCAAGTGGGCATGGAACTCTAATCGCACGCTTAAACATTAGGCAAGGTATTTTAACCTCAAGAGATCTCTTTAAGAAATGTAATCCAACCACAAGCTATTAGATGAAGTTCTTTGACCACAAGTCATTTAATAAGGCAATGGACTCTAGCCACAACCCATCACATTGCCATCATTAGTCGACATTTGAACTCTTAACCCACTAGATCATGTATTAGCATCCATATCATTCTTGTCACATAATAGAGAAACACCAAACATTCAAGAGCTTTAGCTTATTTAGACATTTCAACACCATACATGACCACATGGTCCTTATAGGAGCCTTCATTGCTCAACCATCTTAATAGGACAATGCCTCTATTCAATTCATCGTGCAATTCAAGTTATGGTCCTCGGGACCCACACAAACTATTTACAATTCAAGTTCAAGTTTAGAGAAATAAACCCCTCTTCTTAACCATCAAACCAACATAGTTAAAGATTAATAAATTATATGACTAACCACACCAACACAATACCAGTTAGCAAACATTTATACAAAAAGGGACATTGCCTCATTTAAGCCAAAAGCTAATGCATTACATGCTTAACAAGGTTATTATCATCCACTTCCAAGCATTCAAAGGTATTCACATTCACTTAGACATTATCATGACGCATTCATGTTCACTAGACCTTTTTACCTAGATACACATTTGGCCTTCACAAGACTATTTAACCACTCATCATGTAAATAGGACAAATGCTTTGATACAACATATTATTCATTAAATTTACGGTCATCAAGACCCACAGAATCATTCATATTACATTGGCAAGCGTACACCATATTCTCACCATCTTTGGGTTCAACACCCAAAATAAGTTCATTTTCATGTTTAGGGCCTTAACCCCGTATTAGCCATTATCCCAACAATATCATCAATTACACAATACATGACTCATAATACCTTTTACAATACGTCAACCATTTATACTCCTCAGGCCATTTCTCTAGCTAAACACATCACTAATATTTTACTAGACAACTCACTTAGATATTTTCACAAACACTTTATGTGCATACCTTTAACAAGGCTATTTTATGGTAGATATCATCAATATTAGGGTTACTTAATACACCCATGTAAAACAACATACCACAAGCACCCGCATATACAATCTACCATCAATAATATGTATCAACACAAGTATAAGCAAGAATCATCATTATTTATTTATAGGTATCAAAAACCCTTGCCATTTTATTCAAAACCACCATGTACACTTACTAATCCATGTGTGAAATACATAGGTTTAGAGTTATTTAAATAGGGTAAGAGATACATTCCTTAAACAAGATGACACACCAAAAATATTGACTTCTTCTTGCCACTAAATGAACACCCTCCAAACCCTAGCCTCCAATCTTGCTCCAAGAAGCTTTTTAGAGTGTTTGGAATACTCAAGTCTTGTAAATGAAGACTTAGGAGTCTACCATGCCTTATATAGTGCAAGGAATTAGGGTTTTAGGCAAGGGAAATGACCAAAAGGTCCTTTATAAAAAGCTGGAAAGTATACTTGTGCAGGAGTACGACTCCCCTATATGGTTCATGTGGAAATCGTGAACAAGGGTACTAGTGGTACCCTAACTCATACCCTAGAACTCTCCTAGGTTAACCACACTGGTTAAGGTATGACTAGACACCCTTGAGTTGTATCAAAAGGGTATGACTTGTGACCTAACTCATATAGACCACTCATAACTAAAACAGTCCACTTAGTTTGAGGTCTCTCTCTTCATGGTTGAGTTACATAAGACTCATATGTATTGGTTATGATTGAGAGAAGGTCAAGTCATATAGAAACCAGTATACTACCTTAGCATTCTATCTAGGATATAAGAGAGGAGGACGAGAAAGGTATGAGTCATGACCAAGGGTACGACTCAAGCCCTTTAACCGTACCTACCCCAGAGACTCCAAAATTTGTTTTTATTATAAGGGTTTAAGTCTAGGTTCTTCAATTCTCCCTCACTTAGACCATGTGCCCTCGAATGAGAGGCGAGGCAAGAATAAAAACAAGTTAACACATCAACATGCATCAAGTCAACCTTTACACAAGTTAGAAACAACATGCAACAAGGATATAACACAACACATATCATGATCATTACCAATCAACCAAAAATTTTTGCAAGGCCACATTCTTGGGTGTTTGAAACTTGTACTATGATCTGCATGGTGCAGAAGTATAGTAATAGTACCAAACATGAGGTAATAAGATAATGTAATTATAAATAACATGTAAGGCAAGAACATACATTATAAGCAACTAACTAAGAAATGAAAAATAGTAATGATTATGGAGAGGTAAAGACAAACTACCATATTCTACAAGTAACTATAGACATGAGTGTGATACAATAGGTAGTTAGAAAAAATACAATAAAAAAAGATATATAATAGTAGTACGAGGAAAGGAGGTGATATACAAAAGAGCAGGTAGAGAATAAATGAATATCCAACAGTATTGTACAAGAAGATAAACATGAAGGTTCTAATCTGAGGGAGCTAATCTACAAACCTAAATCACTATAAGAAGTGCATCAGTGTAAATCAAAAATAGTGGTATGCACATGTATCCTTCTTAAAGTAAGTTAACAATAAGATTGCCTAATATTATGACTAGCAATGCTAAAAAACAAAGGGACCACAGAATATACCTAAGAATCCAGTGCATGCGAATATTCACCCTGCCACGAGCTATACAATAATAATCAAATAACACAAAATCAAATACAACCGAACAACAAATATCATAATTTGCCCCCATAAGCCCAGAAGGTACACAACAATAAACATAACCTAACCAACCCCCCTCCCCCCACCAATAAGATGGGCACGCACAATAACGTACAATCATACTACCTATAGATGATGCATACTACCTAGGTGATTCAGGCTAAACCAAGTTTCATACCCAACACAAGTACACCTTCCCCAGCTTAGTAGCTTATAAGGGTAGGACCTACAACGACCACCCTCCTCTAATATTATGGCTCATCAGAAAAAAGGGGCCCATAGAGGACTCAGGATATCTATATACATTGCCTTGTATCAAACTAGGACTTCCATAATCTATAAAAAATCCACTCCATCCAAGCATGCGTAATAAGTGCGCGAATTTGAATCAAGGCCAAATAACTAAAAATTCATAAAGTGTGGTGCCCGAATTAAACTCAAGACTAAAATGGAAAAATAATGTAGAAAGGGATAGAATCTTCCTTGACCAAATTAAGTAATAGTTATAAATTAGTGGATCAAGAATCCATCAGAATTTTCCTTGATCTAAATCTCCAAGATAGTATGTTTAGTTTAAAGAACTTAAACAATTAATAAGGGTGGTACGGCATTCATTTAAAAATTTGTTTTAAAAGTAATGAGTGGGAATCAATCCTTTTTAGGTAAAAAAATTAGGAAAATTTAAGCTTTTAGTTGGAATTGTACCACTAAATAAGCATTAGTATGTGTAAATATGTGCTTGTCATCACTAGTATCCAAACAATTGATATGTAAGCAGATAAGCATCTATGACTAAGCCAAGACTCCTTCAGGACATAGAGACCTAACCTCATATCCAACCATTCTTGTAATCAAGGCCTCGAGCCTAATAATAAACAAAGTAAAGGGATATCAATATAAAACTCATAAAACTAATCTAAACATAAGCACAGATACTGGAGGACTAACCAAAGAATATTTCCCAAAGCACTAAGAATATTTCCCAAAGCACTAAGTATTATAATAAATCTTATACTAAGGGTCTCTAGTTCCAACCTAAGGTCATGCAAGTAAAAAGTTAAGCTTAATATAACCCTATAGCTACGGTGGGTATTCTAGGCTATGGCTCAAATGAAAATTGTGAGAGTTGTATTAAAATTTTAGGGAGGTACTTAATTCACTTGAAAGTTATTTAGGAGGGTAAATAACTACTTGTGGAGTTAAAGGTCTATATTAAGTTTGTTGTACAAGTTTAGGGGTGTTTCGATGCCTTTTCGCTTAAAAAATGTATTTCTTCACTTATCAAACACACTCTTAGTTAGTGACATATTCATATTTTATTTAAGCTCATGTTTGTATCTTTCATTACCTAACTGTTGTTATAAAACTCCATTTCCTGATTATGTCCGCCGAGGCATCAAAAGAAATCACCTATTATATATTTCTCAATCTAGTTCATTAAACACTAGATCATATCCATGGGTGCTAGGTCTCAATCTAGTTAAAAAGCATCTTTTTTTTTATTCTAAACTTCTACATTGCTTCTATGTTTGAGAAAGATGACTTGGAAATGTAACAGATTAGTGAAAGTACATAAATTTAATTTTTATTAAGAGATTATGATATATTGATTTGCTTATTTCTTGTAGTTTTGATCATTTATATTTGAATCTACAATCATATTTTTCTATAATATTCATCCTCTATAATAACATTTCACTGCAATGTCCAAGCTTTCTTTGGAAGTGACTTTCATATGACGTTATATTATACATTCTCTATAACATTTTATGATGACCCTCATTTTCAAATTTAGAAATTTATATTGTTGCTTTTTTGGTCTTCCCCATGATTGATTTATCTCATTTATGAGTTGTGAGGATGGTTGGCACAGCTCCCAATTAATCAGTAATGATTTGAGAGAGTTTGCAGCTTTGAGAGGCTTTAAAAGCTATATAGTTGACTTTGATCAACATTTGATGTTCTGAGTGTCGGATGGCAATTTGAACAGTTTTATTAGATCTGAAACATCAATATTTGGATTATTAACCTAGTTAGTTTGAATCTCAAACCTTTGTTTTATATTTTAACTCTCCGTTCAGAAACTAGTTAAAATAGCCTATACATGAGTAAAATAGTTGTTGGGAGTTAATTTATTGTAAATGATCTTTCTGCATAAATACAATGATTTTATTGGATCCTAAATGTTTTTTATAATCAATTTTCACTATTAGTTCATGTTCATAGTATTCTAAATGAGTTCTAAGGGTCAAAAATAAGTTTTGAAATTATTGATACTGGTATGGCCGCTAAAGTGGCTGGTTGACTGCTTTAGCGGTCGTTCACCATTTGACCGACCGCTAAAGTGATTACTTAACTGCTTTAGTGGTATTCTTATCCTTTTACTAGATCACTTTAGCAGACAAAGTGTCGCTTTAGTGACCATCGCTTAGTTTAAGACCAAACTGAATTTATTTCATATTTTTGACATTTTGAGAGCTAGAAAAGTCGAATTTTGATGATTCTCAATGCATTTTTATTGTATAATAATTGTATATGTGATTACAATTTTATATTTCTCATTTTCAAGAATACTCATTCTGTTTTTCAAGAATTCTAATGCAAGTTGAAATTCAAAACTATTTCATCATTTTCAAAGCTTTCAAGCTTGTTTTGAGAGTTTTAATGTGGTTTTCAATCTTTGAACTTCAGGTGAACTTATAAACTAGTATTTCACTATTTTTCATTTATTAATTCACATTTTCATCTTCAAATTTTTTATTTGAAATATGATTTTTTAGGGTTTTGCTGGTAAAGCTTAAAGATAGTTTTTCTTTGATTTGGACCTTTATTTTAACTCATTTTTGTGTGGTTTTTAGCTGTACGTTCCTAACAATATAGGTAAAAAAATTTACAAAATAAAATTTTAGTTATCCTTTTTATTTTTAAACTCATTTTTCGAACCCATTTGGACCTATCATGGATAGGATCAATATGGGTATCATTAGCTTTCTTTTGACTTGTAAGTGATATTTTTAAGGGATTAGATGCATTTGGTGTTGATTCGTGGGAGTTGGGCTTCCAGTTGAGGTTTTGGACTTGCGTTTGGGCTAGCAGATCTTTATTTAAGGTAAGTTGAGATGTACCTAGACTTTTTCCAAAGTGTTTATATGGCTTATGCTTGTTTGTTATATTCTGCGTATCGCTAAGGATTGAAGGACCTGCTTAGGTGAGATGGAGAGCATCTTCGTGGGAACCATAGTCTTTGATGGACTGTATTTGGATTATTGGCTTGATTACTTAGTGTCACTATTATTAAATATCCTTACAGTAAAATGTAGATAGATAACCTAGTGAATTCTCAAATAATTATTATTGAACGCCTATCTTAGAGCTTGAATCTTGTTAGCAAACTTTATTGTGATGATTGGGGTTTAGTGCCTTGTTAGGGGGTAATTATGTTAGTATTATCATTATTGATGAAATAATGAGTCTGTAAAGAATACATAAAGTATGAATAGACTTGTAAGAATTGAGGCTTAATGCATGAACCAAGTTAGATTTGGGCAGTCCATGATCTATTATATTACTGTGATAGCACCTTGTTTGTGATATTGTGTTTAAGCATTCATTTCACTTCATTAGATTATCTTATTTCATTTTATATTGATTGGGAGGTTGGGGCATTATGAAATGTGAGGTACAACAGTGGCTTGATCAAAAGATAGATGGATAGCACCTTTTGGTAGCATGAGATACACCCTTATTTATATACACCTCTCTATGTTTCTATCCCATAATATTTGATTAATGATAATTGATTAAGCTTATTTTATAGTATTTGTGTGACTTCTTCACAAAGGACTTTCTTTGTTGTTGAATATAAATGAATAATGTTGACTCACTTATATCAATTTGCCTACCCTATATTTGACATACGTGTTGACCGTTGTATTGAGTTATCCTGATAGGATGAAGTACTATGATTTGGAAAGTTATAGATTGTTTAGGATACCTTGGGTAGTTAAGGTGGTGGTTCTCGCCATAGCTTTAGATTATGATCGATTATCGATGATGCTTACTGAGTACATGTAGTTTTGTACTCACCCTTGCTTCTCTTTTTTTTTTCTTAGTTTTTGCATCCCGTGCAGGTATTGGACCAAATAACAGCTTGTAGATTATTTTTTTCAGCACCGACGGTGCACCGATCGAGATAGTGCTGGTGGACTCCAAACTATCCAGATCTCTCTTTATTTATCTTATGCTTAGCTACATTTAAGATACTTTAACTATTATTATCAATCTATATTTAGAGACTTCTACTGATGACAACTAGAAAAGCATCCCAATAGTATAAGTATGTATGCGTGCGTGTGTGTGTATATATAAATATGTGTGTGTATATAAATACACACACACACACTTATACTATTAGAATTCTTTTGTTCGTACTATTTCACTTTTGATTCACTTTATTTCTTGTTTCTTGGATTAGGTTTGGCTTACTTCTCCGGAGGGTGGGACAAGTGTCATCGCATGCCTATTTTAAGTCGTGACAATCTCGCTATAGCAGTCGAAAAATATTCAGTCAAATGACATCATCATAGAGAGGTTTGATTATAGTTGAGAATATGGTATTCAATTGTATCTAGGGTTCTTCGTGGATCGGGTTGGTTCAAAATTTTTAAATACCAAACTAAAACATTTGCGTTGGAGTTTTAAATCTATAAATCAAACCAATAAAATTTGAATTTTTCAACTTCGGATTATTTTAAATTTTTTGAGTTTTATTGGATTTTCCCGGTAAATTCTTCATACAAACATATAATTAGTTTGTGCTTCCAATATTTCTTTAGTCCTAGCAAGATACAACTATCTTAGGTGTCTCATAAAAAATAACACTAAATATTTAAAAAAATCTATGTTATGTATTTATGCGAAACTAAAAAATAGATATCTAACATTATTGTAATTCCTAGTGTTTAATTGAATATTTTTATTTGTATTAGTATTAATTTGGGCTTTATTTGAGCTACTAATATCTATGGGAGAGTGTTTGATTGAATATTTTTGTTTGTATTAGTATTGATTTGGGTTTTATTTGAGTTACTAATATCTATGGGTTATAAAACTTATTGAACCATTCAAAATTCTTAGTTTAAACTTGAAATAATACGTTGAAAGATAAAGGGAAAAGGACATAAATGTCACCTCGCCTAAAATATTTCCACTGATATAGCCATTGATTTGGCAATTCCAATAGATAGCATTAGGCTTTTCTATCGTTGCTACTATCCTATTTTTTTTGTCTTTTCCTTATTTATTGTTTAATTTTTAATGTCAATTATTTTACAGGTTACATTCTCTTTCTTCCTATTTTTTTTTGTTTGTTTTTCACTATTTTTTTTCTTTTAATGTTGTTAACTTTTTTTTTTTTTGAGAAAAGTCCACTTTGTCCACCTATTTATTTTTTCAGATGTGATCACGGAAATAAAAACATGAAATACAAGTCCACCCATAATTGTTTTATCTCTTTTCATATGAGTTAACACTATAGCAGCACTTTGACTTTTTTTTTTCTACTATCTCTCTCTTTTCAATAAAAAAAAATTAAGGAATGTTTGGACAGTATGGGTACAGGATTTAATAAATTTTGCATATGCTTGCACAAATTTTCTCTGTAAAAGGTGTATTTATGTGGTATGTATACTGTATCAACGTGGTATAAAAGTGTATCAATGTAATATAAAAGTGTATCAATGCAGTATCAAAGTGTATCAATGTAGTATAAAAGTATATCAATATGGTATAAAAGAGTATCAATTGGTTATAGGAACTGCATGTACAATTGGTTATAGGAACTGCATGTAGTTGCATAGAATTTCATTTCTCTTTTTTAAAAAGTGTCTCAATATAATATAAAAGTGTATCAATGTAGTATAAAAGTGTATCAATTGAGTATAGAAACTGCATGTGTCAATTAGGCCTAATGGCTAAAAAGGATAATTAAATTGGGTTGACTGGCTAAGGTTGTCCACCTTTTCAATTATGGGCCATTTTTTTTAAAAAGGTTAGCCCGTGTCCTTTTCCCAAAGATAAAAGCAATGAACAAGTTTAAGAAATATGTATAAATTACTTTGTAAATATTTTTATGTATTAAATATTTGTAATAATTGTACATACCTAATATCGGGTTGATTCGATTTTGTTTGACCTTTTTTTATTTAAGAACAAAGCAAATCAATTATAGTTAGGTTTTTTTAACACCAAATCAAGTCAAGCCACACCACCGGTCGGGTTTTTTTTCGATTTGACTCAATTTACAAGTTGCTTCGGTTTATGATTTGATTTTGTTCACCTTATTAAGTTGGAACTTGGAAGTGAAACGGCGTGAAAATGTGTCTATTCTACTTGTTTTAAATGTTCTTAATATTGAATTTTCATGTGAAAGATTGCTTTTTGTTCTGTCATTAGCCAATGTTGACCAGGTAAATACCATATCATTTATGAGACCTTGAATTTCATGAGGATCTTCATCTCTGTGCTGGTTTTCGAGCATATTTTGGTGTGGTGTTGAATGGGGCTAGAACTATCGCTCGTCTAAATAAGAACTCCCATTGCAAATTATTTTGTCACAGTCTGGGATCGGAGATCCATAGGTTATCCTAATATGGGCACAAAATTTGGTGCCTTACTAAGATGTTTTACTTGCCCATTACTCTACCATTTTTGTTCCCCAGATACATGGAGATGTTCATTCATTTTTCTCTCGTCTCTTTTAAATGAGCATGTTCTTTTTTCGCCTGACAGAAAATGTCTAATGTTTGCATATTTGGGGACTATGCTTAAAATTGATGCTTCAAGAATTTTTAGTTAATTGTAGTAGATCTGCATCTTCACTCGAAAATGTGGCGAAGTTCTTTGAACCTTCTGGAAGAATAGGAACTAAAACTGATGTATATCAGTATTGAGCCCGAATGCACCTAACTAAAGATGGACAGTCTTTCTCAATGTGTCGAAACATGTACATCAAACAGTACAAATTAATGGTTGATTTTGGTGTTGCTTTCTTATGATGATTAGAGATTCAGATAAGATGTCGTCTACACGTTTTAGTGAATAAATGAAAAGACAATTAATTAAGTCAAAACAGTAACTTCATTACCAATCGAGTAAAGCCTCCTCATAGGACGTTAAATTAGAGTCGTCGAACATGTCATGATTTACATCAATCCTCCATACGTAAAGCTTATTATTTTATAAAATTGTGTATCACATAATTCAACATACACGTGCAACACACATAATGAGTAGCTTACAAATAAAAAAGTAGGAAAAACGAAAAAAATATATATATTAGAATGAAACCAAAAAAATATACTGGGTATGTTGTTGAAACCAAGAAAATAAAAATAAAGAGTGATATAGTATATTCTAAATCATTGAATGGAAAAAGTGATTTAATATAAGTAACGGTATCTTCTTTTAATCAAGAATGTAGATGGTATTACTTGAGGACAAACTTTCCTGCGTCCAACCTGTACTACAAGACGACATACAAATAACATGCAGTCATCGAATAATACAACGATTTTCAATCATCGTCTTATAATAGCTACTCTGATTTCTGTAGGTGACGAAATGTCTGAAAAACTTTGGTGAAATGAGCAGGTGTAACTCCTTTTGCCAAAGATTTGGTCGCACACTTTTTGAGTCTTGCCAATTACCACCCAAGTGATAATGTGGTCAAAAGTTGGGTCCAGTTACATTCTTGAAGAGACTCGAACAATAAAGGCTATTACCAACAACAATATCTTGAGCACCACGTCTCGCTCAGCTGATTCTTGATAAGCGGCGAGCAAAATTCGTATGCAGTGCATGTCCGCCCTGGGCAAATGAGGTTTACTTAAGCAGCTGAAAATTATTAGCATATTGTTCTATTTCCGAGAAATAGTAAAAGATGTTTACCCTCAATCCAATGTTGGATTTTCAGCAATCCGAAAGATATTTCAGCATTACAGCCTTGTTAAATACAATGCATTGGTCAAATAACAGCAATGAATCACAAGCAAGTAGTAATAGCCACAACCGTCTCACCCATAATTTCATGTATATCAAGCTGAGTGAGACATAATATTATGTAAGCCCGAAAAAATCCAATGACATGAAGGAATTGCTAACTGATATCAAGAGTGAGGATGTGGACGGCTACAAAAGCTTTCAATCATCCATGAAGAGCTCGAAGTCACGGAAGATTTATTAAAAGATCTTTTAAAGTTCATAGCAATGCTCAAATGGATTTATGAAAGGAGTGATTACAATCATAAATGTCATTAAGGACTTTGGAGCATTCTTCCAACCATCATAAGCTTGGGGGAAGACTTCAAGGCTATAAATATCCAAATGGCTATTTTAATAATTTGGTCATTCTTATAATTTGGCTATTTTTGCAAGATTACTATAAATAGTCCTTATGTCCTCACTTTAGAGTTAGATTTTGGGATATTGTGTGCCTCCTTTGTAAGCTTAGGGTTATTTTTTTTATCTCTTTATGAACCACTTCTTGGTAAGAATTCGATGGTATGAGTTCATTCTCTTCTTTCATGATTTAATCTAGTAAATTATAGGTATATTTAATTGTTAGATTAACCTTTCTTTCTTCTCATTCTTTCCTCGATTTCTTAATTATCTCTTGAATATCTTTTTCGTGTATCTCGTAATACATCAATTGGTATCAGAGCAAGGCTGAAGAAATGTTCCTACAATTTTTAATCCTTGGCTAGTAGTTTTTGAAATTCAAAAGAAGGAAAATGGAAAAAGAAAATTGAAATTGATTTGGAGGTTGTTTGATATTGTTCCTTGCTAAGTTGCTCGGACTCTTCAAAAATATCCACAGGTATGTGTTGGATCCTCCAAAAATAGTGTATTTCTGAAGGATCTGACACGGGTGCGGCAACATTTTTGGAGAGTCCGAGCAACTTAGGTTCCTTGAACTACATATTGTTGTTTCTTAGTTGAAAATCAAGAATACACAACAAAAGAAAAATTGGAAGCCATTGTTGAGATTTGAAGCTTCGAAGAAGCTTGAAAATGGGATTTGTTGTTTTAAGGATATGTTTTAAGGAGATGCCTGGAGGTGAGTGGAGTACCGCAGGCATATATCAGAGTAATTAAGGATATGTATGAGGGAGCGAAAACCCAGGTGAGGACGGCGGGAGGAGACTCAGAGCATTTCACTGTCCTGACAGGATTGCACCAGGGATCTACTCTTAGTCCCTTTTTGTTTGCGTTAGTAATGGATGTGTTGACGCGGCGTATCCAAGGGGAGGTGCCGTGGTGTATGCTTTTTGCAGACGATGTAGTCCTGATAGATGAGACTCGAGGGGGTGTGAATGACAAATTAGAGTTGTGGAGGCAAACTCTGGAGTCTAAAGGGTTCAGGGTGAGCAGAACCAAGACAGAGTATGTGGAATGTAAGTTTAATGACGTGAGGCGGGAGAATGAGGTAGTAGTGAGGCTAGAAGCACAGGAGGTAGGGAAGAGGGATAAGTTCAAGTATCTCGGGTCCGTGATCCAGAGTAACGGTGAGATTGACGAGGATGTCTCGCACCGTATTGGGGCGGGATGGATGAAGTGGAAACTCGCATCGGGGGTGCTGTGTGATAAGAAGGTGCCGCCCAAGCTTAAAGGCAAATTCTATAGGGTGGTAGTCCGTCCGGCCTTGCTGTATGGAGCGGAGTGTTGGCCAGTTAAGAACTCCCACATCCAAAGAATGAAGGTGGCAGAAATGCGGATGTTGCGCTGGATGTGTGGACTGACCCGAGGGGATAGAGTTCGGAATGAGACTATCCGGGAGAAGGTTGGTGTGACTTCAGTGGAGTGTAAGATGCGGGAAGCACGATTGAGATGGTTCGGACACGTGAAGAGGAGGGGCACGGATGCCCCGGTCCGTAGGTGTGAGAGGCTAGCGTTGGATGGTTTTAGACGGGGTAGGGGTAGACCGAAGAAGTACTGGGGTGAGGTGATTAGGCGGGACATGGAACAGTTACAGCTCACCGAGGACATGACCCTAGATAGGAAGGTATGGAAGATGCGAATTACGGCAGAGGATTAGGGCCAGTTCGGGTCGCTAGTGTAGGGAATAAATTGGTGGGGGTGTATTCCTGTTATGATTCCGTATTCAATGTTCCGTGTTCCGTGTTCCATGTTTATTACGAATATGTGTGCTTTCCTCCGCTGTATATTCCTGCATTCCTGCTTTACTCTGTTTTATATTCCTTATGGGTGCCGTATCTATGTTATGTCATCTGCTTCTGTGCTGTACTATGTGTTTGTGTGATATCTCGTGACTTGAGCCGGGGGTCTTTCGGAAACAGCCTTTCTACTTCATCAGAGGTAGAGGTATGGACTGCGTACATCTTACCCCTCCCAGA
Source organism: Capsicum annuum (assembly GCF_002878395.1). Classification (NCBI taxonomy): domain Eukaryota; kingdom Viridiplantae; phylum Streptophyta; class Magnoliopsida; order Solanales; family Solanaceae; genus Capsicum; species Capsicum annuum. The sequence goes on along the minus strand of NC_061111.1, from coordinate 119,591,095 downwards.
CCCCACTAAGTGGGAATACACTGGGTTTGTTGTTGTTGTTGTTGTAGTTTTTGTTTGAAGAAATTGTTGGTTGGAAGTTGTTGATAGAGTTGTAGGGAGGTTGCACCTCAAATTTGAGCTCATTTTATTAAAGTATTAAAGGAGATTGGTTCAAGAAAAAAAAAAATTGAACTTCTTGGAGAAGAAGATGAATATGAAAATTACAAAAATAGGCCCAATCTTTCCCCTTTTAACGTATAGTCTTCCAACTTGTTTTATCTTCCTTTTCTTGTTAATTCTAGCTAGTGTACTTTGAGTATCAGTTCATACTTAATGTTAAATTAGTTTTTGTGCATTTAATCCGTTTGTGCCAATTTATTTCATATTTTTTCCTTCTATTTCATTGTATATTTGTTTCTTTGTCCCGTAGTTTTTAATTGCCCTTTCTTGATTTACATAAACTCCACTCCAAACCGATATTTGAATGCTTACTTTGAGTTGATTGAGTTGTTGATTCTTGAAGAAATTTGAGGAAATTCTCTTGAGAGGAAAAAAAGCAAGAGTTGGTGAGATTAATTGAGTGAGATCTAAAAGCCTTGACCTTGAGCGTACACACTAGTGTTGAGTGATACATGTGAGGGAGTGAATATGTGAGGTACTTTAATTTTGTTTCTACCTTCGGTTGGTTGCAAGCATGTCTTTCATAGTTTCGGATGATCCTTGTGATGATGATTTTAAAGACTATGATTGTGAGGATAACGAAAGTTATTATGATGAAGATTGTGGATCTGGATCTTATGGTGAAAATGTAAGTGTTGAGATTTTTATGATTCCAATAATGACTTTGAAGATGGTGACCCTTCAAGATATGACTTTTTCACATACTCTTCTTAGAATGCATCTAATGGTGAAGAAAGTCACTATAAGCTTGATGATGATAATGAGGAAACTCGTGGTGAATATTCTTATTCAACTTCTTACTATGATTCTGATTCTAAACATGAGAATGATAGTGGTTTTTATGTTTGTTTTGTTGGAGGAGGGTGTGGTAGACCTTTCACAAAAGAATTGAGGCAAAATGTGAATGGATATGATACTTATAGTAAAAATGTTGTGCATAGGCCTAATGATGATATGAATGCTTTGATAAATGGAGATCATTTTGAACGACATAAATGTAATAAAGCATGCATTAACTAGTGGAAGAAAGAAAGAACATGTTTCATATTCATGGTAAAATTGAAGGACTTTGCGGTGCCATGATTATACATAACATGAGTTTCATAAATATTGCAAGTCCAAGTAAGGTTGAGCACTTAAAGTTGAAGACTAGAAAACATCCTCAACCATGTGGATTGTCATGGCCAAATGGAAAACGAACTTTAGAGATCACAAAACAAATTTTACTGAAGTTTCAACTTGGCAAGTTTCATGATGAAGTACTATGTGATGCTATCTCAATGAAGCTTGTCATTTGTTACTTAAAAGATCTTGGATAATTGGAAAAGAAGCTATTTTTGATAAAAAGACTAACAAGTGTCGTGTCGGCCTATATTTCTTTGTGTCATCTACACTTTTAAAGGTAAAAGAAAGATATTTGGAGTTGTTAAAATTGCCAAGAAGAAAGCCAAAGCTTGAGAAAAAAGATGGCATTGCTAAAGACAATAACGTGAAGAGCAAAGTTGATGATTCTCTTAGTGTAAAGTTCAAAGTTGAAGTGAAAAGTCATCCTAATCCTTCAAAAGGAATATTTGGGTCTTGCCCAATGTTAAATAATAATGAGAGAGAAAAGATTAATACTCCTTCCGTCCCAAATTATGTGTCGCCAATTGACCGGACACGATATTTAAGAAATAAGTATTGACTTTGTTAAAGTTACAAAATTATCCTTCTTAAAAAAATATTGGACCATTATGCACTTTTATTATTTTAACTATAAAAATGTACTCTAAAGTAGTACAGTATTACTAGTGGAGTAAAAAAAGTCTAAAACGGTACAACACTTGCACAGCTTTGACAAAGAGTAAAGTTTTTCAGATACGAATTTGTTGTCATGTACAAATTTGCCGCGAAAAGTTACCTTTCTAATTTGATTTTGATTTCAATTTTGTGGCGGAAAACTTTCTTTTTGTTTGAATTTTTAGCAAGTGTTAGTGTAAATATAGAGATGTCCTGTATTTTCTGGTTACTGCTTTTTTTTCTTTTTTTTTTTTGGATGATTTTTGGATTCTTCCTTCATCCTCTCTCTTATTTTTGCCATTACTTCAAAGATGAGGTTTTTCGTACCTATAGATTCAACCACCAAAAGTAAGCGATTGAAATTAGAAGAATGTCAAGCAATTTTAAGTTTCTTTTGAAAGAAAGCAAGGAAGGAAATCTTAAAGACGGATCTATAACACAAGCTGCTATCTTGTTCAAGAAATCAATAAGAACTATTCAACGCATTTGGAAATCATCAGTTGATAATGGTACGTCCTTAGATGTGTCTTTAAGACTTAAAGGCAGAGTTGGAAGAAAACAGATTGAAGTCGACATTAATCAAGTTAAAGACATTCCACTTTGTCGTCGAACAAATATTCAATCTTTGGCTTTTGCGATGAACATGGCAAAATCAACCATCTTTCGGCGTGTGAAGGATGGAACTATTCGAACATATTCAAATTCCATCAAGCCTCAGTTAACCGAAGAAAACAAAAAGGTACGACTTTAATACTGCTTCTCAATGATTGATCAAAATACAATCCACATAATTCCCATATTTATGAATATGTTTAATTATGTTCATATCGACAAAATGAGGGTTTTTTTGTCCAAAAAAAAGGGAAAGGTACTACCTGCTTCCCGAAGAACATGAGCCAAATCCATATCGTTCTTGCAAAAGTAAAAATTTTATCCCAAAGGTTATGTTTATAGCTGCTGTAGCACGTCCTCGATTTGATGAAAATGGAATTGAGTTGTTTTCTGGAAAAATAGGCATTTTCCAATTTGTAGTTAAGGAACCAGCTAAGAGGAATAGTAAAAATCGAACAGTAGGAACTATGGAAACAAAACCCATTCAGTAACTAAAGAGATCACTAGAGCTTGCTTGATCGAGAAGTTCTTCCTGCTATTAGAGCAAAATGGCCAGCTTCTGATTCATATAATCCTATCTTTATACAACAAGATAACGCAAGGCCACATATTGGTAACAATGATTTGGAATTTATTGAAGCTGCCAACAAGATGGATTTGACATTAGACTTTGTTTTCAACCACCAAACAGTCCAAATTTAAATGTTTTAGATCTTGGTTTTTTTTAGAGTGATCCAATCTCTTCAATATCAAAAGACACCTAAAAATGTTGATGAATTAGTAGAAGCGGTGGAAAGATCTTTTGATGAAATGAAAGCGGAACAACTCAATCATGTGTTTCTTACTTTACAATCTTGTATGATTGAGGTGATGAAAGATAATGGCGACAATAACTACAAAGTGCCTCATTTGAACAAAAATGGACTAGAAAGAGAAAGCAATCTTCCTCTCCAACTTCGTTGTGATATTTATTTCGTCAATCAAGCTTCAGCTCTACTTCAACAATGATATGGTTTGTTATTATGGTAAAGCTATCTATTTTGAAGTAGGAATGATGTTTTGTCAAGTATGTTAAACTTTTGTATATAGTCATAGTGATCAACAACAACAACAACAAACCCAATGCATTCCCACAAAGTGGGGTCTGGGGAGGGTAGAATTGTATGCAGTTCATACCGTTACCTCCAAAGAAGTAGAGAGGCTGTTTCTGATAGACCCCCGGCTCAAGATAGAGAATAGTAAGCAAGAGCGTAATGCACCATTAAACATGGTGGGTGGCATAACATAAAAGGAATAGTCATAGTGATCATCATGTAATTTCTACAATGATGTTTTGTCAAATATGTTAGGAGTATTATTATTGTGTATAGACATGGTGATCATAATGTAATTTTTGTGCTCATGATTGTGTATAGACATAGTGATCGTAATGTAATTTGAGTTGGCAGTGTAGTTCTTTCTTTTGTCAGTGAACCTGACATAAAGTTTGAAATGATTGTGTATGTGGTATAATTATCTTTTTTCTTCTACTATTCATTAGTGGATTGATGATAATTGTATTTTGCGGTCATCTGCATAATCTTTTTGATCATAAATGGTGGTTTAGCTGCAGGATTACTTGGCGCGCTCCCTTTGTTTTCTGTATGTAGTTATTCATTGCTTGAAACACTGCAACAATTAAGTTATCAAAGGTTGTGCCTTTCAGATTCAATTATATTTTGCTTTCTACATGAACAAAGCACTGCATTTTGCCTGAATTGCTAGACTACTTAGTTAATTTGGGATGCTCATACACCTCAAGATTTATTATCAGAATCATGTTTAAACTTCATATTTTGAACCATAGCTTAAGCTTGCTAGATTTTGATCTGTAAGCGACTGTAATAATAGTGTGATATAGAGTTTACTGTCTAGTATTTGATCTTTTACTGCATCCACAATTTGATCTTTCACTCCCTCTCTTTCTTCTGAAATGAATTTTCTTGGAACTGTAATAATAAAGGAGATAGAGAGTAGTTTTTACAGTACTTGATATGTGTTATCCATGGCAGGATCCAGCTTATTGAATTTCTGGTTATGAATTTTGTCAACCTGGTCATATGTTGGAGATTTTAATGTAAGTTGCTTCTTTTAATCATTTGGATGCAACAACGTTTTTTCTTTCTTCATAACCTATATCCTCTCCTTTCGCCTTGTTCGACACAGCTCTGCCTCCAAATGAAGGAAAATCAAATTGATAGGCTATGGATAGTAAACATATTGTATCTGAGGTATATGCCCACAAGGATAACTGTCGAAAATATGTCTCAGAAATAAAGGAGTAGATAATTTTAGTAGTTTTAAATTATTAGAATCCTATGTGGCTTAGACTTAGGTATTAGTTATCTTTTGTTATTTGAATTAGGAATTAGTTATCTTTATTTGAGTTGAAGTCTAGTTAGAAATTTAGCTATAAATATATGTCTTTGAGTTATTAATAAAATAATTCCCTTTGACAATACAATTGCAGTATTTTTTCTCTCCACATCTTTCTCTTTTATTTCTTTAATTTCAAAGCTAAAAACCAACAATAACTAGCAGGCTCCACAAATAACTATCTCGTGAAGGGTATTTTCGTACTGTTAATGACTGAAATAGACCTAACATATTCATACGTTGTACTCGGAGTTGGGCTGTTTGAAGAATGGGTTTGTATCTATTCTCCACGGAAGAAAAGCATTGGAACTACTAGAAAACAAGAATTGTGTAACGGCGGTGCAACAGTAGAGAAGAAAGCAAATTCTCTTCGGCTACTACTACTCATATGCTCCTGTAGCAGTACATTTTGGTTAAACGGAGCTCGTCGCTCGCTGTCGGTAACAGAGAAAGTTGAAAAAATGTCAGAACTAGATAAGCAAATTGAGCAGCTGAAGAGATGTGAACCGTTAAAGGAATTGGAAGTTAAGGCACTTTGTCTTAAAGCAATGGAAATCCTCGTTAAAGAAAGTAATGTCCAGAGAGTTGATGCGCTTGTTACTATATGTGGTGATGTCCATGAACAATTTTATGACATGAAAGACCTATTCAACGTGGGAGGTGATTGTCCGAAGACAAATTACTTGTTTCTAGGGTATTTTGTTGATAGAGGATTTTACTCCGTTGAGACATTTCTTCTTCTATTAGCTCTTACTGTGAGATATCCAGATCGGATCACTCTTATCAGAGGTAACTATGGTCTATGAGAGTTGCCAGTTCACATAGGTATATGGATTCTATGATGAGTGAAGTATGGTTCAGTAAATGTTTGGAGATATTGCACGGATATATTTGACTACTTAAGCTTATCTTCTCTCATCGAGAATAAGATATTCTCTGTTCATGGTGGTCTCTCTCTACAATATCTACATTAGACCAGATTCAAAATATTGATAGGAAGCAACAAGTTCCACATGAGGGTGCTATGTGTGACCTACTACGGTCAGATCCAGAGGACATCGTTGATGGACGGGGATTGAGTCCTCGTGGTGCAGGTTTTCTTTTTGGTGGCAGTGTTGTCACTTCATTTAACCATACTAATAGCATAGACTTCATATGCTGTGCACATGTTCAATAATCAAATAGTTATAGTCTAGTCTGCTCCGAACTATTGTTACAGATGTGGAAATGTTGCCGCGGTTCTTGATCTAGACGAGAATCTTACTAAGCAGTTTCGTGTGTTTGAAGCCGCTCCTCAGGATTCAAGAGGAGCACCTGCTAAAAAGCCTCCACCAGATTACTTCCTGTAGGACCACTTAAACAATTCAATTTTTGCCATCAATATACCCATATTGTGGACAATATGGTTGTGAAGAGCACACACAGGAGATGCTCTCACATGATTCATTTTGGCCGAAAGGCTTCTCTGTTTACAGAAAGAATGGTACCATTGTTGGGGTTTCTAAGATTATCGAGGATCTAAATACGTGTTGCCCATTTTGAAATCCCATATGGCAATAAAGCAGATATCGCTGCAAAAGAGGGTGTTAAGAGGAAACAGTGGCAATCTTGTCAATATGGCTCGACAGTGGGTTGAGAAGCAAGGTCTACTTCCTTCCAGCGAAGAGATCCCATTGACCGAGAGTTTTTCTGGTGGTGGAGGTCTTATTGCAGTAATTTTATAAAACACAACTCGTATGGATTCACAATTGAAAACTTCTAAAGAGTGATCTTGTTTTGTTTTAAAAATCAATTGTGCTCCGGGCAACATAAATTTCTGGTGCTTAAGCTGTTACTGCAAAAGGGTTCGTTACTTATTTGTCCATGCTAGTACGTAATGTCAGCTTTTTGTTGTGGTCTCACACAATTGTTTTTCTCCTTGTAATGGTAGTGTGTGTATTAGAATGGGACATTGAAGTGAGAGTTCCAAATTATGAGGCAGCTTCACTCTCCTGTAAAGGAGTGGTACAACTGAAGTTGAGGACTCTATTTTCAGCATTTTGTTACGTCTGGACTTTGGTACACATCAGTGAATATATCTTGATTCGATGTTGCATTAAATGTATTTCGGGGCTGTGTTGCATAAAAGGAAAAAAAATAACAAGAATTGTGTAATTGGAGTTGTGGCCAAGCAAATGGGACAGTTGTTATTTTTGCAAAATCTAAGTCCTCAGATTCTTGAAAACTTGTTTAGCCAAGTTAAAATATGTTCCACCAAATTATCGGTTTAAGTCAATCTTTGACTTTTCTATGGCATTACTATTTTTGGTTGAAAGGTAAAATAAAAGGCTTAAATTTTGATTGAAGTGATTTGATTGTTACTTGAAAAAATAAATAAAAAAAGAGTAATAGTATTTAAAATCAAGTGGGACCACTAAGGGTAAAATTGTAATTGTGTTTTAAAAAACTTACCGAATAAGAAAGGCGACATTCTTTTTGGGACGGTCTAAAAGGAAATGGCGACACATAATTTGGGACGAAGGGAGTATAAATAAGGGAGTGACAAATGGCAATTCAAGAATGGAAAAAGGAGGCTTGAGTTGAGGATAGTGAGCGAGTTGCCACAAAAAAAGAGAAATATTTGAAAATGAAAAGAAAGAGGAAAAGAAACTCGAGAAAAGTGAAGAAAAAAAGAGTTTGATGGAGTATCTCCCTTGTTTTAACTCTAATGCTAATTCTTTGTTCCTAGTTGTAATGTCTCTTTTGTAGACATATTTGAAAATGAAGGCATGAAGCAAACAATAATGAAGAGTCTTTTACTGTTGAAAATTCAAGAGGTGGTGGAGACACCCACAACTTTTTCAAGTGTTCAAGTGAGAGCTTAAATGAGAAAAGCAAAGGTAAAGAAGAAATTTTAGGAGCATTTCAAGGTAAAATGGCTAACGCTAATACTTTATTTCTTCAAGTGAGCTTGAAGGAAAATTCAGTTGAGGTGGAAGTCATTTTTCTTTTGAGAAAATAAATTTTTTCTTTGTGATTAAAATCATGTTGAATTTGTAGCCAAGTGAAGTTACTTGTGCAAATTATTGTGATGATTCTTTGAATACATGTGATGAGGATTATGAATATTCCTTGTGTAAAAAGAAGGCTCTTGTTGTTGATAATGGTGTTGATGAGTCACTCCAAGATAAGCTTGAATTTAAGGAATGTGATTTTTTTTTTAAATTGATTGTGATAGCCAACTTGCTTGTGTTGACTTGTGAATTATTTAGTGAACCTCAAGTTAGTGTTGAAAATGTTGCATTGGCATTACTTTAAAAGATTATGATAATCTCTGTCTAGTTATTGTTCCCTCCTTTCTTTTGCAAGAGTTGAATCCGAGGATGAATTCTTTTCAAGGAGGGGAGACTGATGTAAGCTCAGAAAGCTCCAATAACATGAAGGAATTTCTAATTGATATCAAGAGTGAGAGTGTGGACTATATTGGATATAAAAGCTTTCAATCATCCATGAAGAGCTCGAAATACCATGAAAGATTTGTTAAAAAATCTTTTAAAGTTCATAACATGCTCAAATGGATTTATTAAGGATTACAATCATAAAAGTCATCAAGGACTTTGGAGCATTCTTCCAACTATCATAAGTTTGGAGGACTTAAAGAAATCATGGTAGGAAGACTTCAAGGCCACTAATATGCTTAAGTGGCTATTTTAACAATTTGGCTATTTTTACAAAGACTACTATAAATAGTCTTTATGTGTTCACTTTAGAGTTAGTTAGATTTTGGATATTGTGTGCCTCCTTTGTAAGTTTAAGGTTATTTTCTTTATCTCTTTATGAACCACTTCTTGGATTCTTAGGAAGAATTCCATGGTATGAATTCATTCTCTTCTTCCATGATTTAATCTAGTAATTATATGCATATTTAATTGTTAGATTAACCTTTCTTTCCTCTCTTACTCTCCTTAATTCTTAATTGTCTCTTGAATATCTTTATCGGGTATCTCGAAATACATCATCATATCATATTCTTCATGCCTCGTTTTCTCCAGAAACAGTCACCAAATTATGTCCATGTCTCTGTCACGATATGTCAGGGGCATCATGGCTTGACTATTGCCCTCTATCAATAATGAAGGTTTGCGCTTCTATTGCCAATCAACTTCTTTTGTGCAAATATGTATAATAAAGCTCATCAACGATTTTATGAAGACATGCACAGAAACATTTTCAACTTTCTCGCTAATTACGAATGGAGTAGCAATTTTTCCGCAAACACTAAGTGAAAAAAGAAAAGAATAGAAAAGTTGAAAATTCGAAATTTGAACTCTACCAAAAGCATAGGGACCAGACAGTTTCTCCATGTAGATGCTCACGGTATCCTAGAACTTTGAAGGAAACTACATTGCTATGACTATGACCAGAAGGTAACCAAGTTTATGATGCCGCAACAATGAGGTTCAGGACCAGATACAGCACATGCATTGTTAAAATTAGATATGGGAAAAGTTTGAATAGAATTTAGTTAAGTTTCCTTTCCACCTTTTCTTCCCACAAGCAGAACTAAGAACCTATGCTAAAGCAGGCAGCATACTGTGTAATAGTAAACAGTAACATCAGAAAGTTCCCCATGCCAATAAAGAAAGTTCAGCCAGGTCTGAAAGCTCCGTATATAGCAGATGTGCGAACAAGGCTTCAACAAGAGGTCAGGCAGAGGCTAAGAAAAGGTCACATTTTGTTCTAGACAACCCTTTCCATGGTCCATCACCATTAAACAGAAAAGTTAAATAATTTGAAGGCAAAGAAACAAACCTTATAAACAATAATGTGTGCGACTGGAAGCCCTTGGTTACCACCATGCGCCAAAAGAGAAAGATCACCTATAAGATCTAAAACCTTGTGTCTGCAAGGTTCATCACTAAAACGCAGTGGTGGATTCAGCCAGCCTCTACTCTCACTGTAGAAGAGGAGATACCACATGTGAGGTAAAAGTGAAGAAGATACAACTTATAGAAAACATAATGGGCTCAGATTGTCTGAGTGATTAATTTTCAAATGGATGTAGCATCCAGGCAGGCATGTCTGAATAAAAGCTAGAACGAGACATGCCATGCATCCTTAGATCACACTAGTTATTCCTAATTAAATATTTCTTTAAGCTTTCAAAAAGTTGGATACGGCATAGATGTTACCTATGTATATTTCCAGTATTTTTCCAAATAAAATTTAAAAAGAAGTGTCTCTACCTACAAACAATGGCATTTTTGGCAGAACCCCCCTTGATAACTCCTGATTCGCGTAGTTGTTCAACCTGGATATTAATTCAGCACAAGTACTATAAAAAAATGTCATAAACATAACAACATGGATGATGAGTCATCAGCTATGTCAGACTCCATAACTACTGATGAAGGAGGACTGCCTTTTCACGATAACCATCAGGAAGACGGATGATGAGAGATGTTATGTCCCACATGGGTTGTGGTCAGGTTACTTGGTCTCTTTGTATGATCTAGGGCAAACCTCACCTCGAGTAAGATCTCGGGGTGAGTTAGGCCCAAAGTTTATTTCTTTGACCTGGTATTAGAGCTAGAACCATCCAATTCATTGTTTACCTAATGTTGACCTCCATTTTATTTTAGGCTCTAGATGTCCAATCTTGGGCATGCCAGGGAGTGTCAAGTCCCACATCAGTTCTGATAGGGCTAGGTGTTACTTGGTCTCTTTATATACTCTTGGGCAATCCCACCTTTTGAGCTAACTCTTGGGGTTGATGTAGGTCCAAGTTCTATTTCTTTAACAAAAGAAATAAATGCAAAAGACTAAAGCAAACTAAGTCAATTCACAATGATTTTACATCATGAAACACAATTCAGGATGTCATGTTTTTTTCACACTAGTCTTTTCTTTTTATAATGGTGGTTTTGGGACAACTTGCGTGCACCTTGACTAATTCCACGGGATACCTGTCACCTCCTACCAACAATAGGTACTAGGTAACTCTATCAATCAAGGCTCGAAAGGATGGGAAGAAATCACTTAGTGTTTTGTCTCTACTAGGATTTGAACCTAAGACCTCATGGTGCTCAACCCACCACATTGATCACTAGGCCACACCCTTGGGTGCAACCGATTTTAGTTATTTTTTAACACCTCCAAGACAGTTAAAGTGCTCCTAAGGTCCCATTTTGGGATGTCAGAAGACGTTCAACCATGACTGCATGACACTCATCTACAACAAGACCAAATGTCCGACTATCAGTGCAATTACATATTTCAAGGATTCAAATTCATTTAAAAGCTCATATTTAAACCATGACGTAACATATTTATCGGAAAAGAACCTCACACGACTAAAAAAGGGCAGCCCGGTGCACTAAAGCTCCCGCTATGCGTAGGGTTCGGGGAAGGGCCCCACCATAAGGGTGTATTGTACGCAGCCTTACCTTGCATTTCTGTCAGAGACTGTTTCCAAGGCTTGAACCCGTGACCTCCTGATCACATGGAAACAACTTTGCCAGTTACTGCAAGGCTCTCCTTCTGCACTAATTTGATTGACCAAGTACCAAAGTAAAAAAACTCGGCGAATAAACGTACTATCTCTTTGCCTTGTCCACAGATGGCATATCAAAATAAATCCATGATGGATAAACTATTACAAAGTGCTTCTTGTCACCAAAGCTAGATCGAAATCTCATAGTGTAGTTGTTCTAATACAGAAAGGAGAGCTGAAATAACATTTTGAATCAGAAGATTGGAAGTTACCTGTTCATAAATGCAAAAGGTTCTTGCAGAAGCTAGTTCTTTGGTAAAGAAATCTTTATCCAGGTAGGTTGAAGAGAACCACTGACAGCCAATTTCAGGGGCCTGCAGGCAGTCAAACCAAAGGAATACATTTAAAATACTTTTTTATCGAAGTACTCCACCAATGAAATAATCATTATCTCCTTTCAGATTTTGATTACAAACAACAATTAACATTCCCAGTGAAATCCCAAAATTGGAGTCCGGGGAGGATAGAATGTACGCAAATCTTACCTCTTCCTCATGGAGGTAGAGGTTGTCTCCAGAAGACCCTTGACTGGAGTACAGCAAATTGAAGTAGGTATGACATGGGAAAAACGACAATGAAGGAAATATATCAGCTAGTTAAAGAAACGAGTAACAACAACGGCGTAGAGCGATAACTGAAACACAAAGGCAATACACTACAAGAATTAGGCTATTAGTACAACAAACAACACTTCACTACCACTAGCCTTCTAATCTAATCCGCGACATCCACACCCTCCTCTATAGGATCATGTCCTCGGTAAGCTGAAGTTGTGTCATGTCCTGTCTAATCACCTCTCCCCCATACTTCTTCCGCCTACATCTACCTCTCCCTATACCCACTATATCCAACCTCATGCACCATCTCACTGGACCATTTGTGCTTCTCATCACATGCCCAAACCATCTCAGCCTCACTTTCCTCGTCATGTCTAAGGCCAATCCAACTTGTCCCGGATATCTTTATTCCTAATCCTATCGCCAGAGACAGATACAGGATTTTAAGTTAGTGGGTTCCAAATAAAATAACTGAATATGCAGTAAAATCAGGAAGTGGATGATGAAGTTGGAAGAAGAACCAATGCAAGTTATTAACCCTAAAGATAAAAACGTGAGCTTTTGCGTTTTAGAACTAAAAACAATTTTACTAAGAGCAAAACAGAAAAAAAAGGTGTATTTTTAGAACTTAAAAACATAAAGGGATTTTAATCAAAAACAAAAAAATATTGTGAGTTTATAACTAAAAACAGAAAGGGATGTTACTTTTTTGTAAAAAAAAAAAAAGAAAAAGCTGAAAATGAACACGTCTGCTGGGGTTCGAACCCGCATTGATACAACTGCCCAGTAATTTAGTGGTCCCTTACGCGCCACTGAACCAAACCACTAATTTGGTTATGGGCTCCCATCTACCTATAGTTAGTCTCTTTGTATATTTTTCCATATAATTATAGGATTTACGGTAGCGGTTGGGGGTTCCCGTAGATCCGCCCATGCCTATCGCTTCTAGAATATCCACACATCCATCTCAACATCCTCATTTTTGCAACTTGAATCTTCTGAACATGGAAGTTTTTAACTGGCCAGCATTCTGCCCCGTACAAAGTCGGTCTAATCACCACCCTGTAGAACGGTATCTTTTTATCGTGTAAGACTCCGAAAGCAACCCCCACTTCATCCACACCGCACCAATACGATATGTGACATCATCAAAGATGCACCCACTCTCTTGGATTAAATACCCAAAATACTTGAAACTCTATCTTGAGGATAACATGTGTGTCAAGCCTCACTTCCATGCCTGTCTGATGCATTGCGTCACTGAATTTTCACTCCAAATATGTTCTTGGTCCTGTTCAGATTTTGATTATTGTAACAAAATACTTGACCCATGGTCTGAGCTAATTTATGGTGGTCTTGACCATGAAGCTGTTTGCTACACAATCAATTGCTGCTCATTAGACAGATAAGTTTAGCACAGGTATCACAGCAGAGAGTTCAAATTCGACCATAGGATATTAACAAAGAAACCCCTGCACTATGTCAGTCAATCAATGCAATTAGTTAAATGCATTAAGATCTCCATATCGTTGTCTATAGTGTGCACAAAAACAACTTTGTTTACTTCTTTATCATCAGTTACACTCAACTTCTTCCTTATTTTATCTAACTGAGAAGAAGAATAGCACAGCAGACAAACTCAAATAAATATACCTGTGGAAAGTCGATGCCATAGGTAATCTTGATCTTTGAATAAGGGAATGCAGCAATAAAAGAATCATTTTTCCATACAGTAACAGGTTCTCTAAGAACAGGAGCTAATTTCTCACAGCTTTTACCACTACGATCTAATGCTTCCTTCAGCCCAGCTTCTTCAATTGCGTCCACCCATTCTCTTGCTGATCCGTCCAGAATAGGAACCTGTCTCGGTTTGTTTAGTTCAAAAATTAGTAGTTCTTCTATCCAAATATTATTTTTGATACTGCCTTTCAGCTAGTTAAATAAAGATATTTGAACACCATATTTTCCATGAGTATATGCTACTGTTAAATATGCTATCATTAATAGATAATTTAGATACGAGAATATCTCTATACTTAAATAGCGTAGATGTGGGAATATCCTCAAATCCCCACAATTAGGCACTTAGAATATTGTGTAATATTCTTATTAGTTTTCTTTCTTATTTATATTCTCTGTAACACTATAATCCCACTAGCTTGAGGGAATAATCAAGACATAAATTCTCAAATTCTCCTCTTCTTCCTCTAATATCTCATGGTATCAGAGCAAGCAGAGGTCTTGGGATCGAATCTCACCACCACCCATTATTAAAAAAAAAATTCCACGGGTCAAAGTGTTCTCTCTAACAACTTAAGCTTTAAGATGAGATGACCATACTGCAACGTGGTATCAGAGTTGTCCTTCCTCTAATTTTTTCTTCTTTTTCTCAAAACTTATAAAAACAGATTTTGCAAAGCAGAATTACAGAAACAGATTCTGCAGAATAGAATCACAAAAATAAAATAAAAAATCCCTGCCAGTTTTTGTTACAGCTGGTTTCTACATCTTTTTGGTCATAAATCATGCCTCCGCACGATAATGACCACCCTAGATACACAACAAATATGGCTAATAACGGAAATGGTATTTTTCCCACACCTAATTTCAGGGATGGATCGTCAATATCTTTCACTTAACTGCAGCAGACTATATTGACTACCTACAGTACAAAGCATCAAGGCAACAATCAACTTTATCAGTTGTTTACACAATGCAACTTGGTAACTCCTTTGCTTATGTCACACAGTCTTCATCTCAGGAACAATGGGTTCTTGATTTTGGTGCTTTTAACCATATTTCTGGTAACAAACATACTCTCCCTTCTCTTACTACCCCTTCTATCCTCTCTACTATGACTGGCTAATGGATCAAAAACTAGAGTAAAAGAAATAGGTATAGCTTGCCCTCTGCCTTCCATATCTTTAAAATCAGTTCTTTTTGCACCTAAATGTTCGTATAATCTTATTTCCAGTAGCAAATTAACCAAAAATCAGAAATGTGTTATAACCTTCCTTGATGATTTTGTTCTTCTACGGGACCGACATACGGGACAAATTCTTGGAAAATGACATGAGTCACAGGGATTGTACTTGCTATCCACTCCACAACCACATGCTGCTTTCACTTCCACTACTTTCTCTTAATTGCTCCATAATTAACTAGGTCATCCGAATCTTTGGAAACTACAGAAAATGGTTCCCAATTTATCTAGTCTATCTTTGTTAGAATGTGAATCATGTCAGCTTGGGAAGCACGCTCGTTCCTCTTTCCCAAAGCGCATCAATAATAGGGCCACCTCTATGTTTGAAATTGTTCATTCTGATATATGAGGTCCCAGTCATGTCAGTACTTCCTTAGGTTTTCATTATTTTGTGACTTCCATTGATGACAATTCTCGGTGCACGTGGATATTCTTAATGAAAAATAGATGTGAGTTATTCTCCATCTTTCAAAAATTTTGTGCTAAAATTCGCAATCAATTTGGTACTGCCATTAAGAAGTTAATCGGTGATAATGCCCGAGAATATTTCTCTGCCCCTTTCTCTTCTTTACGTCCTCTCATGGCATATTACACCTTGTGCACATACTCCTTAACAAAATGGAGTTGTTGAGCATAAGAACAGACGTCTAATTGAAATAGCTACGACATTGCTTATTAACAATCATGCCCCTTTACGTTTTTGGGGTGATGCCATTATTACTGCCTATTATTTAATCAATCGTATGTCTTTCTCTATTTTGCAGTACTAGAGTCCATACTCAATCCACTATCCGGAACATAACTTGTTCCCCTTTCCTCCATGTGTGTTTGGTTGCACTTGTTTTGTCCATAACCTTACCCTGGAAAAGACAAACTTCAACACAAAGCTTTTAAATGTATCTTTCTCGGGCATTCTCGGCTACAAAAAGGTTACAAATACTTTGAACCCTCTACTAGTAAGTACTTGATCTCAGCAGATGCTACCTTCTTTGAGTCTTCTTCGTATTTCTCCTATTACAAAAAATCAAAAAACCATATCAACTGTTTTTCTAATTCCAACTATTCCACCCAAGCTTCACCTCCTTCTCTTACCCAACCTCCTCCCGAGCCTGCTAATCCAGTTAGTATTTCTAACTCTAATACAAGTACACAAGACATTCTTGGTGCCTCATTACCTGCTCCAATAATGTCTCCTATATCGATCGAGTACTCATCACATGATCTTCCCATTGCTCTTTGCAAAGGTACTCGAACTACTGCTAATCAAGCTCCTATTTAAGCTATCATCGTTTGTCACCTTCATAGCATGCCTTTATTATTAGTTTATCCACTATCAAAGTTCTGAATGCAAAAGCATTGGTTCATCTAGGATGGCATCAAGCTATGATTGAAGAAATGACTGCTTTGCATGATAATGGTACTTGGGATTTTGTTCCTTTACCGAAAAGCAAAACCACGGTTGGTTGTTGTTGGGTATTCACAGTTAAAGTAGGTTCGGATGGAGCTATCGATTGTCTCAAAGCGAGACTGGTTGCAAAGGGATACACTTAGGTTTATGGCATTGACTATGGAGATACTTTCTGACCGGTTGCCAAGATGGCTTCAATACGTCTTCTCATATCTATGGCAGCAATGAAACATTGGTCCCTTTTCTAGCTAGACATAAAAAATGCATTCCTTCATAGAGAACTTGCTGAATAGGTTTATATAGAGCAACCACCAGGATTTGTTGCTCAAGGGGAGTCTGGACTAGTATGTAGACTTCGTCAATCTCTTTATGGTCTCAAACAATCTCCTAGAGCATGGTTTAGTTGTTTTCGAGCTGTTGTCCAAGAGTTTAGACAGATTCGAACAGAAGTTGATCACTCCGTTTTTTATAGGCATTCATCTCATGGAAAACGTATCTTTTTAATTGTTTAAGTTGATGATAGTGTTATCATAGGTGATGATCATGAAGGTATTTCTCAACTCAAACAACACCTTTCAAGTCACTTTCAGACTAAGGATTTGGGAAAACTGAAATACTTTCTAGGCATTGAAATGCCACAGTCTAGTGATGGTATTGTTATTATGCAAAGAAAATATGCCTTAAGACATTTTGGAAGGCGATGGTATGTTGGATTACAAACATGTGGACACTCCCATAAGTCCAAATACTAAGCTTATTCCAGGACAGGGGGAGCCTCTAAAAGATCCTAACAGATATTGGAGACTTGTTGGCAAACTCAACTACCTTATGATCACACGACCAAACATCTCATTTGTTGTTAGTGTAGTTAGCCAGTTTCTGCAATCACCTTGTGATAGTCACTGGAATGCAGTGATTCGCATTCCAGGATATATAAAAAGCTCTCCAATACAAGGTTTATTGTATGAAGACAAAGGACACACCAACATTGTTGGGTATTTTGATGCAAATTGGGTTGGGTCTACTTCTAAAAGGCGGTCCATTTCAGGTTATTATGTTCTAATGGGAGGTAATCTAATATCCTGGAAAAGTAAAAAACAAGATGTTGTGGCTAGATCAAGTACAGAGGCGAAGTATCGAGCAATGGTATTGGCTACGTGTGAGCTTGTATGGTTGAGACAAATTCTCCCAGAATTAAAGATGGGAAGAGTCGAACTAATGAATTGATTTGTGATAACCAAGCTGTACTACACATTGCTTCTAATGTCGTATTTCATGAAAGAATGAAGCACACTAAAATTGATTGCCACTTCATCCGGGAGAAGATTGTGTCGGGATATATCTCTACAAGTTTTGTTAATTCGAAAGATTAATTGGCGGATATTTTCACAAAATCACTCCGAAGATCTAAAGTTGACTATATTTGTGGAAAGCTAGGAGCATATGACTTATACACTCCAGCTTGAGGAGGAGTGTTAAATATGATATCATTATTAGATAATTTAGATATGAGAATATCTCTATATTTAGATTGTGTAGATATGGGAATATCCTCAAATCCCCGCAATTAGCACTTAGAACATTGTGTAATATTATTATTAGGTTTCTTCCTTTTTTACATTCTCTGTAACACTATTTAATCCACTAGCTTAAGGGAATAATCAAGACACAAATTCTCAAATTTTCTTCTCTTCTCCCTCTAATTTGTTATCTACGACTATCACAAAAGGAAAAGAAAATGAATTTACTTGAAAGAAAAATTATAGCCCCTAAGAAATCTGGTAGACCTATATCTTTTTAAATATAGTAATGTTGTTAGAAAATTAAGATTTATCTAGAAACTCCTAGTTAGTAGATATTTTTGTAGTAGAAACTCCCAGATATTAGATATGTTTTGGAATAAGTTCTTCTAGAATATCATAGTGTAGTATCTTGAATAAATATCTTGTAGAATTTTCTAGATATTCTATAGTAGAAGATAAGGATGGCTACATTTTTCTTGTAGATGTATCTAGAAAGATATCTAGAATCATCCATGGACTAGTATAAATAGGAGGCACATTGTGCATTTGTAACCATCCAGAAAAATAGAAATCACTCAAAAGTTTCAGCTTTCCCCTTCCCTACAGTCTCTTTTGTAGCAATTTACAGCTGCAATTTTCCTATATTTTTCTCCTTGTAGCTTTACTCTTTACGTCCCCTTTGTTTTTGACATGGTATCAGAGCCCATTTCTTACGAGATCTGAAGCTGTTTTTTGTTGATTGGCTCATCTTATTTTTAGCTCCTTTTCTTGGATCTATTTGCTAAAAAAACATGGCAAAAGAAAATCAACCAACAACGGGTCCTCCGATTTTCTCGGGGGAGAATTATTTGGGCCATTAAAATAAACGCTTATTTGAAGGCTCTCAACTTGTGGGATATCTTTGAGAGAGGAGAACCTGCTGTCCAGTCATTGAGAGATAACCCAACTCTCAATGATATCAAAAAGTATGATGAGTTGGAGACTAAATCTCCACGAGTTCTCACTTGCATACATTCAAGCCTTACGGAAGTGATGTTTACAAGGATTATGGCTTGTGAAACAGCCAAAGAAGCCTGGGATAAGCTAAAGGAGGAGTTTAAAGGCAGCAACAGCAGCAACAGAGTTAAGTCTGTTAAGGTCTTAGCTTTGAAGAGGGAGTTTGAGCTCTTGAAGATGAAGGATTCGGATAGTGTGAAAGAACACTCTTCCAAGCTGATGGATGTTGTGAACCAAATAAGGATAGTTCAGAAGGTTGTAGAGAAGATCATGGTCAGCCTTCCAGATAAGTTTGAATCAAAAACTCAGCTAGTGAAGAGTCTTGTGACTTGACTACTCTTTCAATAGTTGAGTTGATCTCTAAATTGCAAATCCAAGAGCAACGGGTAACCATGAGAAGCGAAGGGGCAATCGAAGATGCCTTTCAAGTAAGGCATAAATTCAAGCAACAAAAGGAAGGCAAAAAAGTCTCTTTATACCACTCTGGAGAGGTGAAATTTGATGGATACCAAGGTGAATCATCGAGGAGAGGAAAATTTCCACCTTGTGGTATTTGTAAGAAGACAAACCACTTGGAGAAGAATTGTTGCTAGAAGTCCAAGAGGTCTCTTATTCAATGCAGATACTGCAAGAAGTATGGGCACATTGAGAAGTATTGCAGGCAAAAGCAAACTCAAAGTGGTCAGTTTTCCCAACGAGTAAATATTGCGGAAGATCACCAAGTTGAAAAAATAGAGGAGGTATTCATGGCTTCACACACATCACGTGTTGATCGATACAATTGGTATGTCGATAGTGCGTGCACAAGGCACATGGCAATTAATGAAAATTTGTTTATTAGCCTGGACAGGTCTTATAGGACCAAAGTGAAGCTTGGAGATGGTGCACTGCTGCAAGCTCAAGGAAGAGGATCAGTGAAATTCCCTACGGACGAAGGTATGAAAATCATAAACGATGTTCTTTATGTGCCAAGCCTGACTCAAAACTTATGGAGTGTTACTCAGTTGCTTCACAATAATTATTCACGTACTTTTAAGGGTAAAAAATGTGTCATTTATGATACTAAAGGTTGTAAAGTAGCTAAAATTAGCATGATTGGCAATTCCTTTCCAATTTCATGCTATTCTGCTGGAAGTTGCTCTTTCAATGTTGAAATGAGTGATACTTGGCTTTGGCACAAAAGATTCAGTCATTACAACCTTAATTAATTGGTGTATATGTAATCCAAGGGTATGGTGCTTGATATACCCAAAATTGACATGTGCCGAGATGTTTGTGAGTCATGTCAATTTGGTAAATTGCATAGACGATCCTTTCCTAAAGGAAGTCTTTGGAGGGCGAAGGAAAAGCTAGAGTTGGTTCATACACATATATGTGGACCAATGAGGACGGCTTATTTGAGTGGGAATAAATATTTTATTCTCTTTATAGATGATCTAACTAGAATGACATAGGTCTATTTTCTAAGTAGCAAAGTTCAGGTGTTCCTTGTTTTCAAAGAATTCAAGGCTATGGTAAAAAGGGAGAGTGGCTGCCAGTTGAAGTATATCAGGTCAGATAATGGAAATGAATATACTTCGCATCAGTTCAGCAAATATTGTAAAGATGTGGGTATTCAATAACAATTCACTGTTAGCTACACTCCATAACAGAACGGGGTTTCTGAGAGGAAGAATAGAACAGTGATAGAGATGGCGAGATACATGTTGGCAGAAAAGAAGATGCCTAAATATTTTTGGGTTAAAGAATATTGCCGTCTATTTGCTGAACAGATTACCAACCAGAGCACTTCAAGACATGACGCCATTCAAAGCATGGAGGGGTATAAAGCCGTCTGCGGGACACTTATAATCTTTGGTTCAGTCTGCTATGCACATGTTTCAGATGCTAAAAGAGGCAAATTGGATAACAAGATGGAACTCTGTATTTTATTGGGCTATAGCACAGCTGCAAAAGGGTACAAAGTGTATAATGTTCATATGAAAAAGGTGTTTATCAGTAGAGATCTTGCGGTGGACGAGTCTAGCCACTATGATTGGGATCGAGATATTGTTGTTAAGAACCAAGATGGGAGTACTTCAGTTGCAGCTCAAAATCCGCATACGAGTGATATTTCTTCCAGTCCTATTGCTGGAGCGGGACACTTTTCAAATGTTGAATTAACAACTGATTCTCCAATTTTGAAGACCAGATCACTAGCTGAAGTTTATGAGCAATGCAATTTTTCTCTTGTCGAACCATCTTCCTTTGAAGAAGCAGCGGGTCATAAAGCTTGGATTTCTGCAATGGAGGAGGAGCTTGCCATGATTAATAAAAATGATACTTGGGAGGTGGTGGTATCTCGTGCCTTGAGCTGGGGGTCTATCGGAAACAGCCTTTCTACTTCTTTAGAGGTAGAGGTATGGACTGCGTACATCTTACCCCCCCAGACCCCACTAGGTGGGAATACACTGGGTTTGTTGTTGTTGGGAGCTGGTTAATAGGCCCAAACAAAAGAACATCATCGGTGTCAAATGGGTCTATAGAACGAGTTCAATCCAGATGGCTCCATCATCAAACATAAAGCCAGACTCGTAGTTAAAGGCTATTCCCAGCAGCCTGAAGTGGACTTTGGAGATACGTTTGCTCCTGTCGCAAGGCATGAAACAGTAAGATTTCTAGTTGCTCTAGCAGCACAATACAAGTGGAAAATCTACCATTTAGATGTCAAATCTGCATTTCTAAATGGATTTCTTGAAGAAGATATTTATGTTGAACAACCTGAAGGTTTTATAGTTGCAGGTGAAGAAGACAAGGTGTATAAGCTTAAAAAAGCTCTCTATGGCCTTAAACAAGCTCCGAGAGCTTAGTACAGTAGGCTGGATACTCATTTGCTATCTCAAGGCTTCAACCGAAGCCTAAATGAGCCTACTTTATACTTCAAAAAGCAAGCTGATGGGAAGTTAATTGTGATATCCATTTATGTTGATGATTTGATGATCACAGGTGAAGATTCTCTTGCGGTTTTAGAAGTTAAAAATGCAATGCTAAAAGTTTTTGAAATGTCTGATCTAGGGGAGATGAAGTTCTTCCTGGGAATGGAAATTTCTCTCTTATCCCAAAAGAGGTATGCCTTGAATCTCTTAAAAAGGTTCAAGCTTGATAAGTGCAAACCTGTTGCAACACCACTTGTTATGAATGAAAAGTTAATGAAGGATGATGGAGAAGAACGGGCAGATTCAAAACTTTATAGGAGCCTTATTAGAAGCTTGTTGTATCTGACTGCTACCAGGCCAGATGAGATGTTTGCAGCTAGTCTACTGTCCCGATACATGCAATGTCCCAGCACCAAGTATCTGGGAGTTGCTAAAAGGGTGTTAGAGGTATATTAGAGGGACAACTGATTATGGCATTTGGTACAAAAGTGTGGAGAAAGGAGTTCTTATTGGCTATTCAGATAGTGACTGGGGTGGATGTTTGGACGATTATAAAAGCACGTTTGGTTATACTTTTTTGGTTTAGGCATTTTTCTTGAAGCACAAAGAAGAAGGATATCGTAGCTCAATCTTCAGCAGAAGCGGAGTATGTAGTTGCTGCATCAGCTACAAATCAAGGAATTTGGTTGAAAAAAATCTTGTTTGAATTGGATCTTTTGCCCAAAGAACCAACAGTGATCTATGTGGACATTAAATCAGCCATTGCTATGGCTGAAAATCCAGTGCAACGTGGAAGGACGAAGCATATCAACATCAGATTCCATGATATGCGAGATGCCGAGAAGAATGGGGAAGTTAAGCTGGTGCATTGCAGAAGTGAAGAACAACAAGCCGATATTCAAACAAAGGCTCTTCCCACAAACAAGTTTGAGTTTCAAAGGTCGTTGCAGGGAGTTTCATTGAAAAATCTTGAGAAGGAGTGTTAGGAAATTAAGATTTATCTAGAAACTCCTAGTTAGTAGATATTTTTGTAGTAGAAACTCCTAGATATTAGATATTTTTTGGAATAGGTTCTTCTAGAATATCCTAGTGTAGTATCTTGAATAAATATCTTGTAGAATTATCTAGCTATTCTAGAGTAGTAGAAGATAAGGATGACTAGATTTTTCTTGTAGATGTATCTAGAAGGATATCTAGAATCATCAATGAACTAGTATAAATAGGAGGCACATTGTGCATTTGTAACCATCCAGAAAAATAGAATCACTCAAAAGTTTCAGCTTTCCCCTTCCCTACAGTCTCTTTTATAGCAATTTACAGCTGCAATTTCCCTATATTTTTCTCCTTGTAGCTTTACTCTTTATGTTCCCTTTGTTTTTGACAAATGTAAACCTGACCTATAAAGACTCCATCTATTCCAAATTTACTACCCAGGTTGACCTTGGTAGTAAATTTAAGAGTAGGACAAAACTAATAGGTTTGTTAGCATATGAGTAGGAACAAGAATAGCAAATTTTTCTTTAGTAGCAACAGGTAAAGAAAACTTGTTCAAAATAAAATTTAAAATCGTCGAATGAGGATGACCAGGCAACAATGCCATAGCTGAAAGGAACTTTTGTAGAGGCAAGATTGATGGATATTGGTGGTCTCGGTGGATGCTGTGGCCACTCATAGAGTCCATTCTTATTCCGTCCTTGTACCAGCGGCTTCTGAGTATACAGGTCCTTCACAAGAAAAGTAAAAGGAAAAAATTCAACAGATGTTAGATTGTCTTGACAAAATTTGACTACAGAAATAAGATTTTTTTAATTGATGGAGCACATAGAGTGTTAAAAAGCCTGAAAGCAGAATTAGATGCTTGTATCTGAGTTGAACCAGTATGAGTAATAGAAATGGTCTTACCATCACCCATGGATATTCCCTCATTGCCTGTATACTCTTCAAGATTGTGAGGTTCAGTCGTGACATGATGAGTCGCACCAGAATCCAGAACCCTAGAGCTTTCTGCTGACTGCAAACTAGAGGGAAAGTTGGCCTTTAGCTTCAAAATGATTGTGCGATTTGGAACGACATACATCTGCAGTGTGACCAAATTTTTGGCACAATTGACATCGAACAGACTGTCTTGAATTCGAACTCCAATTCTGCTGATTGTTTGAGCTGGATTGTCAAGGAGAAGATTGGTTCCACTGTTGATTGTTGAAGCTGGATTGTCGAGGAGCAGATTGGTTCCACTGTTGATTGTTAAAGCGACGATTGTTCCTATTAGACTGGTGTGGCATGTTTGTCTTCTGTGCTACAGCAGTTGTGATATTGGAGGATGACTTCTCGAGATCTTAGTGCTTGAGGAAAAGCTCGTGATCTGTGAGCTTGTGAAACAATTCGTCAAAACTCAATGAAGAGTCTCTTACTCTTATAGCGGCAGAGATTTCACAATACTCGGCCTAAGCTGAGAATCTTGACAATAAGTTCATCATTTGAAACTGGTGATCCTGCAACTTTGAGAGCATTAGAAAGAGATCGAACCTCTTGTAAGTATTCTACAACAGATTTAGAGAATTTCTTGATATTTTGCAATTGGTCGCACAAGCTAAAAATGCAAATATGTCTCTTATTTGCGTAAGCCGTGTGAAGAAGTTCCCAGGCTGTCTTAGCAGATAGAGCTGTGGCAACAGTAGGCACAGTGGTGGGATAGACAGATGCCATCATTGCTTGATGGATCAGTTGGTCCTGAGAGAACCAGATTTGATAGCTGGGATTTGGCATTGTAAGGTTATCTTGAGCAATGGTCATTGGTGGTGCCTATTTTGATCCGACAAAATGTCCCATGAGTTGATGGCCATTGAGTAGCATCACAAGTTGTGTTTTCCAAGTCGAGAAGTTGAGATTACCTTGCAATTTGATAGGTAACTGAGATGCGGGATTGAACTGTACCACATGTACAATAGGTGAAGCAGTAGAAGCACTGTTGTTGGTAGCAGTAGAATCACCAGAGTTATAACTAGAGGGATTGTTTCTCGAAAGGCAGCCATAGATGGGGAGAGAAAAAGGATCTAACTCGTAAGAGTCTAGAGGCGCTGATACCATATAAAATCAGATAGAGAGAAGTAGTCGAAAGATGATTTTATTCCTTAAGCATCCAAACTTTAAATAGAATAAATAACAACAACCTATAGCTGAACTTAAGGAACCTACTTGCTACGTATACTCCTGAACAGTTGGAGTCTTCTACAGATATACAACAACAATAAACTCCTGCAATAGGAGTCGTCTTCTATAAATATAAAAAAGCAGGAACTATAACAGTAAATTATTCTAATAATGATAATATAAAATAATTATGCTTAATAATTACCTTCAATGGCCACTTCCTATATTATCCTCCAAATCTTCCTCATCCATATCTTCTTTTTTCTTGTTTGTGATTTCCTGCTTCTATTGCTAATGGTACAATACCTTCTATCACCATGACTTCCTTGTTAGAATTTTCTTGTTCCAACACCATCAGTTCTCCTGCTATGGTCTGTTGTTTTGTTGTCTGTTGTTGTTCTTGTTCAATCTGCTTTTGTTCCTCTCCCTACTTCTGTTGTTCATCTCTATGCTCCATATGGTTCTCTGCTCTTGTCTTATCATCTATGCTTTGTTCTTGACTTTTAGCCTCCAGGGTTTGATCTGTTATTTTTGCTGGTTGTGGATCCTTTTCTGACTTGCCAAAGCTCTTATTCACCCAATATTTTGTACTTTCCTTGCTTTGATCCACCTTTTCTTCTTTATCTTTATCTATTTTCTCCTCATGCAAGATATCAAAGGAATTTGAAGTAGCAACTCTATCCTTAGTTCCATTCTCTATTTCACCTACAATATGTCCATACCTATCTCTCTTGTATTTGCTTCTCCTTGTTAATAATAACGAATAATTACTAGACACCTAATTGTTGTAGAGTTCTTATAGTTGTTGTAACTTTTAGTCTATCCTTGTTGATATAGGTCTTATATATAGTCTTGTACAGATACTGAAAATAGTAGTCATTCTATCAATAACTTACGATTCTTTTCCCATCTTCTACTCTCTATCTCTTTAGTTAACCACTGTTGTTTGTTTATGTTTTCTCTCTTTCCTGTATTAGCATTTTTCCTCTGCCTATTATCTTTCCCCTCTGCTCTTTTATTAGCATTCTCTTCTTTTTCCTCCTGCACCTTGTCATGCAACTCTGGATGAATATTCCACCAGCTTTCTTCATCATGGCCTTGTAAACAACATTTTTTGCAGTACTTAGGCATATAGTCATATTGTATTTGGATCCATTTTGACTTTATTTCTCCTGTAGTATCATTCTCCTCATTGATTCTCACTCTTTGTGGTAATTTAGCAATTAGATCCACCTCAACTTTTACTCTCACACAACTAGGTCATGTTTGATTCCTGGTAGCCATGTCCACTGTTAAGGGTTTTCCTAATGCTGAAGCAATCGAGAAAATAGCTTCCTTAGCAAAAAAAATTGGTGGAAGATCAAACATTGATATCCATGCTACTCCTATTGTAGTCTCAATGTCGGGCTCAAACCAAGGATCCCACTTTAGTGTTCTCATCTGCCAATACATGTCCTTGGTTTTTATGTAATATGCTGCCGTAGAAAGCAACTGTACATAATCCTCCAACCCCTCCAATCTGAAAAGAATGTGTCTTGCATCCAATACTCCTCTCGTACATTCATCCTTTATTCCACACTGCATTGGGATTGTTTTTCTCAACTCTTTCGGTTTTCCACAAGGAAACTTACAAATGATAGCATATTGTTAATTTTCTTGTATGATTAAGTTTCTCACCTCTGGTTTTGGAGGAACCTTATGCACATGCACTCATATCAGCATACATTGGTCCCTTACTGTCCAACTGTGGTCAAATATTATGCTCTACATTATTCTTGCTCACTGTTTCTTCTGGTGGGGTGCTCCCACCGAAGGTAGTGGCCATGATGGCCGGAGAAAATACGTATTTTGTAAAGTAGGTTTAAGGTTTTTGCATGCGGCGCCTAGAGAGTATGTCTGTGAGGTTTCCTTGTTCAAGATCTACTCATCTCTTGATTTCGAGATGACTCATATATTTTATACCAGTTTTCGACAATTTTCCAGTGACAGATCGACTATCCGATGATGTTTACTACATTTCAGATCACTTTTTTAGTTTTTTCCTTTTCATTTGAGGTCTCCAAGACATCCAGAGCAGTCCTTATCAAATCAATTTTCTTGCAGATATCTTCACTAAGTCCCTTACTATCCTCGTATTACTAACTAGATATTTCCAACAATCCTAATATATACTTGACACAGTTATTTTAGAATGTGGAGCCATTAACTTGAGCCATGTATATTCAGTTAATGAATAAAAGAGAGGACATTATTTATTGATGTGAGGCAAGGGAGACCTACAGTCGTATAAAATCTTGTATTACTCCTAAAAATAAAGTGGTCACCTTTTTGGATCGACCATTATGGAAGGGAAGTAATGCAATGATGGTTGTTAAATTAATCTTTTGAATAATGGATATAAAGCTACTGCTAAGAGTGGAATCAGAGTACCTCATAGGATGAATCCTGAGGATGAGAGCTTTCGATTTCGAGACGGCAATTATCGACACCGGTGGCCTCCAAAGCGGAAAGTAAGTGCTCAACGGTACTAATAGAGTGCCCATATTTGCAAAGTGTCGTGCAGAGTGGAGACTCATTGGCGTAATCAGTAGATGCGCGAATGACATTTGAACCGAATTTGAAGTACCTACCCTTGCCAGCTATCTCCGGCAAGATTCTGACGGAAGAAATCTTGCCGGAGTGGAGACCGATTCCGGTGAGTTCTATACAGTTAGCTACTGTTTTCTGCATCTTACCAGTCTGAAAATAAGAATTTAAGGTAGAATTTGTCAGTTAACAAACAATGTTTTGTGTCTACAGTCTACGTACATATAAATATAGAAAATGAGAGTACGGGAATCCATGAGATAAGGCTTGAGGAGTTGCGAGATCTGTTGAAGGCTCGACTGTAAGTCATCGACGATTTTGTTTAG
Source organism: Capsicum annuum (assembly GCF_002878395.1). Classification (NCBI taxonomy): domain Eukaryota; kingdom Viridiplantae; phylum Streptophyta; class Magnoliopsida; order Solanales; family Solanaceae; genus Capsicum; species Capsicum annuum. Next base: position 119,563,154 of record NC_061111.1, on the reverse strand, counting down.
GAAGTTGACGGAAATTTCTTTTCTACTTCTATACTACTAGAGTAGACAAACACGGGCGACAAACGAAGTTAAAACATCCTTTTTAAGTACCGGTTGGCCATTCAATTTTTTTTTACTTTTTTCCAAAAAATTATTTGACATTAATGATTAATAGTGTTTAATCATAAAAATTTCAAATTATTAAGGGATCCTATATAAAAATAATATTAAATAAGATATATTAGTAATACTTGTATTATTAATACAAATATTAGTAATGATGGTATTAATTATGCAGTTATTATTTTTTATACAACATTTGATTAATGTATTAAAGATAATATATATTTTTATAATTTTTATAGAAAGAAATTTGTTTACCAAAATACCTTTCTTATATACTATCTTTCACCTTTTATGCACTCACTCTTTTCCGAAAAAAAAAAAAACAAAGAATGCTTTTTCTGTCTACTGAGCTTTTCTACACAATGTAGTATCCGTCCTTCAATTTCACTTACTTCAATTCAACCTCAAAGCATCTTGCCAATTTTTTCTAGTAGACTTATGCGTCAGTAGAATTGAAAACAATAAATAATAGAGAAACATAACTTAAGTAATCAAGCAAATATACAGGTCATCTAATTTGAAGATTTGTGGTGTCGTTTGAGAGGATTTGGATGTCATTTGGAAGCTGTTGTGGTTATTTGTTGTTCACTGTATGAATGTTGTTTCTTGAAAATGGGAGGAGAGTAATAAGGATGAAATGTTTTAAGGGGCAATAATGGCATTTATCTAGTTAATACATGTGTGGTATTACTAATACATTAAAAATGGTGTGTATTACTATTACACACCTCAATACATAATAGAGTGTATAATTAATGCATTAGTTATACATAGGCTAAAAAATGTACCAAATAAGATACTAGTAATGCACATTAATTAATATATGCATTAATTTATTCAATACACTCTACCAAACGTCCCCTAATTTAACTGTATGTGTCTCATAAGTGCAATCTTTAATTAATCACATACTTTTTACGTTTTTAAAATTTTGATAATCTTAAATTTTTCATATTCTAACATTTTTATATTTATTTCTAGATTTTCAAAAAAATTAAAATTAAATTTAGTTTTTTTAAAATTCTAACTAATGGAAAAAGTATTAGTTGTAATGAATTCTGATGACTTCTGATAAGCAAAGATTTTACCATAAATATTTAATTAATTTTCAACTCTTAAATAATAGGAAAAGACTATTCTGTCCGAAACCAAAACTTTTAATGAAGGACAAAAAATTTAAATAATATTTCTAAGGCCCTTCACACTTTTAATATAGTATAGATATAGATATTTGAAAAGGTGAAAAACAAATAATTTTTTACTCTTAATTCTCTCACAAAATATCAAAAAAAAAAATAATTTACATTCATGGCCAAACACAACTCAAATTCCAACTCCAACTCCAATTTCAATTTTCGAATTATGATTTTCATGGTCAAATGAGACCTAAAATTAATTAAAGAGACAAGTATTGAAAACGCCTGAATTTTTACTTTCCTTAAATTATCTACTATTAAAAACACTTATATACTTGACTAATTAAATTTAAGAACACTCTTACGACAGACACTATACCTAGCATTAGCTTATCCCTAAATAATAACCTCACTAAATAAATCACAAATCAAAACGAATAAAAATTATACATTCTGTTATCAAAGATCTTTAGGCTACAATCCTTAATTTTCATGAAAATGAAAATCAAAGGATTATATTGGGGAATTTTAAAAAAATTATGAGAAAAAGTTTAAGTGTGAGAGAGCTTGTGGGGTGATTTCACCAGGTAAGGTTATTCATCATTAGTTATATCGCGAGTGAACACACATTAGTTAGACATGACAAAATGGGGCATTTTAAAATTCACTTGGTCAAGTGTAAGGGTGTTTTTAATAGTAGATATCATTTAGGGACTAAAATAATAATCCACGCCAAGTTTAGGGGTGTTTTCTATACTTCTCTCTTAGTTAAAAGGTACAAGTGAGTCTCATTATATTAATTACTCCCTCTGTTTCTTTATAAGAGCTCCTTTTGAGTCGTGATTTTGTTCCCAAATAAGTGTATGTTTAAGCCTTCAAGAATATTTTAATCATAATCTTCCTAATATGTCCTTAAATTTAAATATAGTTCTCAATGTCAATTTAGAATGAAATAAAATTTAATTCAGGGTAAGTTGGTAAGGGAATCTCGATGCACTAAAGCTCCCGCGATGTGTAGGGATCCGGGGAAAGGTCCCACCACAAGGGTCGATTGTACGTAGTCTTACTTTGCATTTCTGCTAGAGGCTGTTTTCGAGATTTGAACCTGTGACTTCCTCGTCACTTGGCAACAACTTTACCAGTTATTCCAAGGCTTTCCTTCAAGTTGATAAAATTATCTTAAATTTTTTAGGAGAGATTGTTTTATTAAAGGGTGTGTCCAAGTTAAAAAAAAAAATACTTATTTAGGAATAGAGGGAGCAAGTTAAAAGGGGTCAAATTCTTCAAACAATTATAGGAGTTGTTCAACAATTGTAGAGTTGTCCCAACAACTATTTAATTTGTCCAACAACTGCACATAATTATCGAACAAGTGTAACAGTTATTGGAGCAACTTCTACAGTGGAAAAAACTTTTATAATTGTGAGGCAAAAGTGTAAAAATAAGAGGTTTGGGGATTATTGAAAAAAATTATCACTATTATCCAATTATAAATTTAAAGGACTCACTTTATTGATAAACTCATTTGTCTTGTTTAATTGATTCGTAAGCACTAGGTATCAAGACACTTGGGGCTTTGAGCTGTAGGTGACAAAAGAGTTTTAAAATGAGGTGTAGGTGACACAAGTCTTAATTATTGAGTGGAGGTGACAATTACTTTATTATGGATTAAGAAAGTTTGGTAAGTTTGAGAATAGCTCAAAAGTTTTTAAATTTACACTTTGATCTAAATGTTTACCTAATATAACGGAAAACGGAGGAAAAGAGGGGTGTCTTTCTCTTTCTTCTCATCTATTGTTGTTTTCTCTCTCTTAGTGATTTTTGTTGTTCATTGTTGCTGCTGCTTTATTCATCATCTTCTACTTCATTATTATCTTCATCTTCTTCTTGTTGACCATTGTCATTGTTGTTGTTGTTGTTACCACTACTGTTGCTATTTGACTAATTTCTTAGGTCAAATTTTATTTCGTACATCACTTTTCACTTTGGAATTACTTCATAGAAGACTTTGGTAAGTCAAATTATGATTTTTAGTTGAATTTGTCATCTGGGTAACTGCTATTGTGCTGTTTTTTCAACAATAGATAGCACGGGAACATGAATGCAACATAAGAGCCATCTGTTTAAACAAATCTGTTTCAAAGGAAGACTCATATGTTAGATTTATGTTTATAGTTTTATAGTGTTGTAACATGAATCGAATAGATGGGTCATCTGTTACAACATATGACCCATCTGTTGCACAGATTAGTTATCTGGTGCAACATGATAAAAATATGTTGAAATAGATTACTAACCTGTTGCAACAGAACCTAAACTCGATTCCAACAGACATGTTATCTTTTGCAACAGGGTAAATATCTATTGCAACAGATTATTAACCTGTTGCAACAGAACCTGAACTCAATTCCAACAGATGGTAAATATCTATTGGAATATATTAGTAACCTGTTGCGATAAAAATTGACCTCGATTCCAATAGATCATCATCTGTGGCAACAGGTAAGTCCTCTGTCACAACAGGTTAATTATCTGTTGCAATATGTCACTCATTTGTTGGAATCAACTTCAAAGGTGCCTCAGTACTGTAATATCAATCCCAACAGACGCTTCATCTATTGCAACAGATTATAGTCTGTTGCAACATATGATTCACCTGTTATAACAGATGACTCGTTTGTTGAAATCAACTTCGAGAGCGTAACATGAATCTCAACAGGTAAGTAATCTGTTACGACTGATTACACATCTATTGGGATTCATTTATGGCACTATGAAATCACTATTAACTTTTTTTGACAAATGACTTTATTTAGGTACCACTAACGGAAGGATCAATAACAATAGGGGTGGATTGTCATGGTCAATGTATCGAGAAGAACAATCGATATGTATGGCATTGGAACGAGGGTGAAATGCTAGAGATAATAGCTATGACAGTCCAAAGTGATGTTTCATATGATGATATTGTAAACTTAATCATCAGTTATTATAGACTGAATTGTCAATCGGAAGAACTCATCATCAGCTACATGTACAGGTCCTTTGAAAATCATAGGGTACTCTGTCTTTCAAGATAACCGATCAGATTCGGTTGTGAGCTTATTTTAGTGATTCATCCAGGCTGGTGTTAAGGGTGTACGTGGTTGAAAATACGAGAGAGAATGAGAACCAGAATATAGAAGAAGAAGAACAACAAGACATCTTTGATGATAGGTTGGATGATCTAGACATGAATATTCCAGATGATAATCAAACACCTATGCCCATGATGCGACCAATATGATGGGTAGTTCTTCTCAATCGACACAGTCTGGAAATCTTCAAGACAATGGGACCAGCTTTTTTGTTGGAATGTCATTCAAGGACAAGAATGAACTATCTACCACTTTGTTTATTTCTTGCTTGAAAAAAGATTTCAGAATAAAGAAAGTGACTAATTCGAGCAGTGTCTTTTGCTTCAAATGTGCTAATCCAAACTACAAGTGATGGTTGAGAGCGATGAAGTATGCAAGTTCTGATAGATTCGTTATTCATAAACATGAAAAGCATCACACATGTGGTTTGGAGCACATCTCGGACCAAAATCCTCACGCTATGACAAAGGTCCTTGGTAAATATTTCAGGAGTATTTTCCCCGATGACAAAGGCCCTTCAACAAGGGTTATGGCTGATTAACTCCTTACGAAATTGGGTATCTTGGTTAGTTATTGAAAGATACATACGGCCATAGGGATTACCAAAGACTTGGTTAGGGGGACACATGAGTATGGGTATGCAGTCCTGGAGGTCTACCGTTACATAATTGAGTCCACAAATCCCGGAAGTAAGACGACATTGTATATTGATAAAGACGGAAGGTTCAAGAACCTTTTTGTATCCTATGGTGCTTGGATTTAAGGTTTTCGACATTTGAGAAAAGGCATAGCCGTCAACAGTACCTTCTTGAGGAGCAGGTATAATGGAGTTCTGCTAGTGGCGGTAGCACAGGATGCGGAGAATCACATCTTTTCTGTCGCTTTTTGTGTAGTAGACAAGAAATGTGATCCTCTTATGGAATTTTTTTTGAACAACTATGAAGTTGTGGCGAAGATACCGAAGAGTTGTGTTTTGTTTCGGATAGGAATCAAAGTATTCCAAAGATGGGTTCAATTTTCTTCACTTCAGTTTACTTTGGTTGTTGCATCAGGATCTTGGAGAGAACATTCGGACTAACTATCACAATGAAAGGGTCGTGACATTTTTTTATAGAGCAGCTAAAGCATATAGTAGAGAGGAGTTTTAGACCATTTCAATCAAATAACGGATGTAAATCCCAAGGTAGTAGAACTTCTCGTACGTGTCGATTTCGAGAGATGGAGCCGGGCATCCTGTCCGACAGATAGGTACATTTTTATGAATTTAATGTCTTGTTTGAGTTACAAGTTTAGTATGATGTACTAAGTGATTCTTTTGTATATGTACAATCTTATGACATCAAACATAGCTGAATCGGTGACTTCATTGTTTGGCGATGAAAGAGAATTTCCCATCAAGGCTATGTTTGATGTAATAAACTAGAAGTATGGTTGATTTTATAACGAAAGACGTGTGTAGTTCAAGGGCTCAAAAAGCACCCGATTTGTTCTCGAAATTAAAAAAATCATATCAACTAACATCAATTTGGGGAATAGGTTATTATCTTATAAAATAGCAGATTACAATTCATTATCACCGATCATGGTAATGTTTCCACGGTCGATCTTCAAAAAAGATCTTGTACGTGCAGAGTTTTTAACTTGGACAAAATACCTTGTCCATATTCCATGGCAGCACTTCGAGCTCAATACGGTTCAAAATATGAACCTAAAGTTTACGATCACTCCTCTCAATATTATTCGATAGAAGAATATGAAATAACATATAGTGGGCATATTACTCCGGTGCCTCCCGAAGAATCTTGGGTTGTTCCTGCAGAGATTTTGGAGAGATTAATACCTCCTCCATATATTGACCCAAGTACTATCAAACAGGGAAGAAAGCTATATAAGAGGAGGCGTGGAGTCGGAGAATCATTTTCATCAATAAGAAACAAGTGCTTCGTATGAAAGCGTGCTGACCACAAAAGAACTACATGCCCGGATCGTAATCCACCATGATCGTTGTAATTGCACTTGTGTTGTTGTTTGTTGTGGACTTTAATATATTTAACTCATTGTTGTGAACGTAATGTTATCATTTATTATATATAAAATATCTTTTTAATAACTTGTGCATCAATAATAAGAGGTAAAACATGAACTAATAAATACAGCAGACTACAATTATTCTTAATAGATTAACCATCTGTGGTAACAGATGGACATTAGCTGGAAGAACACAACACAGTTCTATCAAACTAGAATATTTTCCTCCAACAGATGATAAATCTGTCGCAACAAATGGATAATCTGTTGATAGAAACCCAATCGATGACCAATCTGTTCCAACACATGGTCCATCTATTGAAAGAATTCAAAATCCAAAATTATTATTGCTACTGGATTCAAAATTGCTCCTTACCTCCAACCGTCGACATGTTAACATTAACATGTATGTTTAGAAGAAATAGACAGAATGAAAATTGAATAAGAATAAAAAAAGCCAAATTCGACTAAAAATAAATTTTTCACTAAACAAAAAATAAAATATATTAGGTATAGATCCGATATAGAAAAATTAAAATACATACACTACAAGAAAAAAACATTCTAATTATTATTATTATTATTATCATCATCATCATTAATGACAGTTGACCAATCAACTCACAGCAACAAGGCCCTCATTAGCCTCTGCATCTCTCTGAACATTATCACTCTCATGGCAACCAACTTCTTCTGTAGGTCATTAACTTACCTCTGAAGTTCCCTTACTGTGTCGCACAAAATAGCAACATCCTAAATAGGATTAGCCATATCTAGAACACGCATGAATTGATAAATGTAAAGAAAAAGTGTCTAAATATAATACAACGTATACTACCAACTGGTAGATTTATACCAAAAAACTTATCGCAACGAGAAAGGAATATGTTCTTTAAAGAGAAGTGGTTGAAGATGTCACACGAAAAGAAATAATGCAAGAAATAAATAAAGCTTAGTAGAATGAAGATTAAGAAGGGACCTATTTATAGAGGATTGAATCAGAACATATAAGGCCAAAAGGCACGACTGTTAAGCTCCATTTTATTAATTACATTCAAACTGGTGACATTTGTTTTCTACGAAAAGTCGCGACTTTTTATTTTACATTAATACTTCTCACCTTTTCAAAATAGTTTTGAGACTTGATAACAACCGTTATTATTGAGTTGTTGAAACAGATCATCCATCCATCTATTAAAATAGATTATCTGTATATGTAACAGATAGTCTGTCAAAATAGATTTACCATATGTTGCAACAGATGGTTTGTATATGAAATAGATGAGACATCTGTTGCAACATATGTATTATCTGTTATGATAGATGGACCATCTTTTGGAGTTTTTTGATTTCTTCTAACAGCTGATTCATCAGTTGCAACAGATGGAGAATTCAATTTATCAACTATTTTGAATGTGTTAGATTAAAAGTCACGACTACCTATTTTTTAATAGTCATCACATACGTGCAGATAAATAACGCTGTCTGGTTGTCATAACAGATTTACCATCTATTGCAACATTTATTGCAATATATAGATTATCTATTGCGACAAATGGACCATATATTGGAGGAGATGTTTTGATTTCTTCTAACAGTTAATTCATTAGTTGCAACAGATGGAGAATTTGGTTCATCAGCTATTTTGAATGTGTTAGATAAAAATTCATGACTCTTCACCTCTTTTTTAATAGTCATCATATGCGTACAGATAAATAAACAATATCTGGTCTGTCGCAATAAATTTACCATCTGTTACAACATATGGATTATCTATTGCGACAGATGGACCATATGTTAGAGAAGATATTTTGATTTCTTCCAACAACTGATTTATCAGTTGCAATAGATGGAGATTTCAATTCATCAGCTATTTTGAATATGTTAAGATAAAAAGTCATGACTCTTCATACCTCTTTTTTAATAGTCATCACATACGTGCAGATAAATAAACAACACTGTCTAACATGTCTTGATGGGGTTGAAAGAATAAGGTACATGAAATGGATCCACTTTCATGCGTGGGAGTTATGTATTATTGATCAGGCTACCGTGACAGACACACATAAAGTGAGTTTTTTACCGATTAGACACTGATCCTTCAAACAAGATCCCGCATTGTACAGTTTAGTTTGATAGGTACGAACTGATAAGGCCGAAGCATTCCAAAGCGGTGGTGTTGATACCCTGTCATAATTTAATGACGGTCTATGCTTATATTCTTGTGTCAAGTTTGGGGAAGGGTTCAAGTTTTTGGCGGCAGTATAAATATCCAATAGTGATTGGACCGATTTTAATGGCGTAATGGACTTCTTGAAAGTCCTCCAAAGCCTCGCACTGCAGTAAACAATGATGGAACCAATAGAAATTCGCCTGGTCTAAATTTATATGGATGGATTATTAAAGGAGACTTTTATACAGTAGAAGGTACTTGGGAGAATACCTGTGCGGGAAGGGGGGGGGGGGGTAGAGAAGGCCATAATCATCTCAGACCTTGTTTAAGAGAAAACACAGGGAAGAAAGTAAGGAACTTCTTGCGGGTCTAGCCAATGAAATTGACATGAGAAACCAAAAAATTAGATGAGCTTCAAATGTGGAAGTATATCCAAATATAAAAATCTGTCAGTCGCTGAAGAAAAAGAAGAATGGTCAACAGGACTAGAGCTGGACACTTTGCTCGAGAATGCAACTAGTGAGCGTGGCCTCAATGAAGACTCTCAAAAAGTGCAGGACAAGAACTTTAAGAAAGAAGCTTCATGAGCACTGGAAATTGGTACGATTGTCGGTCAGAATTGAAACCTGAACCAACAACTCCTGAATTAAAAATAAGGGAAGCCAAGGCGTCAATTTCTGAAGTCTAACTTGCATGCCATGACTTCTGTTTGTGGCTATGATAAGGTCAATAGCAGTAGAAACAAAAAGGTTTGAAGTTGGGCAGAAATCCTATGCCTTGTAATTTCCACTGCCTTTGACCTGACCAGAGCCATAAATAGGAGGCATGGGATGCAAGTTTAACTTGAGAAGCTGCCACCTTGTCTTGATCCCATATTTTTAATTCAGGAGTAGTTGGTTCAGGTTTTAATTCTAACCGACAATCTTACCACCTTCCATGCTCGCGAAGCTGCTTTCTTAGAGTTCTGGTCCTGTATTTTGTGGGCTTTATTGAGGCCACGCTCGCTAGTTACAGTCTCTAGCAAAGTGACCAGCTCTAGTCCTATTGAATATTCTTCTTTTTCTTCAACGACTGATGGATTTTTATTTTTGAATACACTTTCACATTCGTAGCTCATTTAGTTTTTTCATTTTTTATGTCAATTTCATCAGCCAATTTTACTACACTTTCCTTCCTACCCTGTGTTTTCTCTTAAACAAGGTCTGAGATGATATATGGCCTTTTCAACCTCCCCATTCCCACACAGGTATTCTCCCAAGCACCTACTGCTGGATAATAGTCTCCTCCAGTAATCTATCTATAAAAATTTAGACTTGGGGAATATGTATTGGTTCCATCATTGTTTGCTACAGTGCGAGGCTTTGGAGGCCTTTCAAGAAGTCTATTGAGCCATTAAAACTGATCTAATCACTATTGGATATTTACACTACCGCCAAAAACTTGAACCCTTCCCCAAACTTGACACAAAAATATGAGCATAAACAGTCATTAAATTGTAACAGGGTATCGACACCACCTACTTGGTCCCTCAGCCTTACTAGTTTGAAACTAACAATTTTAATTATAAAATACCATATCTAGTTTGAAGGATTAACACCTAATAGGTAAAGAATAAATATTCACAAAACCATTATACTGGATGTGTGTTTTCACGATAGGTTGATCAGTAATTCATACCTCCCACATATGAAGTGGTTCCATCTTTAAGCAGCTTATTCCTCCAAATCCATCTTCACTCTAGCCTTTAATGCTGGTCGGGAAAAAGTGGATCCAGTTTTATTTTCTTTTATCTGCAAACAAGAGAAATATATTTGATGTCAAACAAGAGAAGAACAAAAATAACATTACAAAAGGGTAACACAAAATTAAGTGAATCAACAGATGACCAATCTGATATAACATATTACCCATTTGTTCAACCTATGAGGCATCTATTGCAACAAATGGATGACATGTTGCAACAGAAGGTTCATCTATTGGAATAAATCAAACTAGCCTTGCTACTAGTTTGATTTCTTCAACCAGTTGCTTCGTCTGTACAAAAGGGTAACACAAAATTGAGTGAATCAATAGATGACCAATCTGATGCAACAAATTACCCATCTGTTCAACTAATGAGGCATTGTTGCAACATATAGATAATATGTTGTAACAAATAGTTCATTTGTTGGAATAAATCAAACCATCCTTGCTACTAGTTTGATTTCTTCAAATAGTTGCTCCGTTTATTCCAACAACTGATTCATCAAACTATACTGATAACAAGGTTTTTTAAGTTCTCCCAACAGATAACTTTTTTCGCATATTTTAATGAAGGTTCGTTCATTCATGACTTAAAAAGTCATTTTTCCTTTAATTTTCTCAAAAATAAGAAACTGGTAATGGGTAAATCATTAATAGCAACAGATGTAAATATCTAATTTAAATGACATACAAAGAAGAAGATGAGATGAAAAGAGCAATAGTGAACTATACCTGCAATGTGAAAAAATCAAATGGATCAGAACATCCAGTTTAGTTGAGAAAAGATATTGATTGGTTGAGATCCGAAAGGATCCTCATTCGAAAGAAAAGAGAAAAAAGAGAAAAAAAAGAAAGAAAGAGAATAGAGAATAAAAAAGAGTGATAGATGAGTTGAGTCTTACTTTATGGATAAAGGAGAGAGTATTCTTCTAGATATGGGTTTTAAATATTCATTAATAACTTTTGGAGGGCACGAGGAGATGGTGAAATTGAAAAGACCAGATAAGAGTACTCACTCAGGAGATTTTTGAGTTATCTAAGTAATATTTTTTACCGCCTTAGAATTTTAATTTATTCATCTCGGATAAGAAATACCTAAATTGCTTTAGAAAGGGTCTTAAAATATCTAAGTGAAATAGATGATAATTTCTGTTTGAAATTTCCAAAGCTCAGTTATTTGTCGCAATAGATGCAACACCTGTTTGATAATTTATAACATATGCATAATATATTACAACAGATACTTAATCTGTATGATTAAATCCAACAAAAAAGACATCTATTACAATAGATTGAACATTTGTTTTTATATAATTTTAATTGATTTCATATGATAGAATAATTCCTTAATTGACTAATCTAGGACCAGGGATGAGCTCTCATATGGTCAACTATAACTTCAATTGATTCTTTCAGAAATTGCATGATGAGACGGTATTGCGTTCCTCCCGACCAGAGTCGTCGATCGATAACTATGAGCTGAACCGATTCTTACTAACTCATATGTTAGAATAAACCTTAATTAATTAATCTAGGACCAGGGGTGAGTTCTCATAGGGTCAACTACACCAAATAGCAATGCCTATTTGATAATTTACAACAGATGGGTAATCTGTTGCGATTTATGACTTAATCTATTTAATCATTTACAACAGATGGGTAATCTATAGCAATAGATGACTTAATCTATTTAATAATTTACAACAGATGCATAATCTATTGCAATAAATGACTTAACCTGTTTAATAATTTATAACAGATGGTTAATCTATTGCAACAGGTTGAACATTTATTTTTATACAATTTCAATTGAGTTCATATGTTACACTAATACCTTAATTGATTAATCTAAGACCAGGGGTGAGTTCTCATAGGGTCAACTATAACTTCAGTTGAGTCTTCTGACAATTGCATAATGAGAAGATATTGCGTTCCTCTCGACCAAAGTCGTCAATCGATCACTATGAGCTGATCGATTCTTACTACCTTATATATTCAACTAATACCTTAATTGTTTAATCTAGGACCAGGGGTGAGTTCTCATAGGGTCAACTACAACTTCAATTGAGTCTTTTGAAAATTTCATGATGAGACAGTATTGCGTTCCTCCCAACCAGAGTCGTCAATCGATCACTCAAAGCTAAACCAATTCTTACCACCTCATATGTTAGACTAAATACCTTAATTGATTCTAGGATTAGGGGTGAGTTCTCATAGGGTCAACTACAATAGATGGCAGCACCTATTTAATAATTTACAACAGATGGATAATCTGTTGTGATATATGACTTAATCCATTTGATAATTTACAGAAGATGGGTAATTTGTCAAAATAGATGGCTTAATCTGTTTGATAATTTACAACAGATACGTAATTTGTTGCAACAAATGACTTAATTTCTTTGATAATTTACAACAGATGGTTAATCTGTTGCAATAGGTTGAACATTTATTTTTATACAATTTCAATTGATTTTATATGTTAGACTAATACCTTAATTGATTAATCTAGGACCAGGGGTGAGTTCTCATAGGATCAACTACAACTTCAATTGAGTCTTTTGTCAATTGCATGATGAGACGGTATTACGTTCCTCCCGACCAAAGTCGTCAATCGATCACTCTGAGCTAAACCGATTCTTACTACCTTATATATTCAACTAATATCTTAGTTAATTAATCTAGGACCAAGGGTGAGTTCTCATAGGGTCAACTACAACTTCAATTGATTCTTTTAGAAATTTCATGATGAGACGGTATTGCATTCCTCCTGACCAGAGTCGTCGATCGATCACTCTAAGCTGAACCAATTCTTACTATCTCATATGTTAGACTAATACCTTCATTGATTAATCTAGGACTAGGGGTGAGTTCTCATAGGGTCAACTACAATAGATGGTAGCACTTATTTGATAATTTACAACAGTTGGGTAATCTGTTGTGACATATAACTTAATCTATTTGATAATTTACAACAAATGGGTAATATGTTGCAATAGATGACTTAATCTATTTGATAATAGACAACAAATGCATAATCTGTTGCAAGAAATGACTTAATCTGTTTGATAATTTACAATAGTTGTTTAATCTATTGCAACAGGTTGAACATTTATCTTTATATAATTTTAATTAATTTCATATGTTAGAGTTAATATCTAAATTGATTAATCTAGGACCAGGGGTGAGTTCATAGGGTCAACTACAACTTCAATTAAGTCTTTTGGCAATTGTATGATGAGATAATATTGCGTTCCTCCCGACCAGAGTCATAGATCGATCACTCTACGCTGAACCAATTCTTACTACCTCCTATATTAAACTAATATCGTAATTTATTAATCTAGGACTAGGGGCGAGTTCTCATAGGGTCAACTATAACCGATGGCAGCGCCTATTTGATAATTTATAATAGATAGGTAATCTGTTGCGACATATGATAATCCATTTAATATTTTACAACAGATGGATAATCTGTCGCAATAGATGACTTAATCTGTTTTATTATTTATAATAGATGCATAATTTATTGCAAAAAATGACTTAATCTGATTGATAATTTACACCAGATGTGTAATCTGATGCAACAGGTTGAATATTTATTTTTATACAGTTTTAATTGAGTTCATTTGTTAGAGTTAATATCTAAATTGATTAATCTAGGACCAGGGGTGAGTTCATAGGGTCAACTACAACTTCGATTGAGTCTTTTGGCAATTGCACGATGAGAGGGCTAAAAATTATCCATATCTTTGATAATTTTAAAAAATAATTATGATCAATTCGGACCAAATTAACACTTTCAAAACTTGTCATTCTTTTCCAAAATACAAATCAACCCATACAAATCATCCATTTGCGAGAAAAATATTTCATTATTTCAAATTTTGAGTTCTCGCTCTTTTCTCTTTCTCACTCAATTATACAGTACAAACAACAACTACTCAACAAATTGCTCTACCCTTCACAACAGATCGATTTTTTTCTTATTTCCAACCATATAGGTGTTATTTTTAACTTTATTCTTGCTTGTACAGTCATTTTCTCTGTCTTTATTAGAAACAGAGTTCGAGAAGAGTTCTATATTATTTATTTTTTTCTAAAATATAATAACTTTTAAGTTAATGATGAAAAATAAAACTTTAAGTTGTATTATCTTTGAGAATAGGTTTACAATTTTGAGTTTTGATGGTAAAATCATAGGAAGAAATTGAGAAAACCCTAGTTTCTATTGCTGTGTTTTGTTGACTATCGGGATATTATTGGATGGTATTGGTGGTGGTGGTTGTGGTGGTTGTTGGTGGCAGTGGTTGGTGGTGCTTGTGGTGATATTGGTTGGTGGTGTTTGTGGTGGCTGCCAGTGGTGTTAGTATTTATGGTGTTTGTGGCATTGGTTGGTGGTATTTGTAGTGGTGGTGGCTGTTGGTGTGTCAGTATTGGTGGTGTTTGTAATGTATTTTTTTTTAAATTTATGCATATATCAATTGTAATGTAATTTTTGCTTTTCTGTTGTTTCTAGGTAAAATATGTCTCCCAAAAGAAAAAAAAGTGAAAGTGGATCAACGTCTGACCACCCAAAAAAAGGCTGCAGTACAGAGGGATTCGGAGGAGTTTCCTGAACAATCTCAGTCAGGAAAAAGTGAAGCTGAAGAGAGAAATGAAAATAATATTGAGGGAGGTAGACAAGGGTCTGTAGATGGTGATGAAGAAAATAAAAGTGAGAAAGAGGAGAAATTAGAGAGTGAGAAAGAGAAAGAAGATAATCACCAAATTGATGATAATGGATCACTAATGAGGCGTGAATTAATATCGACATCCCAGCATGATCAGGTCAAAACTTTTAGTATTGACAGGTTTCAAGTTGCAATGCCGATAAATGATCCAAAAGCAGAAGAAGAGCTAACTGGTGAACTTGTACTTAAATGTCAGATGGGGAGAAATTTTATTTATTTTAGGAAAATTATGAAGGACGAAAACATAGACGGACTTTTTAAGAAGAGCTGCTTTGGACGCTTTCTTGAGCTGCCTGAGGACCCCTCTGCCAGTTTCTATATGAAGATGGTATGTGGTCTTCTCAAGTGTAGGATCAAGTATACGGGGGATGATAAAGATTCGAAGGAGGGGGTCAAAAAGATGAATGAAATCTGGATCAACTGTTGTGGCATGGAGGTTTATTTTGGCTTACAAGAGTTTGCCATAATGATGGGATTGAGATGCCATTGTCCAGAAGAACCACCTATCACCAAGAGAATACCCCGCAAAAGATCCAAGGAAAGAAAATACAAGGAAAAATGATGGGTTGTTTGACATTGCTCGACGTGGATACATAGCATCGAATTTATTGACAGATCTCATGGATAAAACCATACCAAGTAGTACATAGAGTAATTTTGCTTAGTTTGGTTTGCCCATTCGTTTATATTGGCAAGAGACGTCAACAAGGTCATAGAAGATGATTTATTGGCGCGTGCTGAGGATTTTGATAAATTCAACAATTATCCCTGGGGATATGATAGCTTCTACTTGACTATCCAATATTTACTGACAAAGCTATCCTTAAGGACGACCACATTATACGGCTTTTCTTGGGCTTTCATGGTAAAATTAATCACTATTTTTACTCATCCATTAATTTATATTGAATATAGTTATTATGATTTTTTTTGCTTGCTTCTTATTTACATTTTTTAGGCTTGGGTACTTAAAGCCATTCCTCCCCTCCGAAAATAGATAATGGATTACCCGAATGAGGTTTCTCATCCAAGAATGTTTAGGTGGTTGGCTGTAAAGAACAACACCAAAATTAAGGAGGTTGATCTCTTTAACTCTCCAGATGATGCAGTACGTCTTCTTTAAGTAAAATAATTTTACTCAATGAAAGATATTAAACAGATGTTATATCTAGTGCAACAGATGTTATATCTGATGCATCAGATAGGATATCTGTTGTGACAGATTACCTGTCTTGTGTCAACCGATGTAATAGATGGATAATCTGTTGCAATAGATGACTGATATCTTATTTCAGATTGCCCATCCACTGCTTTGGTTCTTTGAACCCGACTCCTAACAGATTAACTATCTACTACAAATTATGCAACAGATGTATAATCTGATGTAACATATTGTTAATTTGTTGCAACATATAGATCATCTGTTGCATAACATATAACCCAACAAATTACCCATATTGTGCAACTGGTGCAATAGATTGGTAATCTGTTACGATAGATGATTGATATTTTGTATCAGATTATCCAAGTGTTGCTTTAGTTCTCTGAACCCAACTCAAACAGATTTTAACCATCTACTGTAAAATAGGCAACAATGGGTAATCTGATGTAACATAATGATAATCTGTTGAAGATGTTGACAGTGTATAACCCAACAAGGCTCATCATCGGTGATCACTTCTTATATTACTCTTGGTTATGTTGATACCATAGCAAACCCAATAGTGGAGTTAATAAAGAAGGAATTGGATGGAGGAATGCCATAAGAAGAGCAGTTAGGCAAGGTCATCCTAATATTGATTCATGACCAACCTACTAAGTCAAATCCGAGTGCTTCTTTTGGTGGTGGTGTTGGCGTTGGTGGCAGGCATGCTGATGATGCTACCACTTGTGATGATGAGCATGTTGATACTCAAGAAAAAATAAATATATTTGAAAACACCCTTTTCACCCTTACACAGGTCCCTCTCACTCCTCTTCACCCTCGTGTTCTCGTTGCGAATGCGAAGAGTACAAGGACAACCAGGATATACAAGGACAACCAGGATAAACTCTTTGAAAAAGTAGAGGCTATCTCTAAAGTTATCAAGGAATTCAAATCCAAGAGGGGTGTCATACCATCAAAGAAGGTGAGGCATCCATACACTCCTACAGCGGCGGTTAGGAGGAAGAAAAAAGCAATTAGCGACGTACTCTCTGATTAAAAATAAAAAAAAACTGCAACTCCTCCCTCTCCAAAAGATGTTGAAGTTCAAGGGCTATTCAAGAAAGTGGACATATACGTGGAACTTGACGCCAAAGAGAATGGATCTACAACAGTCCAAGAATACCAAGCCAGGTGTACTAGATTTTCCTAGGCCTCATTTTCCCCCTAAGACTTCCAGACTATGACAGAAATGCGTATGCGGTACGAGGACAAGGCAAGTTTACTTTTCCTAACCTAGCCTTCTGATCTACCCCATGAAAAAAAGGCTACGAAACTGATGTGAAATCTGTTGCAACAACTGGGTATTCTGGTGCAACTGGTAGTGGTTTGGTTGCAACTTGCTATCCATCTGTTGCATAAGTTGCATTGAATTATTGATTCAGAGATCCTAAGAAACAGATAGACAATCCGTTGCATCTTTACAATTACTAACCTATTTAAAAATTGACTTTTTATATCATAGCATGTTGATAAATTCTCTGCCTCATGAGGAAAAGGCAATTAACGTACCCGAAAGCTTATGACACCATGTCACGACCCGAACTAGGGCCTGGCCATAAGAGACATCCCAAACCATGAAGGTCCGAGCATCCTACTCTATCTGATCTGCTAATTATGCACAACATTCATATCATAAAAGAAAATGCAGAAATATAATCTAATATGAAAACATGGTCATTAACTCTGGGTTTTAAGACATAAGAAGTAAAACTGCAATTGAAAATATCTGAACAAGATCTGACTCAGTCTGTAAAACGTCTACTATATCTCAAAATTGTTCTGAAAACTGGGACAAGGCCCCAAGTAGACTAAACCAACTAAATAACATAATCTGAAATATCAGGCCTTCTAGAACAAAGAAGGCTCTCTGGAATACTTTACTGATTAGCTAGACCCTTGGATTGAGCCTTCGAACCTGGGAGGTAGGGGGTCAATACAGATGTACTGGTACGCAGAGCAGATCCAAAATACTAGTTTATATTCAACATATATGAGAGCAATTTAAAACAGTTCAAAAACATATCAGATAGTAAGAAATCTCATGGGCATTTTCGAAAGACACTGTAAAATCATCTGAACTCTAAGACACTCTTAGTTTTACTTCTGCGCTAGGTGGTATACCTAACAACTCTGAAATTTCACAAGCTATATGGAATCCGCCATTGACTCGGCGGGGAAGCCTCCAACTCAATTGTGCCGCAAGAGTTGAAGTTTCTGACTCTACTACGCCACATGGCCGTTGCCAGCATAAAAATAATATACCCGGATCGGCAAATCATGGTTTTAGGCTAAGAGTTACTTGAACTCAAGCCTTCTTCAGGTAACCATCTAACCCTTTTTAAGCCCATTTTCTTACTCTTTAAAACATGCATTCTCTAAAACACATATTCTAAATACATACTCTGTTATGGCATACATACTTATGGTATCGTCATACCATTGACTTGCTAGTCACATCTCTGAGCCATTATTAGTATATGAAAATCTTTTTTTTCAAAACATAAATTTAGGACCACCATATCAATAAATCATTTCAAAGAACTCTTTCTCTAAAACTCATGTAAACATATGTATGCAACTCTCTTTGTCAAACTTTCAATGATACAAGGAGGTCATGTCAATCTCTTAATCTCATGCAAACCTTTCTCTTTTAACAAAATATATTTACATCAAGAAACTCTCTCTCTTAAGTCTTTAAATCATTCTTAAAATACTATGGTATTTGAGTAAACAAGTTTCAAGCCATCAATCATGCGTTTCAAACCCATCATATTAAGATCATAAACTTAAGTCATCACAAGAGAGGGATTTCATAAGTTGTGCTCTCAAACAATCTAAAATCTAAATTTTCATACATATATATATACATATACATATACAAATACATGTAAATAAATTTAAAGGGGAAAGGCCTAAAGATCAAATCATCAATATCTTTAAACATTCATAATGCATAATAAAATCATGGATCTAAAAACCCCTTTATAAATTCATTCTTGATAGATCATTAAATCATACTTGAATATTTAAACAAGCCTATATAGTTTAGGATAAACCCCACGTACCTCAATAAAGAAATTTGATGGATGATTCTTGAAGCCTACGATTTGGGGATTCAAAATCTTCAATCAATCTTGAAAACCCATGGTTAAATCTTGAGTTATTTGGGTTTTCCTGTTTGAAACCCTAAGGAGTGTTCTTGATGATTTTTGATAAAAATATCAATAATGAGGTCATTTGGGTTTAAATTCAGTGTTTAGGCTGATAAGAGGGTAGAAAATACTCAATATACCCTTAATGAGACAGACTAAAAATATAACTAGGAGCCTGATTTCATGGGCCACCGCAACGCGCCACAATCGTGGTGGCTCACTGGAAATTGATGAGTGGGATTCTTAAGGTCACCGCGATGCGGAGCCATCGCGTTGTCCCACTGATTAGGACCTGAAACTTTAGCGCTACGTGCCACAATTGTGCTATGCTACTAGAATTTGACAATTTTAAAATAGGCCCCCTCCGCGACGCACCAAGCACCAAAATGATGGTATTTTACAACTAGAACATAAATTAGCCATAACTTCTTGCCCGAGTATCGAATTTTGGGCGAATCTTATATCGACGGAAAGCTCATTCAATTTTCCACATGATAAAAAGTCGAAATTAGGGAAATTATATATGGATTAAACTTGACTCACTTTGGAAATCAAAAATGAGACTAAGTTTCTACACAATTCTAGTCATTTAACTCTAAAAGTATATTACCACGAGCTAACGCATGGACTATTTTTGCGGGGTGTTACATTATCCCCCCCTTGGGATCATTCGTCCCCGAATGATGATGCGGAATACAGACAAGCACGATTTAAAGTATACTGAAGCCATAAAAGAATAAGACAAGGATTGTACCTTTCATTTCGTAATCCACCGGATCAAACAAGTCTGGGTATCTATCTCTCATGTTATTTTCTGATTCCCAAGTTGCTTTCTCAACTTTTTGATTTTTTCAGAACACCTTAATCGACACTATCCCTTTGCTCCTCAACTTCCGAACTTGACGATCTAAGATTGCAATATGTTCCTCTTCATATGATAATGAGTCTGTCACCTTTATCTCTTTTACAAGCAGCACTAAGGAATGGTCTCCAATATATTTCTTCAATATGTATATATGGAATACCGAATGAACAGAGCCCAAAATTGCAGGTAACTCTAACTCATAAGCAACTCCCCCTATTCTTCTCAAAATCTAGTATGGCCCTATATAGCAAGGACTCAGCTTACCTCTCCTCCCAAAACGCATGACTCCCTTCATAGGAGAAACTTTGAGAAACACCCAATCACCAACCTCAAACTCTAAGTCTCTTCTCCTAACATCGGCGTAGGATTTTTGTCGACTCTGGGCTATCTTAAGTCATTCTCTAATAATTTTCATGTCCTCCATTGCCTGATGAACAAGATCGGTCCCAAACAACTTAGTCTCACCAACTTCATACCACCCTATTGGCGACCTATATCTTCCTTTACACAATGTCTCAAAATGAGCCATCTTAATACTGGCATGGTAACTATTATTATATGCCAACTCTATCAATGGAAAATGATCTACCCAACTCCCCTTGAAGTCAATTATGCAGACCCTTAACATATCCTCAAGAGTCTGCATAGTGCGCTCAGCTTGCCCATCAGTATGAGGGTGGAATGCAGTACTTAGGTTCACTTAGGTACCTAAACCTCTCCGAAAAGACCTCTAAAACTATGAAGAAAATTGCGTACCTCGGTCAGATATGATAGATACAGGTGCTCCATGCAAATGGACTATCTCCTCAATGTACAGTTTGACATAGTTATCTCCCGAATAGTTAGTTCTGATGGGCAGAAAGTGGGCTGACTTGGTCAGTCGATCAACAATCACGCAAATTGAATCATACTGGCTTCGGGACCTCAGAAGTCTCATGATGAAGTCCATATTGATCATCTCTCATTTCCACAAAGGCAAGGCTATCTCTTGGGAAGTACCACCTGGCCTCATATGCTCTACTTTCACTTATTAACAATTCAAACACTTGGCAACAAAATTAGCTACATCACGTTTCATATTATTCCACCAGTAAATAGCTTTCAGACCATGATACATCTTAGAAGAGCCTGGGTGAACAACATACCTTAAAGTGTGAGCTTCATTAAGGATCCTCTTTCGTAACCCATCTACATCTAGCACACATAGTCTACCCTGATATCTCAAAACTCTATCACCACAAATTTCAAAAGATATCACCTTTTGTTGACCCACATCTTTCTTGATCTGCATCAAGATTAGATCTTCAACCTACTTCTCTTAAACTTCAGCACAAAGGGAAGATTTAGCTACCTCATGAACAACCACTCCCCCATTTTTGAAAATAAAGAGTCGTACTTCTAGATTTGCAAGTCAGTGAATATCCTTCACCATATCCCTCTGTCCCTTTTCAACATGTGAAAGACTAACCATAGATAACTTACTGAGGGCGTCGGCTACCATATTCGCCTTGACCGGATGGTAGTGCAGGCTCACGTCATAATCGTTTAAAAGTTCCAACCAATGCCATTGCCTGAGGTTCAATTGTTTCTGTAAGAAAGCATACTGCAAGCTCTTGTGGTTAGTAAATATATCAACATGTACCCCATAGAGATAATACGATAGATTTTGAGCACAAACACCATAACCGTTAATCCAAGTCATGGGTGAGGTAATTTTGCTCATGCACTTTTAACTTCCTAGACGCATAAGCCACCACTTTACCATGATGCATAAGTACACACCTAAGTCCCACACGGGACGCATCACAGTACACAACGAACCCTTCCATACCTTTCAAAAGAGTCAAAATAGGAGCAATTGTCCACTTATCTTTTAACTTCTCAAAACTATTCTCACAGGAGTCAAACCACACAAGCTTCAGATTTTTCTGAGTCAACTTAGTAAGTGATGCATCTATGGAAGAAAAACTCTCTATAAATCTTCTATAATACCATGCCAAACCCAAGAAGCTTCGAATCTAGGTTGGAGTCATAGGTCTGGGCCATTTTCTCACTGCCTCAATCTTTTGGGGATCAACCTTAATCCCATCACTAGACACGATATGCCTCAAGAAAGCAATAACATTAAGCCAGAATTCGCACTTGGAAACTTTTACATACAACTCATGATCTTTAAGAGTCTGAAGGATGATTCGGAGGTGATTGGCATGGTCCATCTCACTCTTAGAATAAATCAGAATATCATCAATGAAAACTATTACAAACAGATCTAGAAACTGACAGAACACCCTATTCATAAGGTCCATGAAAGTCACAGGGGCGTTAGTTAACTCGAAGGACATGACTAAGAATTCATAATGACTGTATCTAGTTCGGAACACTGTTTTAGGAATATCTAACTCCCTAACCTTCAACTGATGATATCCTGAATGAAGGTCTATCTTTGAAAAACATTTAGCACCTTAAAGTTGGTCAAAAAGATCATCAATCCTAGGAAGAGGATATTTATTTTTAATTGTTCAACTAGCGGTAATCTATGCACATACGAAGGGAACGATCTTTCTTTCGCATGAAGAGTATAGGTGCACCCCAAGGAGAAACACTAGGATGGAATAAACCTTTATCTAGAAGATCTGCTAGTTGCTCTTTCAACCCTTTCAACTCTGTAGGAGCCATTATATATATAGAGATGGGACGAGTATCTGGAAACAACTCAATACTAAAATCTATCTCCTTGTCAGGTGGTATTCCTGGGAGATCATCTAGAAAAAACTTCTGGGAACTTATTCACCATAGAGACAGACTGAAGAGAAGGGCTTTCGGTATTTGAATCTTTAACCCGAATAAGATGATACAACCAACCCTTAGAAATGAGTTTACGGGCTCTAAGATAAGAGATAAACTTCCCTCTAGGTGCTAAAGAATGTCTCTCCTATTCTATTGATGGTTAATTCGAGAAAGAGAAAGTAACCTTTCGGGTTCTACAATTTAGTGGGCATAGCATGAATGAAGCCAATACATTCCTAAGATAGCATCAAAATCAACTATGTCTAAGTCTACGAGGTCTGCCGCAGTATCCCACCCACAAACAGTCACCACCTAATTTCTATACACCCTCCTAGCCACAACAGAGTCTCCCACCGGAGTGGAAACAAAAAAAGGTTTGGCAATTACATCGGGCTCAAACCCAAAACCAACAGCCACATAAGGGGTTACATAAGACAGAGTTGACCCGGGATCAAGCAACACATAAACATCGCGGGAAAAAATTTGCAATGTACCAGTAACTATATCCAGTGAGGCCTCAACCTCTTGGCGGTTGGTCAAGGCGTACAACCAGTTATGGCCATTTTTGATGGCTAAAGTGGCACCCTTCTGAGGCAATGGTGTTGCAGAAGAATTAGCCTGTGACTTAGCTCCACCAACATTACCTTTTGCTACTGGACATTCCCTTTGGATATGGCCTGGAAGGCCGCACGAATAATAAACCATAGTGCCAAACTGACATCTTCCTGGATGATTTCTCCCACATTTCTCACAGCGCGGGTATGTCCGAGAGGTCTGAGCTACACTTTCTTGAGACTATGAACCCTGCATCCTCGGCCCCTGCCTATACTAAAAATCCTGAGTGCACTATCCGGATGGGGGTCTAGTCATCGGGGCACTGGCTGCAGATTGCGCATTACCTCAATTCTTCTTCTACTATTTGTTACACCGATTCCCACTCTGCTACTGACTGTAGCTCTGTTCTACTATTTTGGCTTTCTTTACCTGTATATCCTTCTCTCTAGATTCAGTAATTTTATTTTTCTTTTTCTCAAATTATTACATGTAGACTGATAGCCTAGAAAAATCCATGTCTCGATTCAACATTGCTCCCTGACATTCAAGCACTAAGTCATATGAAACATCGAATGTGAATTTCCTCATTCGGGCTCTCATGTTATTAGTCATCTTTAGAGCATAACAGGCTAGTTGGTTAAACCTTAGAGTGTACTCCTGGACATTTATTTTACCCTGCTTTAAATTCATAAACTCTTTGGCTTTGGCCTCTCTCATCTCGAGAGGAAAGAATCGATCAAGGAAGGCTTCCACGAACTTGTCCCAAATGGTGGGCTCAGCATGCTCACTCTTTGAATCTTTCCACTCGTTATACCATTAGTTCACTACATCCTTAAGCTGGTAAGCAACTAACTCAACCCCCTCTACCTCATCTACATGCATCACCTTAAAGATTTTCTCCATCTCATCCATAAACTCCTGTGGATCATTTTCTACCTTGGTACCAGTAAACTTGGGCGGTCTCATCCTCATGAACTGTCCCACTCATGTAGTCTCAGATGTAATAGATGTAGACCCAATATCTCCCAACCTTTGAGTCTGTATGGCTACCAACTGGGCAAGTATGTGAATGATCTATCTAAATTCTGCATTAGATACCTCTCTCTCATGAGGTTGAGTGCGGTTGGTCCTTGTTTGGGAAGCCCTGGGTTCCCTAAGTGGGTTGGTCTGAGTAGGTGGGACTCTCAGAGTAGCATCAATCTCCAGAGTATGAGCTCTATTTTGGGTCCTCATCCCATGAGTGGGACAGACCTTATCTATTTGTGTATTCTGATCGATAGTACAACGAGAAGGCATGATTGTTTTTCTAAAACACAAGAGATAGTCGATTAGGGGATAAATCAGACTCTGAAGCACAAACTAAACCACAAAGAAGAGAAATATTCCTAAACACCTAGTAGCCTTCTGCTTATAAGTGTGGCGCGCTACACACGCATAAATAAGATTCTACCCAACGCGATTTTCCAGATACCCTGGGACCATGAACCATGCTCTAATACCAAGTTTGTCATGACTCAAACTAGGGCCTGGCTATGACGGATATCTCGAACTATGAAGGTCCGGGCGTCCTACTCTATCTGATTTGGTAATCATGCACAACATTATATCATAAAAAAAAATGTGTAAATATAATCTGACATGAAAACATAGTCATTAACTCTGGGTTTCAAGACATAAGAAGGAAAGTTGCAATTCAAAATATCTGAACAAGATCTGAATCAGTCTGCAAAATATTATTTTCCTCTCATTTCTCTTATATATATATATATCATGTTAGGGTTAGGGTTTTAAATTGGGGGAAATTAATTGGAGGCTTTGATTCAAGAATTCCTTCCATTAATCTCTTCTAGCCATGAAATATAAGGTATGCAAGTGTTTATCTATGTGCTCCTTTCGTCCATAGAGCCCACAAATCCCTTTTCAAAGGCTCAAGATATATGTGTATATATATATATATATATGATTATACTTTCTAAATTTTCATTGTGTATGTGTGTAGTATTCACATGATGATTGAGATATATGTGTGGGATGATTATGTGTGTTGGTTGAAGTATATGTGTGTAGTATTTGTGTGATGGTTGGTGTTTATGTTGTTGAAGTTGAGGATATCCAAGAAGGGATCTTTGTATGTTTGTGGAAACTATGGTGGTGTGTGATGTATAAATATATGAAATGGGTGATTGAATACTTGTAATCTTAATGAATCCACCTATGCCTAAGAAGTGCATGTAAGGTGTTTGTGAAAATACCTAAGAGACTAGAGATTTTGTTTTTATAACATAATAGGTCCAAAATTAATTGATTGTGAATATATGATGATTTAAATATTTAAGCCTTGATTTATACTATTATTCCATTATTTCCTTGTTATGACTTGATAATTGTTATTGGGAATTATATATCCCTACTATTGATTGATATGTCAAATATTTTCTAAATGTGAGTTGGATTGTGAATTGAGAAATGTGGATGTTGAAGTTGAAGGATGATGGTGTTGTGGTGCATGAAATTGAGCATTAAACCTATGCCCTAAATGATGCATGTAAGATGATTGCTAAAATGCCTATGTGAAGAAGAATTAAGTATTTGATATGTTTGTTATCCAAATTATGATTTCATGCCACATCCATATGCTTAACTTATGTCTACCATATGTTTGACAAAATATTTAAGAGAATAGGAAACTATGCATTGTGGTTCATTAGGTCTTAAAAGATAAATTCATGCTTTGCTACTATGGATAGTTGATTTCCTTAAATTTGTGGTGCGTTGTGGGTGTATGATGGAATGCCATGATGAATTGTTGAGGTAACTATGATGTTTGTGTGTAGTATTTGCTGTGGACCCAAAGTATGCTCCCCACGTGTTCAATTGGATGCTTATATGGAGAAATAAGGCCATTTGATTTGCTAAGTATGAAGTCCTCAATTATGTGTTGCGTATGATAGCCTATGGGCATGTTGTGTATGAGTTATCTATCTTGTGTTACTTTATGCTTTTGTGTGCTGGGGGTACGTATGTCCAAAATAGTCTGCCGGTCTAGAGCCGAGTCAGTTTCACGGTAATCTCAATCGAGCGATGAACAATGAACTCCCGATTAGTTTTAAAACTTGGGGAAAACTGAGTAATCTTGGAAATCATTATTTATCAAATAATTAGGCCATGAAGCTCTAAAATCTTACATATTAATTCACTCCGTTACAGACCTCTGTACATTTTGTGAGATAGTAAGCTTATCTTAAAAGTAAGTGGAAATTAGAAATACTCCGTCAGAGAACAGAATTAAGCGAACTCTATCATACTGATAAAGTATCATAATGTGAGGTCCTGATAGTAGAGGGTCCTATGCAGTTGTCTTTACTGGTGGCGCGGTATTGACACCCTTCCAGCTGGGGTACAGGTTGGATCCCACTTATGGTAAGTGGGACATGTCAATTAAATGATCACTCCCATAATTTCAGTAACAGTCTTTGAAAAGAACTCAGTTAATGTACAGAGGTTGAGGCTGTCAGATACAGGCCTCCCAGTATTACTATCATTATCATTGAGTAGAGAGACTTCCTTTGAGATGAGGGTTGCTCTCGAACTTATTTATCCATTATCATTATCGTTGAGTATAGAGACTTCCTGCTAGATGAGGGTTGATCTCAGATTCAGTTGTTTAGTGTTCTAGAGACTTCCTGCTAGATGAGGGTTGATCTCAGATTCAGTTATTCAGTGTTCCAGAGTTGGTGAATTTGAATAGCAAATATCAGTAATATCAGTTATCCGATTTCTCAGTATAGATAAGTACAGATGTCAGCTCTAGTAGCTTCAGATACTCAGTATCTTATTGTTAGTATTAATATTTTTGGGTGTCAGCGTTCAAAATGTAACATTTGGTGTCATGATGATTTCAGTTGTACTTTATGCATCCATATGTGTATTGTTGATCAGGCATGTTTCAAAATTGGTAACTGCAGAGTTTCTATATATGTTTATTCCAGCGAATACATATTATTCAGATTGTTATGTTCATGCATAAGCCTTATATTTTACCTTACCCTATCCTTGCATACTCGGTACATTCTTTGTACTAACGCATTCGCGCTATGGTGCTTTCCCCACCATAGGTTCAGAAGAGCGAGATTCAGAGTATATTTAGCTGTCAGATTTTGTAGCAGTGGGTGCAACAGTGAGTCCTCATCATCCGAGGATATTCTATTTCAATGTTTTAGTAATTTTAGTAGACGGAGTTAGTTGGGGAATTGTCCCTTCAACTCCACAGTTCAGACGGTGTAGAGGCTTTTCAAACAGATGTATTGATATTTAGTTTTCAGTACTGTATATTTAGATGTTTGAACCTTATGGCCAGATTTAGCCAGTTTCTGCATTTATCATATTATATTATGTAGTGAACAGATACGGATATCAGTGAAGGGTTAGCTTGTGGTCCCTCGGGGTCACGAGCACCGTGTGGCATTTCGGTTCATGGGAATCATGGCGTTACAATGGCATACATACTTATGGTATCGTCATACTATTGACTTGCTAGTCACATCTCTAAGCCATTATTAGTATATTAAAATCTCTGTTTTCAAAACATAAATTTAGGACCACCATATCAATAAATCATTTCAAAGAACTCTTTCTCTAAAACTCATGTAAACACATGTATGGAACTTTCTTTATCAAACTTTCAATGATGCAAGGTGGTCATGGTAATCTCTTAATCTCATGCAAATTTTCTCTTTTAACAAAATATATTTACATCAAGAAACTCCCTCTCTTAAATCTCTATATCATGCTCAAAATACTATGGTATTTAAGTAAACAAGTTTCAAGCCATCAATCATGCATTCAAATCCTTCACATTAAGATCATAAACTTAAAGTCATCACAAGAGATGGATTTCATAAGTTGTGCCCTCAAATAATCTTAAATCTAAATTTTCATACATATACATATACATGTAAATCAATTTAAGGGGGAAAGGCCTAAAGACCAAATCATCAATATCTTTAAACATTCACAATGTATAGTAAAATTATGGATCTAAAAACCCCTTTATAAATTCATGTTTGATAGATCTTTAAGTCATACTTGAATATTTCAACAATCCCATGTAGTTTAGGATAAACCCCACGTACCTCAATACAGAAATTTGATGGATGATTCTTGCCTACGATTTGGGGATTCAAAATCTTCAATCAATCTTGAAAACCCACAGTTAAATCTTGAGTTATTTAGGTTTTCCTGTTTGAAACCCTAGGGAGTGTTCTTGATGGTTTTTGATGAAAATATCAATAATGAGGTCATTTGGGATTAAATCTCGTATTTAGGATGATAAGGGGGTGGAAAATACCCAATATACCCTTAATGAGATGGACTAAAAATATAACTGGGAGCCCAATTTCATGGGCCACCGCGACGCGCCACAATCACGGTGGATCACTGTAAATTGATGAGTGGGATTCTTAAGGTCACCGCGACGCGGAGCCATTGCATTGTCCCACTAATTAGGACCTAAAACTTTAGTGCGATGTGCCACAATCGCGCTATGCTACTGGAATTTGAATTTTTCTAAATAGCCCCCCTCTGCGACGCGCTAAGCACCAAAATAACGGTATTTTACGACTAGAACTTAAATTAGCCATAACTTCTTGTCCGGGTATCAGATTTTGGGCAAATCTTATATCAACGGAAAGCTCATTCAATTTTCCACATGATGAAAAGTCAAAATTAGGGAAATTATATATGGTTTAAACTTGAATCACTTTGGAAGTCAAAAATGAGACTAAGTTTCTTTGACACAATTCTAGTCATTTAACTCTAAGAGCATATTACCACGAGCTAACACATGGACTATTTTTGCGGGGTGTTATACGCTGTCGATAGGATAATGGACCTCGACTTCTGCAAGAAGCTTAAGGATTAGTATGATCAACTCAATAATGTTGCATTAGACTGTGGCACGGGATTTGATTTCTCAGTTTCTACTTTGGACTAGGATAAAGAAGAAATGACAAAATATGTTAGAGGTGAGAGGCCAAATCCACACAGCAAGAGCTGGACTAAGGTAAAAAGGATTCTTGTAGTCATTACAGTGTGGACAACATACATTATCAGGCTACTGAGATAGTACTCAAGAAGGAAAAGATCAAAGTTTATGACTGCAACGTACCTGCCATCGACTAGGTCTATTTTTTCCACGTGCAGCGACTGATGGAGTTGTTCCCTATCTTGTTGAGAGAGAGTAAACTGATGAATCATTTGCCAAAGAAAGTGTGGATGAAGAAATCATAGGATTTTGAAGGTCAAAACAAGGGCATGAACCTTTTAAAAAATGATACCAGTTACGCGTGCGGCTCGCACGCTCTTGCACACATCGAATGTTTGCTAACCGCCACAAAAATGGTCGAGCCAATAACCTTTCTATGCGATAACGTTGTTGCAAGCCTACAAGAGGTCTGGGATTATGGGGTACTAACTGAACGCTTGGAGCCTGTGTATATAGAAGAGATTGTGAAATAACAATTTTTTATTTCAAGTCATACTTCACTTTACTTTAAACTACATGTGCATGTAGTGACAATAATTTTTTTTGATGAAAGATGAGTTTTTTATAATGTAATAGATTGACAATCTATTGTAAAATATATTTTATCTGTTCTGGAAGATACTTTATCTGTCGCAATAGGTTGGTCATCTGTTACATTATGCCGATGTTATTTCTATCTAATATGTTAGAACAGTGGAAAGACCTGTTTGATAATTTCCAACAGATGACCTAAATTTTACAACATATACCTAAATTTGTTTGATATTTTTCAACAATTACGCATGAATATCCATGTGCTCGACAACACCAAACCAGTAGAAAATACACCACCATGAAAATTTCATAAATTAGGCTTGAATATCCATATGCCTAACAACACCAAACTAGTACCAATAACGACAGCAATGTAGCATCTTCTTGCTCGATTTTGTTTCTTTTCAGAAGCCTTGACTTTGTTCAACAAATCCCAGATTACATGATTTTCTTGTGAAGGGTGTCATTCTTCATACCAATCAAAGTAATTGCATCTACCTAATTTATATAAAAACAAAAACATAATTACAAGTCAATAATTAATCAACTAATTAAATAAAAAAAATATACCTTTGAAATCTTACAAGTAAAAAATCTATGACCTAGATTTTGTTGAGTTCAAAAAGTCTTCAATAGAGTTTCGTGACCGTATTTACAATATTAAAAATCTTGATCATAAAAAAATAGTAGAAGATACGCTCGACATTACGAAGCTCGGTTGGAAAAAATGAAAAAAAATAAAGAAAAGAAAGACCAAATGCAAATAATTTGAAGAATTTGGATAGATAAAAAAAAGATGATGATGAAGAAGAAAATTTGGGAATTTAGAGTTAAAGTTTAGGAAGAAGATGAATATATAAGACAATGGGAAAAAAATGCCGTTGAGGGCCAAATTAGACGCCAAGTCAGCAAAAATGGGGGTTCAAAAAGCTTTGGCTGTGTGAATTATACGCAAGCAGCCAACAGGGCAAAAAGTACCAAACTGACACATTTGATGCCTATTTTATTTATGTGTTTAAAATGAACACTGTCTACTTGATGTCTATTTTATTTTAAGTATTTTGAACTGAACATTGTCGATGGGTTCTGCCTTTTTTATTTCAATTTACCTTCACTTTTTTCATGTAGTGGCAATTATTTATGTCTAATAAAAGTTGAATTTTTATAATGCAACAGATTCTCCATCCGTCGTAACAGATATTCTACCTGTTCTGACATGTAGTTTATATGTTGCAAGAGGTTGGTCATCTGTTGCATTATGTGGATGTTTCTATCTAAGTCTATCTATTGCAACAGTAGGAAGACCTGTTTGATAAATTTCAACAGATTAACTACCTGTTATAATATATGTCTAGATCTATATGATATTTTTCAACAGATGTGTTATTTGTTGCAACAGATACATTATATGTTGCAATATTTGAATCTAGTATTCCATTTCAATTAATAAGTTCAAATCTAAGGAAAAAATGAATTTCATAGACAAAATAAAATAAATCGAAGCCTTCAGAAATTAGCTTAAATAAATCAACGAATAAATAAAATGTAAAAAAACTATTATAGGTACAGATCTCAACAAATACATCAACAATTTAAGTATTGATGCCAAGGATTCCTAAGGAGGTGTCAAGTTATTACTTTGACAGACTTAAGCTATAAAGATCTACTCAATATGGACAAGTTGTTCTTTATCAGGTGCTATGGAATTTGGCTTTGATTGTCGTGGATATTTATTGTCGCTTACGTAAGGTTTCTGCATTTTTTTATTCTTTGTATTTCCATAAAAAGTAGCATATTGTCAATGTTGTTCAGCAGTAGCTTCTACATCCACCTGAAAGGTCAGAATTGGTCAATGTTAATCACGGAGATACAACAAAATAAAAAAGGATAATTCATCAATTCTAGCAAATCAAACAGGTTTTCTTTTGTTTTAAATTATCCCAAATAGATTATATTTTATTTGCAATAATGAATCAAAAGTTGGGACAAATTTCTACATGAGGAAGACCTGTATGATAATTTCCAACGGATGAACCATCTATTACAACATATGACTTATCTGTTGTAGCAGATAGGTCATTTGTTGAAATAAATAAAAGAGGTGCGAAGAGCTATTTGATTTGCTAAAAATATGAGACACATGTCGCAACAAATACTTTATCTGGTGCAACAACTTAGTCAACTGTTGCAACAGATATATATATATATATATATATATATTATATAATATGCGACAGATGTGTCATCTGTTAAAATAGATATATGTCTATTTATTAGTTGGAATATATATATATATATATATATATATATATTTAAACAGAAATTTATCTATGTTAAAATATATATATGTCTATTTATTATTTGGAATATATATATATATATATATATATATATATATTCACCTTATTTAGCTCGTGCTGCTCTCCTTTGGATATTGTACATTGCTCAATGCAACACACGGACAGAGGAGTTGGAATTTTGCTTTTTGGGATGCTTGCTAATACTTTGGAAATCAGTTTCTTCTCCTCTTAACCTTAATCTCTAATGGGGTGGATGGATATAAAACCCTCTTTGATGGAATGACACCCCTCTTAGGTGTCAATTTCTTTACAGAAGTAGTTAATACATTACTAGCATTAATCACTACATCTTGTTTAGTTCTGCAATCTTAATATTTGCATGAAAAACATTCGCTGGGAGAGGCAACATATGTATAACTAGTATGATCATACTCATAATGTTTTGTTTTAAATACTCTAAGAGGAGTATCATTATCACCAACAGCAGCACCACTACCACCACCAACAGCTCCATCACCACTAAGACCATCAACAACAACAAGCCCACCCTCCAAAATTATTTTTCTTGTAATAGTTGTTCCAAACAATTCTATTTTTATTCTGTCAATGACGTTAGGGTCCAATAAAGTTTGCATAGACTGTAAAGTAAGAAAAAATGACATCTTCAACTCTTGATAGGTCGAAAATAGCGACGGATGCACAATCTAACATAAATCATTACATATATTAGAATGATAATTAGATCATTCAAAAAAATCATTAATTAAAACAAAAAATTAATTATAATTATACTTACTGCATCCTTTGGGGGGTTGAAGAGATCAATAAATTTTGCATTTTTATCAGTTTTGGCCGACGACCATCTCAAGATACTTGGATAGGAAACTTCTTCCTTGTAGTTCACTTGTTGTCTCAAATAAGAAATGGCTTCAAACGTCCAAGCCTATAAAATAATGCCAATAAATTCAAATTATTATTGAGTAAAAAAATAAATGATATCATAATAAAAGAAAGAAAGATTTACCATAAAAGCCCATGGAAAGCCATATAAGTTGACAGTCTTTGGCGCTAACGGAGTCAACAAATATTTGACAGTCATTTTAAATCTTTCATACCCTCAAGGATAGCTGTTAAACACCTCAAGATGCTCAGAGAGCTTTATTAAACCGATGCTTATGTTGTTGTTAACGTCTCTCGCCCAAAGAATATTATGTACAAACCAAACCAAGCACAATGACTGCTTGTGCTACTTTGAAAGTCCTTTACCTTTCAACGCTTCTATCAAATTTTTTTAGTTGAAGGTTGGACCAACAATGGACACCAGGTCATCACGATCACATGACTTGCCTTTGCCATTTTTGGGTGTGCAGGGTGTTTTTTTTAGGTTAGAATAGTTATAACTTGAGAAGGAGGATAACATTTTTGTCCAGTAACTATGACAAACTCCTTTCAACCAAAACAAAAAGGCATGCCATAGTATTTATCCACACGTCATCCATCTTATCTTTGTTTTCATACATAAACCTATGCTTGAGAAGTTCATATACCATTTTTATTTGGAAACAAACATTGTTGTTCTTCTGCAAATCAAGATATTTCCCAAAGTAGTTGTCCCTGAAATAAGCATCCAATTTTTGTTCTCAAAATATTTTTTTGAAGGCGTCAAAAGATTTTTCCATGACTGACTTAACCACAAAATTACCCATTAAATTTGTGGCACTATCGCACTGTATTCTCACAGGATAACAACCAATACTAAAAGTTTTGACCAACTCTTAGGTGGCAGGGATATTAATATTTGGATCATCTCTTTTAAAATATTTCTCCTCCCCATGTTCATCATATTCTGCTCCTGATTGAGATAACGCTTGTAAAGCAAGCTCATAGAGTGGTGGATGTAGCCTAATTGCTTTACTTGTTCCTTTACTTTGACTTGATTCAGTTTTTTTCCTCTTGGGAGCCATATTATCCAAAATTAATAGGAACATAAAAAAATATATTATAGTTGATTAATGCATCATTAAAAGGAATAATAATAAATCTAGCAAGATAAATAGTAAACTAACAGTTCCAAGAGGTCACTGATTTGTTGTACCAGGTAGTATATCTATTGCAGCATATAACCAACCTATTGCAGTGGATGAGTAATCTGTTGCAACAATACAAAATATATCATTTATCTTTTAAGGCAGATGAATGGTTTGTGCAACAGGTCATACATTGTTGTAATATATGAGTGATCTATTAGAATAGTTAAATAACCTACTGCAATGGATGAGTAATCTGTTGTAATAATACAAAATATATCACTCATCTATTGATAAAATAAATAATCTATGCAGCAGATCACACATCTGTTGCAACATCATCTGTTGTAATATATGAGTGATCTGTTGGAACAGTTAAATAACCTATAGCAATAGCTGAGTAATCTATCATGACAATACAAAATATATCACTCATCTATTAAGAAGGATGAATAGTCTATGCAACAGATCACACATCTGTTGTAATATATGAGTGATCTGTCAGAACAGTTAAATAACCTGCAGCAATGACTGAGTAATCTATTGGGACTATACAAAACATATCACTCATATGTTGAGAAAGATGAATAGTCTATGCAACAGGTCACACATCTGTTGCAACACATGAATGATCTATTGGAACAGTTATCAACGATCAATATTATTTAGATTTTTTCCAATAGAAGGGTCGTCTATTGTGGCAGATGAATGATCAGTTGAAAAAATCAAGTCTTGGACTGTTAGAAGATTCGATAGGATTTTATCCAACAGGAGGTCCATCTGCTGCATCAGATCTTTAATTAGATGGTTCTCCATTGCATCAGATGATTAATCTATTACATCAGATTTTTTATCTGATGGTTTCTCTATTGCATTTGATAGTAAATTTGGTGCATTAGATGGTTAATCTGCTCACCAAATAGTTAAACTATTGCATCATATGATAAATTTATTATATCAGATTTTGTTTATCCGATGGTTCCTCTATTGCATTAGAATTTTAATTTGATGGTTTCTTTGTTGCATTAGATGATTGATCTATTACATCATATGAAAAATTTATTGCACCAGATGGTTAATATGTTGCACCAGATAAATAATTTGTTGGAGAAAAAAAAGCAATAGCACGATTTTGTTCAACAGAAAATAACAATATCACCATTTTTACCAAGAACAAGAATAGAACAAATCAACCTAAATCGTTGTTTTGTTTGTATAAACACAAACAACAAAAATCAAACTTAAAAATAAAGCAACAAACAACAAAAAATCATAATTCACTTCGAAAAGAGAAAAGAAAAAATACCAGAATTAAGGTTTTATTCAGAACGTATTTTAAATTGAAGTAACAAATATTGAAATCGTTAACCAATAATATAAGAGAAGTTGGCTCAAGTT
Source organism: Capsicum annuum (assembly GCF_002878395.1). NCBI lineage: Eukaryota > Viridiplantae > Streptophyta > Magnoliopsida > Solanales > Solanaceae > Capsicum > Capsicum annuum. The sequence goes on along the minus strand of NC_061111.1, from coordinate 119,527,231 downwards.
CCTCTTTTTCTTCAAAACTAAAAAGGCCATAAATTTTTACCTGTGAAAGAAGAAAAGGAATGATGAAGTATTTAAAGCTATTGTGGCCGGAGAGCAAGGCTGTAACATCGATTGATGATTGAAGTAGAAAAGAAACTTGAATCCCAACTATTTTTCATTAGAGGTTGAAGTCGCCGAGGATTGAAAGGAGAAATTTGTAGAGCTGTTAGTTAGGAGAGAATTAAGAAAAGCTGTCGAGAGAAAGAGGTAAGAGACTGGTTGATTTGGATTGAAGAGGGGTGTGGGTTGGGTTGATTTATATTTTTGAAAAGATTAGAAAGGTTTGAAAATATTAATCAAGTTCACAATTAACTTAATCAAGTTTTCTAATTATGTTTGACCCTTTAAGTTGGTCAATGTCACTAATCCTTCATTCAAGACTTAAAAGGCACTTTTCCTTCAATTTTCTCATGACACTTTCCAGTTTCATACTTTTTCTTTTCTTTTATTCTTCATTGGTTTTTATGATCACAAGTCTTGTTGCTCCAATATTTGTGAAACACTCCTCTATGTACTAGTAAAATCTTTTTACATTTTAGATTTTCTTGGTTTTTGAGGCTGTGCTTATTTTTTTGGTTTTTAATTACAGGTTTTCAAATATGATTTTATTTATTTATTATTATATAGGAGAATGAGTTGGTGGACGACCAACGGTATAGTTATCATTTCACATTTAAATGGTACAATTATTAATCATTAGTAATATCAACAAAGAACTCCATTAGTCATTTCTTTTTCTCTAGCTTTTGTGTCTACCTTTTCTAAGTAAACCCATTATGTGGCTAACAACAATTTTACTTCCAAGTCCCAACTTATTCAACCATATTATTTACGAAGTAATATTTTAAATAAATTTAAATTTATAATCTGAATCTCCATTTTTTTTTAATTATTATTATACTATATAGAAGAGTCACCAAAGGAATAACTAAGGGTAAAATAGTCAATTTACCTAATAAAAGATCTTCCACTGTTACTGTTTATCTTTGTTCTTATTATTATCTGTTTCTCAATCTTTCCTAATCTCTTTTGCTCTTTCCTTTTCTTTCGAATTCAAATTCAACACTAGAGTTTCACCTCACAATACTTAACAACTCTAAATTCAAACTGCAATTTACATGCACGTGTATATTTAGAATTTCTTGAGAAAGTAGGGTAGTTGAACTGATGATAATGAATATTCAAATATTATCTGTTTGGATCATTGGCATGAGTTGATCCTTTTTGTTCCAAGGTGGTGATCCACTGGATTTTAATTAGTAAATGCTACTTTAGTTAGTAGGTGTCAAGAATAGACCTTGGGCCTAACTCAACCTCACAAGCTAGCTCAAGAGGTGAGGATTATCCAAGTCCATATAAGCAAACCACTAGTCCATTGCCCAACCAATGTGGGACTTTTACCCACTCTAACACCCCCCACGCCTAGGCCCAACTAGTACTGGCGCATGGATCGGGAGCCCAAAACGAGAATGGACCTGGCTCTGATACCATGTCAAGAAATGAACCTTGGGTCTAACTCAACCTCAAAAGCTAGCTCAAGAGGTGAGGATTACCCAAGTCCATATAAGCAAACCACTAGTCCATCCCTAGCCAATGTGGGACTTTTACCCACTCTAACAGTAGGGAGTGGATGAACTTCAGAGTTACCACTAGGTGATGGTTTCATCCACTACTGTAATGGTGAGTGTTAGAGTTCTTTTTAGTTATATTGTCTTTATCTTAAAAAGGTTAAGCATAAATGATCCTTGTAGAGGAAGTGCAGCAGATTTTGATTTTAATTAGTTTAGGCTCACAAAAAAGTGATCATATTTAATCTTTTTGGACTTTTAGAGCTTTTTTTCTAAAAATCCCCAAATTCATTCGTCGGAACCCTCGCTTTCATAAAATAGTACTAATTCTTTTTTTGTTGTGCTAATTTCTATATTGATGTTGTTTATTTTGATGTATTAGTGAAAAAAATAGTTTGATTTTTGTTGAACGAAAGAACAAAGGGACTTATGGCAGATAGTGGGAAGGTGGTTAAGCATTCCAAGTATAAATCATCAGTCAAAGTAAATGGTATGTCCATTATGATTATTTGCATTGTCAGTTATGTTGTGTTATGATTGAGTTGTATTATTATTTTCTATGTGCAAAAAAATGGTAGCTGGATGAACTAACACTTAAGCAAATAGAGCTGATAGATAGCGAGGATTCCCATTTGTTTAAGTATTATTGGACAAAGTTACCAAGTAATTGTTCTGCTGGGAATTAGCAGGTACCTTATGCTGGTAGGAGGTACCCATGTAATTAGTGAAAATACTGAAAATTAGCAGGTCCATGTATTAGTTAAAAATAGTTTGATTTTTGAACGAACAAACACACACTATGGCATATGGGAAGGTGGTTAGGGTTGCTAAGTATAAATCTTTAAGTCAAGGTCCCTGGTGTTTTTAAGTTGGTATTTTACTTCCATTCCCTTTTGATTATTCGCATTTTATGTCATGATTCTGAGTTGTATGATTGTTACCTATGTGCAAAAAAAAAATAACTCGATAAACTAAAGCTCCTACTATGTGAGTCTAGTGTATTATACGTAATCGTACATTGCATTTATGGAAGAGATGTTCCCATGGCTTGAAGCTGTGACACTGTTTACTATGCCTAAGTTGAAGAGAAATGAACAGTAGTAACAATAACATTAGTCCCAAATAGAGTTGATAGATAGCAAGGATTTATACTTGTCCAAGCCCTGGTAGACAGAGTTACCTGATAACTGTACTGGTGGGAAGTAATAGGTACCTTATGCTGGTGGGTGGTACCCATGCAAGTAGTTGGAGTGAGAACAAACCGACCCTAATATAACAGTTATAAAATAAAATAGACCTGGACTGATATAGAGGATTAAAAGATGTTGAGACATTCACCTATTGGCAACATAAAAAGATGTTTTCATTTGTTATGTATTTATGTATTAGCCTCAGATCGGAAGTAGCAATTTTCAGGGAAGAATCACTTTTGGATTGTAGAGTTAATTTTTCTTTTGTTAATCCTTTCATTTGTTTTATTAATGTTGTGAAAAGGTAAGTATTTTTCTTCTTTTGTAAAGTTAAACTAAATGTTTATATTTTTTTTCAAAACTTAGCTAATAACTTATACTTTACCAAACGACCCCTGATAGTTGAGTGATTCATTAACTAAGTGGGAGAATAGATGTGAATGGTCTTTGGTGTAAAACTCTTGTCAAGGTGAGAATAGGCGTGAATGGTCTTTGGTGTGAAACTCCTGTCAAGGTATTGTATTTTAATTACATAGTAGTCGTAACAAATTATATTAGGAGCTAAGAAGAGTATGTTAATTCCTTAATTTGTGTATTGTTAAATCCAAACGACATTCAGAGTCTTCTCCATAAAGTAACTTTTTCTATTTTTTTTGCTATTAAGATCCAAGATTGAGAAAGGAAACAATTTATTTCTTCGGTTAATTTTACTTTGGTGGAACTAATACAGGCCTAATCTTCATTTTTGCTTGTTTTTTACAATTATTGAGTAATTTTTTATTTGATATAGTAACTTATACCTCACAACAAATGATCCATTAGAGTTGAGTGATTCATGAACCAAGTGGGGGAATAGGTGTGAATGGCCTTTTTTGTCAAGGTGTTGTATTTTAATAATGTAGTACTCCTGAGTAATTATATTAGGAGTTAAAAAGAATATGTTGATTCCTTAATTTGTGTATTGGAAAATCCAAATGATATTCAGAGTCTACTTCATAGAGTAACTTTTCTATTTTTTCGTTGATAGAGAAAACAACTAACAATAACATATCCAGTATAATTTGACAAATGGATGTGAGAAGGATAGAGTTTCTTTATTAATCCTTATGAAATTCTAATAATTTGTATATCTTGAATAGAGGAAATAGGTAACTTGAAGGCTAGGGCATATGATGATCAACGTAAAGCCAATTGCCATAAAACTATCATTTTTGGATCGTTTTCTAAACCTAAGTTGTCCTCAGGTAATTTAACAAAATTTCTTTCATTTAATCGAATTCACTTTATGTGGCAGTTGTGTTTCAGTGTTTAGATGCTTTTGTTGACTTGTTCTTATTGTTACTTCCGCTGCAGATAAAAAAAAGAAACTAATCCATTCAATTTTTCCAGATTAAAAGAGCTGGTGGAGAATGTTAGCATAATGTAAATATTGTATATTAATGTAATCATATATTATTGTATATTGGTGTAATTACATAGATTTCATTTAGTAGTTAAAGAAAATAATAATGACCTTAGTAAGAGCAGATTTGGTGGGATAGAATAGCAAATTTAGAGGGATAGAAAAGTTGATCTTTAGGGATAGGAAGACGGATCTTTAGGGATGTAATTATTGAATATTTTTTATTTAATGACAAGACTCTCAATATTGAGAGCCATTCAGCAGAAAGTTGTCATGGTATTAGAGCCAGGTCCATTCCTGTTTTGGGCTCTCGGTCCACGCGCCTGTGCCAGTTGGGCCTGGGCATGAAGGGGGGGGGGTGTTAGAGTGGGTATGTTAGAGTGGGTAAAAGTCCCATATTGGTTGGGGAATGGACTAGTAGTTTACTTATATGAACTTGGGTAATCCTCACCTTTTGAGCTAGCTTTTGAGGTTGAGTTAGGCCCAAGATCCATTCTTTACATGGTATCAGAGCTTTCTCTTGGCTGTCTTGTTTCATAGAGTTCATTTGTGGTTCTTTTCAATCTTTTTGGAAAATTTTGGTTTTTGTTGATTGTTCCTCGGCAATTAACACTTTGGATTTTGATCTTGGTCATTTTGGTTATTCTTTTTTAGTCAGTGTTTCTAGTTTTCATATATATGACTTCATATCAGTTTGAATTATTTAGTGTTTGTTTCACTGGAAAGAATTTCTGGTCATGGGAGTTTCAGTTTTAGTTATTTATCACTGGAAAAGAACTATGGGGCCATATAGATGGAGCCGATCATGCTCCTACTGATCCTACAAAGTTAGGTGAATAGAAAATTAAAGATGCTCGGGTGATGACATGGCTTTTAGGGTCAATTGACCCTCTTATTGTTCTTAATCTCAGGCCTTACAAGACAGCTAAAGCCATGTGGAATTATTTACAAAGGTTTTACAAACAAGATAATAGTGCCCGACGCTTTCACTTAGAGTATGAAATTGCTAATTACTCTTAAGAAGATCTTTCTATTTAGGATTATTTTTCTGGATTTCAAAACTTATGGGCTGAATTTACAGATATTATTTATGCCAAAATACCAGCCGAATCTCTCTCTATAGTTCAACAAGTTCATGAGCAAAGCAAGCGAGATCAATTTTTGATGAAGTAACGCTCTGAGTTTAAGACTGTTCGCTCCCACTTGATGAATCGAGACCCGTCTCCCTCCTTGGATGTTTGTTTAAGGGAATTACTTCGGGAGGAGCAGCATTTTGTCACACAATATGCTTTCAATTAAGTTGATGATATTGTTATTGCATTTGCTGCCCAAGGTAAAGGAAAGGGTAGGGATATGACTAGAACTCAATGCTACAGTTTCAAGTGATATAGTCATATTGCTAGTAATTGTGGCAGGAAGTTTTGTAATTATTGCAAACAACAAGGACACATTATCATAGAGTGTCTCACACGCCCTCAAAATCGTAAGGTTAATGTTTTTCAAGATGGGACAAATGGTTTCACTATTAAGAACTCATCTTCGGGACAAGTTCTTACTCCTGAAATGGTAAGACAAATGATCATGTCAGCCTTTTCAGCTTTAGGGCTACAAAGTAATGATCTTGCATCTAATTTTTGGTTTGTTGATTCTTGAGCTTCCAATCATATGACCAACTCATCTAGTATGCTAAAATTTGTAAGTATCATGATCCATCACAAATTCAAGTTGGCAATGGTAGTAATTTACCCATTACCAAGGTTGGGGATATTACTAAAACTTTCAATAATATTTTTGTGTCACTAAAGCTCTCCACTAGTCTTATTTCAGTTGGACAATTGGTAGATAACTATTATGATGTGAATTTTTCTCGTAATGGTTGTCTTATGCAGGATCAGGTGTCGGGGACGATAATTGTGAAGGGGCGTAAAGTTGGACGACTGTTTCCTATACACTTTTCTATTCCTCGTGTTCTATCATTTGCTTGTACTTCTACACCTAGTAAGACTGAGGTATGGCATAAGCTCTTAGGACATCCAAATTCTATCGTGTTATCTCATTTATCAAATTCGGGTTTATTGGGGAACGAAAATCAATTTTCCACTGCTTCATTTGATTGTTCCACTTGTAAATTAGGCAAGAGTAAAATTCTTCTTTTTCCTAATTTTGGTAGTCGTGCTACAAAGTGTTTTGATGTCATTCATAGTGATGTTTGGGGTATTTCACCAATTGTTTCTCATGCTCATTTCAAGTACTTTGTGACATTTATAGATGATTATATTCGATTTACGTGGGTATATTTTCCTCATTCCAAATTTGAGGTATTTTCCATATTTAAGACATTTTTGGCCTATATTGAGACTCGATTTTCTACTTGCATCAAATTATTGAGATCTGATTCTGGTGGAGAATATATGTCTTATGAGTTCAAAAATTTTTTGCTTGAAAAAAGAATTGTCTCACAACGCTCTTGTCCATATACACCACAACAAAATGGGGTTGCTGAACGTAAAAATTGTCATCTTTTAGATGTCACTCATACTTTATTGATTGAGTCCTCTGTTCCATCTAAGTATTGGGTGAAAGCTTTGTCTACTGCTGTTTACTCAATTAATAAACTACCATCTAAATTCTTAAATCTTGAATCTCCATATTTTCGTCTTTATCACAAAAATCCAAGCTATGATAATTTTCAGACATTTGGTTGTATTTGTTTTGTGCATCTTCCTCCTTCTCAGCGTAATAAACTTTCCGCTCAGTCTACTAAATGTATTTTTATGGGTTATAATACTTCATAGAAAGGTTTTCTCTGTTATGATCCATGTTCTAATAAATTTCATGTTTCTAGAAATGTTGTTTTCTTTGAGAATCCATGTTTTTTTCCTACTCATGTTGAGTCATCTCCTGCTTCTCTTCTTCTTCCTGCTTTTGAGGATTTGTTATTTTCTTTTAAGAGGTTCAAACCTGGATTTGTGTACGAATGTCGGCGGCCAACTTTACCCCCTCCTGATATTGATCCGCCACCTGAAACTGCTACACAACTAGAATCTGAGAGTTCTTCAAGGCCTACTCCTCTTGAGCCCACTCAGCGATCTACGAGAGTATCTCATCCTCCTAATTGGTATGGATTTTTATCTACTTTATCTACCATTTCTATTCCAACTTGTTACTCACAAACTTCCAATTATGAATGTTGGCAGAAGGCAATAGAGGAAGAACTTTTGGCTCTTAAAAAAATGACACATGGGATATTGTTTCATGTACTTCAAATGTCCATCCAATTGGATGTAAATAGGTTTATTCAATTAAACTTCATTCTGATGGAACTCTTGATCGGTACAAAGCTTGATTGGTTGTTCTTAGTAACAAGAAGGATTATGGTGTGAACTATGAAGAGACTTTTGCACCAGTAGCAAAAATGACAACGGTGCAAACTATTATTGCCATTGCTGCTTCACAAAACTGGATGTTTCATCAAATGGATGTCAAGAATGTTTTTCTTCATGGTGATCTCAAAGAGGATATTTATATAAAACCTTCACCAGCTTTGTTCTCATTACCTACATCAGATGTATGCAAGTTGAAGCGATCTCTGTATGGATTAAAACAAGCTCCCAGAGCTTGGTTTGACGAATTTTGGTCTACTTTTCTACAATTCTCTTTTGAGCAGAGCAACTGTGACTCATCTTTGTTTCTTCGGAAAACATCCACAGTTTGTGTTCTTCTTTTGGTATATGTCGATGACATTATTATTACAGAAACTGATTCTTCACTAATCACTAGCCTGCAACAGCAACTTAAGGATTCTTTTCATATGAAAGATCTTGGTACTCTTACATATTTCTTGGGTTTGGAAGTTCATTATGATTCATCTAGTGTGTTTCTAAATCAACACAAATATACATAAGATTTAATTTCTTTGGCAGGTCTTCAGGATTCCTCCTCTGTGGATACTCCATTAGAATTAAATGTAAAGTATCACCGGGAGGAAGACGATCTTCTTCCTGATCCAACTATATTTTGGCAATTAGTTGGGAGCTTAAATTACATTACTATTACCAATCTTGATATCTCTTTTGCAGTTTAACAAGTTAGTCAGTTCATGCAAGCTCCCCGTCATCTTCATTTGGCGGCTGTCCATCGCATCATTCAATAACTCCGAGGAATATCTAATCATGGATTATTCTTTCCTAGTGGTTCACCTATTTGTCTTAATAATTTTAGTGATTTTGATTTGGTGGGATGTTCTGACACTCGTCATTCGATTACTAGTTGGTGTATGTTTCTTGGAGAGTCTTTGATATCTTGGAAGAGTAAGAAGCAAGACCGTGCGTCAAAATCTTCAACAGAGGCTGAATGTCGAGCAATGTCTACTTCTTGCTCTAAGATTGTGTGGCTTCGTGGACTATTTGCTGAGATTGGATTTCCTCAATCTAATCTTACTCCTCTCCATGTTGACAATACAAGTGCTTTCAGATTGCTACTAATCTGGTTTATCATGAGCGGACCAAACATATCGAAGTAGACTGTCATTATATACGAGAAGCTGTAGATAAAAATGTCTTTACTCTTCCGCACGTGTCCAGTGATCTTCAAATAGCTGATGCATTTACAAAATCAATGGCACGACAACGACATTAGTTTCTCATCGGTAAATTAATGCTTCTTGATCTACCAACATCAATTTGAGGTGGGATGTTAGCATGATGTAAATATTGTCTATTAATGTAATCATATATTGTTGCATATTGGTGTAATTACATAGATTTGATTTAATAGTTAAAGAGAATAATAGTGACTTTAGTAAGAGCAGATTTGGTGGGATAGAATAGCGGATTTAGAAGGATATAAAAGTTGATATTTAAGAATAGAAAGATGGATCTTTAGGGATGTAATCATTGAATATTTTCTATTTAATGACAAGACTCTCAATATTGAGAGCCATTCAGCAAAAAGTTGAGAGAGAAAGCTTTATCTTTTGTGAAAAATTTTGATCGAATTGTTGTTGTCATAGTTCATTCTGTTGATTTGGAGATGTGCTTCGCATTGAATTAAAAATAAGAGTGATTTGAGGGAATAATCTTGAATTTATATATGGATTCATAGGATCATTTTGGTGAAGTTGCAAATATCGCCCAACTTATTGCTATAGATCCAGTGAGACTAATTGAGATGATTGTCAAAGCTGCTACCACTACTCGGATGCACAAGACAAATTGCAGGCAGTTTGCACAGCATCTTAAGTTAATTGAGAACTTATTGGAGCAGCTAAAGATAACTGAACTTAAGAGGTATCCGAAAACCCGAGAGCCATTGGAACACCTTGAAGATGCATTGAGAAGGTCTTATATATTATTCAAGGGCTGCCAGGACAGGAGGTATCTTTATCTATTGGCTATGAGGTGGAACATTATATACCAGTTTTGTAGGTTCAGAATGAGATTGACCAATACTTGAAGATTATTCCTCTTATCACTTTCGTGGATAATGCACGAGTCAGGGTATGGCAACCTTGCACTTTTTGTCCATAGTGTTTACCCTTCAGGTTTATATATACTTTCATTATCTGTCTGTTTCATTGCTCTTCCATCTTATAATCTACATCTGTTCTTTCTTATTTTTGCTGGTGACATGGTAAAGATATATTCGAGTTTGATAAGTTCATGTTTTGAAGCCAGAATAGTTGGTCAATTTCAACTCTTGGTTAGGTTGACTTGCTAGACTTTTGGAAAGTGAAGCTATTTTAGATCTTTTTTATTTCACTTTTTAGATAATGGTGGTGTCTGGCTAGCTTGAATTAGGTACCTGCTATCTCCCACCAGTGCACATCTATCTGGTAACTCTTCCCATGTAGGCTTAGGGTGATGAGAACTGATCATTTGAGTTTTTTTCCCACCAGGATCCTTACCCTGGTATCCTAGGTTTCACACAAACTTCATTGATCACTTAACCACATCCTAAACCCTTGACTATTTTGAGTTTATTACAATGATGAATGAGCAGTAGTGTTGTTTTGTTATTTCAACCATTTAGGTAGAATCACTTTTCTCTAACGGTGAGAACTTCTTATCACCTTTGAGTTGAAGAAAATTGCACTGATTATAAGATAGTGCATCTGTTACAATAAGAGTAACCTGCTGCTTAACCTAATATTTTTGTTCTTCTAATATTAAATCAAGATTGCTTAAGCTTATTTGACTGCAATCTCTCATAACTAGAAAGAAACAATAATTTGAGAAGTTGGAGCACTGAGTTTCAATAAATTAAACACAACTCACTCCCAGATTAGTTATTAGTTATACCTGTCCTTATATCAATATTCAAAGTATCCATTACAGTTAGACTATGGCACCCCATCAATGGATTATGGCACTTGATAAGAAAGAGAAATATAAGATATCCCTATTGCAATAGTCAGAGGATTCCTAATAATGAGACTATGTCACCCCTGTCAAGTGGAATATGGCACTTGATAAACCTGCGTGTTGACTATATTCATTTGTGTTTTTTTAAATAAAGGTCAGGTGTTTTGTTTTAATAGATTTGTGTTTTTTTTTCCTGGTAAATCAAGTGACTAGGAGTTCACGGGTTCTAGCTGTGGAAACAACCTCTTGCAGAAATGCACTGCACTAAATAGATCCTTGTGGTCTAGCCCTTCCTCCGACCCTGTGCATAGCGGGAGCTCGATGCACTAGGCTGCCCCTTTTTTTGGGTTTCGCTTTTGGTGTAAAGAGGCCCTTTGCAGATGTAGATTCCATAATTGAC
>NC_061111.1:119501287-119513270 GCF_002878395.1 Capsicum annuum | reverse complement strand
CTTTTATTTATATAGTATATTAGGTAAAAAGATCATATTTTAAGAAAATATTGCGCGTAAGATTTTATTAAAAAAATATTAATAGACTGACACTTATAATTTTAATTTATTTTCTTGTATAATTTTCAAATAAAATTAGAAATAAAAATATTAAAATTAGTTACTTAATTCAAGGAAATGTGTTTGACCTGATGTTAAAATAAACATTGAAGCATATCATATTTTAATTTTAATCAGGATAATTTAAATAAGTAGTAAGCTATTATTTGATTTTATAAAAATAAAAAAATATAACTTTTTTAAAGTGTGATCTCTATTATTATTTTCTATCATATTTATTTAAAAATATTAATTTAATTTTTTGATAAACAAATTAAATATCAATAAATATATTTAAAACTGTAATTTTAGACCGTAAAACGGGATCAAGGACGTTATTGTAATTTCAAAGCTAACATGATGACATTTCAGATGTATAACTTATAACTCTATAGAAACATCTAGGCAATTATGATCTCTCTCTCTCTCTATATATACTACTACTACTACTATATTTATTTATTATACTTATTATTAAATTTATATTATTATATTTTTTTCTATTCTATAGAAAAACTGGTTTCGACATGGGATAGAAATGACATAAGAGATTTATGTGAGGGTAATTTTTTCATTTCATTTCAAAAGCTGATAAGCATCTGTTAACATTACCTACGTGTATCCATCATAATTTTTCTATCAAATACGTGGCTTTTTCTCCATCTTTCTTCTCGAATCTTTCCAACTCCTCTTCTTAACTTGAACGCTTCTTTGTTTACCAGGAAAAAAAAAAGCTTAACTCTTTTTTCTTTGTAGAAAAAAAATTCCTTTACTGTGCTATAATAAATAGAACAAGAAGGAATTTAAGGTGTCCTTTGTTTCTGGCGGGTATGTTTACATGATCTCTAACTTTTGCGATACTGAAAATCAATAATCTGTTGGATATTTGATTTAATTAATTTGTTGTTTGTGGTTATTGCTTCTTTGCTTGCTTTCTGATTTAGGTTTTCTGACTTTTAATTGGGGGTTTTTCGTTCTAATAGTAAAAGAATGAAAGTTTGTTTCCTGGGGTTTTGTTTAGGGTTTCTTGACTCTCATGCAAGAACAAGACCCAATTTGATTAGATTGAAATTTACTGAAAGGAAGATGTAAGCCCTCTATGATTTTATAGTAAACCATTTGGTCATTGCTATGTGAAATCTGAGTTTGTGAAATTCAAGTACTTTGATCATTTAGTTATTATACTATGAACAGGTGATGTTGATAATTAAGAAATTATATGGTGCTTGAGGGAAGATGGATACTTAATTGGAGTCTTGACCACAGAGAATTTCAAAAGTGAAAAAACTTCTACAAATGTCCCCCTATGTGAGATATTATTGGTAAGTTACTAGCCTTGTGTTTTGATGATTTTAATGAGAAAACTTATTTATTTGAAAATAAAAAAACTTTCTTTTATTGTTGTGTTATTAAGATGTGTAGGTGTGGATTTAATCAACAGTGTTCCGTACAAATCTCAAAGTAGTAGTCGTAGTATTATTCTTTTAATTTCTTGTTCTCCGATTTCTATGGCTATCTGTTATTTCTTGTACTTCAACTATTATATTATTTTATTATAGTACTATTTTGTTACTATCTTTTGTTTCTTACACTTCCACTATTTCTTTCATTCCTTACCAGCTACCAAACGACCCATGTTCAAGTGTAAATGGCAACAGGAAGAACATATGCACAATTATGGGCACCTATTGGCCATTTTGTGTTCCTCGTGCTTATGAACCAGGGATTTCTAATTTGCAGCAACTCTGATTTGTAAATTCATTTCATTCTATTTTATTCATTCCTACTTCTAGTAGCACTGGAGGATATTGCTGAAATATTATGTCTTAATATTTTAGTGTGTATGAAATTTTTATTTGATAATTTGAAAGATTCAAATTATCAAATGAGGAATAAAGCAATTAATGATGTTGGGCGCTTTGATAGTGTTGAATCACCAGTATTGGTTTGCAATGATGAGTTCATTTGTAAACTTAATAAGCATTGGAGAGATGAGGATAAACCTACTGATTCCCTTTAATATCTTAACATATACCTGAACTTGAGCTTTCAGTTGTAAGAAAATGCTTCAATATTTGCATGTCACACCTCATTTAACATAGATGACTAAGACCCTGTCCAACTATTAATATTGGGAGACATTGTGATTTCAGGGGAGACAACATCAAGGCAAGCAGAGGAAATGGGTCATAGTTTACTGGACAAGATGCCCATCTTATCAATAAGTTTTTGACATACTTCTGAACAATCTTTGTATGCTGATTTAAATCCAAGTTGTCTTATAGTTATGACCCATTCCTATGCCTAATTTATGGCGCAATCTGTTGTCATGTCTGAATATTGTCCCCTTAAAAGAAAAGTTGATACTCACTCTAAATGTCAATATATTTTTCACGACAAATACCCTTGATTTTATATTAAGTAGTCCATCAATTGGTGTTCATTAAATATGGACATGCATCATTTCTTTCGCTCTTTTATTTTGGTTGTTTGTTTAATATGAAGTTGCTTTTATGTAGTCATGTGGTTATAGATTTAAAGCCTTTTAGGTTTTCATGGTCCTGAAGTAGGAAGGACGTTAATATAGTTTGACCCGATTGCACTAAAATTTGATGTTACTTACAAATGGAGACAACTGTTGTTCGTCTCTCCTGCAGGTTCATGGTTTGCTACATCTTTTGGGGTTCGATCATGAGATTAGTGATAAAGCTGAAGCTGAAATGGAGAAAGAAGAAGAGCTTCTTCTAAAAAGTCTTGGGTGGAAGGAAAAAATATTAATTCAGAGCACATATGATACCGAGGTTGTTGGAAGTCCTCCTTTGGAGAACATTGTTGATGTGCCTAATAACAACAAAAATATTATGGCCTTTTATATTTTTTTTTAGAATTGGTAATTTGTATTCTTCAGCATTAAGAAAATGCTGGTACCCTCAAAAAAGAATTACAATCATATGAAAACAGACTACAAGCTTACTTAAATATGTCGTCGTTATTTCACCAAATTGCCTTATGAATGGCTTGGTGGAACAGCCTCATCTTGGGATTTTAATGACGATGAAAGAAATAAAAAAACTTTTAGTGTTCGTAGAATTAGAGTCTATTTGATTCTGACAAAACATAATTGCTATGTGAATCCCATGTGTAAAAAGAACAAGTAAGAATAATATCATAGACTTCTCAAGTAGTAAAACTTGCTGAAAAGTTTCAAAGATTCCTAATCACAATATGTACACTTTATGTGATTAATCATCTGACATTTCTTAAAAATCTTTGCTCTTTGCAGATGTGAAGTGTGAAATGATACAACAGTGGCACACCAAAAACATGTAGCAACTCGAGCTGAATTAGGTTGGCTCTTCTTCTTCTTCTTCTAATTCTAATAATTGATAACTACTTAACACGACTTCTCTGATTCAGGTGAATACACAATGCTTGAATTTACTGAGAATATAAAGGCGATAATCTACTAAACTTCGTCTCTAATTTAGTTTCTCTTTTTTTGAAAGATATGTTCTAGAGTAGATATCTTAGTTCATGTTTTGATACCTTGTTACTGTTAGTTTTGATTTGGCAAAATGTCCTTTAGATGATGGTATTAGCATCCAGAAATAAATCATAGAAGAGTGAGAGGTGTCTACTTTCGTTCCTGAGTTAGAGTTATTCTTAAAGCTCAGAACGACTATCATCGGTTTTATTTTTGTGTGATCTGATTTATATATTCATCAGAAAAATTGTTTCTACATGTGTTTCTTATTGCATAACAACAGTCTTTTCCTAATGTAAGTTTATTGTGCATAATTCGTGTTCAGATCTTTTGAAATCTGCTGCTTATGCATTTTATTTTCATGTGTTTGGATTACAAGAATTATCTATCTTCTTAGAAGAAAATTCTCTCTTATCATTTCAACTAACTACAATTCAATCTCTTTTCTAATTAATACTAATCCTCTTTCATCCTTTCCCTTTCATGACATGACTGGATCATATCGTCTTAGTACTCATTTGGATAACCATTACTCCAGTTTTCATAGCATTATTTCACCTAAAAGTGTTGCTTATGAAGGTAAAGATTAAAACTTTGCTATACCCTTAACATGCATTTCTTGTTTTCCCATGAAAAATTCTAACTTTGAAGCTCATGTTTATTAGTTTAGTGTGGTAAAAACTAGAACTTTACTAAAAGATTTATTGAATTTATTGTGGTGTAAACAGTGGCAACATTGATCTCCATAAGATCAAAATGAGAGATGAAAATCGTGTGTTGAATGGATGGGATATAAATTCTGTTTGCTCTTTTGGTTTTAATTTGTACTCTCTTATGAGAGAAAATGTGTGCCTACATGCGTGCAACTTGAACAAAAAGTGACAGTTTACTTATAATTGCGCCTATCGCTTAAATAGTTACACACAAGACAACTATGATTTAGTTCTTTTTTCAATCACATAATCCTATGAGTACTAATCCTACATCTCTATCTTTTTTAACAGCTCTCAATGTTATCATCAACAATCAAAATAACGGACTATAGGACATCATCAGTGTTTCTTATCATGTGGAAAAAAATTATACATAACTATCTTATATAATTTGGATCTTTAGAAAGTATTGTCAAATAGTTATTATATAAAAAATTATCGTTTTAAGTCTGTAAATTTATATTTATATTTTATGCCTTATGCATGTTAAATTTTAGTGCTCAAAAGTGTCTATAATGTTGGGTCCGTGTTAACACGGGCCATGCACCTCTAGTATTATATAGAAAGATGAGTTTGAGGGATGACCAAGGTGTGTACGAGTACTACCTAGATTGAAAATGTTAACCAATAGATTTGTTGTATGGCCCTACGCACTGGCAATATGGCAAACTGAGTGGTAGATGGTTGAGTTATAAATCGTCTACAATTTTGTAATTCTCTACTTGGTGATTCATAAAATATTAGTTACCAAAAAAAATATGAAAAAGGAGCTTTATTGTAGCTCAAGAAGAAAGATTTAAATATTTTGACCTATTTACCCCTATACTTATGTCATCAACATCACCTTATTTCTCTTCTTCCAAAACATAGACCCCAGATGTAGGCCCCACTATCCGCCCATCCTCATTTTATTTGATCATATAATTACGTGTCCCTTTTTGATATGAATCCTAAGTTGGAGTAATTTTATATATTTCATAATCATATTTTTTTTGAATAGTTTTGTGTTTTATTAGTTAAAAAAATTAATATATTTGGAGAACATACAAAATGACAAATTTGATTTTCTACAATTTTTATGTTCATAGCAAAATATAATAATAATAATATTTTTTGCTATTTGAGCAACAAAAAAAATATTTAAAACTTATTTTATATGTAATATAAATCGAACACCAAAGAAATTATATTAAATTTTTTATCAGCTAAATCTAGACAAATAAGTTATGAAAAAACTAAAATCATAATATATTTTTTTATTCAAATTTGAATAAAATAAAATGGGTGTGTTCATAAACATTTATTAGGTAGTTAAGTTAACCTAATAAAACATGTCATATTTTTCAACTGAACATATCCATCTCAACTAAAACATGCTTGAGGTTAACTACTAATTTTAGGCTAATTCATAAATTAAAGGATATGACATATTGTATATTCAATATATAAAATTTGCACTTAAAGTTTGTTATTTAATTCAACATTTGTGTCTGAAATTATATTATGTAATCATTTAATGTGTTAGTTATGGAAACTTAACTAAGTAATAAGTTCTTATTTAATTTTATATATATAAAAAGAAAAATTAATCTACTATAAAGTGTAATGTTCAATATCATTTTCTGTCATGTTTACCTAAAGATATTGATAATTTATTTATTTTTAAGAACATGACTGAATATCTATACGATAATATTGGAACCGTTCATGTGCAGATTTAAGATTAATATTATTCTTCTGTCGCAAATAAGAAAGTGGGGATAATTTCTTTTTATGCAAATTATCTTTTTTTTTTTTAAAAAATATTAATAAATTTCAAGAACATACTAAATGACAAATTTGATTTTCTAAAATTTTTATGTTCATAGTCAAATATAATAATATTATTTTTTTACTATTTGAGAAAAAAAATATTTAAAGCTTATTTTATATGTAATATAAATCGTACACCAAAGAAATTTTATTAAAATTTTTATCAGCGAAATCTAGACAAATAAGTTATAAAAAAACTAAAAATTATATCATATTTTTATTCAAAATTTACAAAAATAAAATGTGTGTATTCATAAATATTTATTAGGTAGTTAAATTAACCAAATAAAACATGTCATATTCTTTAATTGAACATATCCATCTCAATTGAAACATGTTTAAGGTTTACTATTCTTTTAGGTTAATTCAAATAATTAAAGGATGTGACATACTTTATATTCAATATATAAATTTTGCACTTAAAGTTTGTTAGTTAATTCAACGTTTGTGTCTGAAATTATATTCCATAATCATTTAATGATGGTTGTTGCAACTTAACTAATTGTAAGTTATTCTTTAATTTTATATATATATATATTTTTTTAAAAAAAACTACTGCAACGCGTAATGTTCATTATATTTTTTGTCATGTTTACTTGAAAATATTGATACTTTATTTATTTCTAAGAACATGATTGAATATCTATATTGTAATGGCCCATAAATGGGCCCTTCATTATCTAGTTAATTACTACTATTAATAGGAGTGAAGAAGCAGACAACTCTTCGTCAACATGCCTGATTTTTCACCTGCTTTAGCTACTCCGTGATTTTACTATATTATTCCTAATTAATTATTTTAAGTCATTTATATATAAGAAAATTAATAATACTTAATTAAAAAAAGATAAAATAAACATTTATGACATGTCTGTTTCAGCTGCTTCAATCGTAGTTTATTATATCACCTCAAATTAATTATTATAAGTCATCTAGGTATTAAAAAATTAATAATATTTAATAAATAATAAAATAGATATAAATGATAAATCAATTCTTGATGTTTTAAATTAATAGGACATCTTATATGAAACTTATTTACAAAATTCACAAGTATGTTTGCTCTATGATTTTACTATATTACCCCTAATTAATTATTGTAAGACATTTACATATAAGAAAATTAATAATATTTAAAAAAAAAAGAAGGTAAAATAGACATTTATGACATATCTGCTTTAGCTGCTTCAACCATAATTTTACTATATCACCCCTAATTAATTATTATAAGTCATTTAGATATTAAAAATTTAATAATATTTAATAAAAATAAAATTGACATAAAATGATAAATTAATTCTTGATGTTTTAAATTAACATGACATCTTATATGAGACTCATTCAATTTTTTTTCACAAATATTTTCTCATAGTAATTTTGTTATATCACTTCTAATTAGGTATTATAAGTCATTTAGGACATATCTACTTCATTGCTTCAATCATAAAATTTGGTTAACTCTCAAATTTATTTCAGTGCTACTTAAATTGGAATAGAAGAAAAATATTATAAATCATAATAATTACAAATTTAAATTATTTTAAGAATATAATTGAATATCAATGACACAAAAATTTGGATAAGGATAGTAACATATATTATTTAAAAATTACATAAAAAATATTCTAAATTACAATAGCTAACAATTTCAAATATTTAAAAACATATTAAGAATCTGATTAATTATCTAAATTATATTTGTGTCACGTAAATTTGGGATAGTTTTGACATTTTATAATTTGCATGTTTTATTGTTTTAAAAATTATACAAAGAAATAATTAAAAGTCATAAATATTAACATCTTATAATATTTTAAAAGCATATAGTAAAAAATATGATTGACTTATGAAATTCTAATAGTGTCACATAAGTTGCGATAAAGCAAGTAACATAAATTATTTGAAATTACATTAAAAGATACTAAAATCACAAAGATTAGCAACTTAAAATATTAAAAAAAATATTAGTAAAAAAATTTGACTGACTCATAAATTCTAAAATTGGGATAAAACGAGTAACATAAATTACTAAATTACATAAAAGGTACTATAAATCACAATGATTAGCAACTCAAATAATTTGAAAATTTATATTAATTAAAATTTGATTGACACTTCAAATATTATTTGTGCTACATAAATTGAGATAACGTAAATAATATATGTTGGACCCGTGCTGGCATGGGCTACAATATTAGTAATATACTAGTACTATATGTGTCGTAAAGCAGACACCTTCTGGTTGGCCTGCCAGCTTGCCCAAGGGGTAGTTTTGTCATTTCAAATGAATTTGCTACGTGTTCAATTGCACCTTCAGTTGTTGTACGTGTAGGTATGAGCATTGAGAACACGCCCTGCCAAGATCTCATCCATCTCTCTCGATTGTTTTGCTCTTTCACACTCGTCGTCTTTCTTACTCAATCTATTGCTTGAATTGTCTCTGCTTCTTCGACTGATTCCAGGTAATTATTTCAACCATCTTTCTGAGTTAATTTTACATTGTATATTTTTGTTTTTGATTGTCGGTATCGATTTACTCCTCAAAAAGTGTACTGTTTGCTTTGATGTCTTAAGTGTATGAAAAAATTCCTCTAAGAAACATGCTTTTCAGTAGTTAATTTCTTTCGGCTTTATTTCATGTTTTTTTCTATATTTTTTTTTTGGAATCTAGTAGTCTCAAATTAAAGATGTGTAGAGCGTACTAAAAGAGAAAGCAAAACAAAAACGGCGGGAGTATTGTTTAGGTCACATATGAATCATGGTGTAATAGTAAATAGTAGAAAGTTTCATACAATGGAATATGAAATTGGAGAAAGGACTATGTTAAGCTTGTCTTTTCTTGGATCACGATTGTTCTTGGAAGACAAGATTCAGCTTCTGCACAAATTAATACAAAAATTAGGATCAAGTTTATAGCATATTATATCTACATGATTTCGTTTGGTTAATTCTGTAGTATTCTTATGGAAAACGACATCTTTCATATAATCAAGACTATAGTGCTTTTTCCTGTTACTGATGTTGAATATTTTCTTGGGATAGTTTATTATCTTGTGCTTATATTATTAACTGCGATAGTTATTTTAAAGTTATGTCACCGTGATTGGTTTCCAACATCCTGATGTGAAATATATTCATGCTTTGTAGAGTCTTAAAACATAAAAGTTTTATAGTTTCACATTGTGCTGCGATTTGACTGATGAATACGGTGTATAGAAAAAATGACTATTCTGATGCACCGTCCATTTCTGTACAATAATTGAATGCAACTGCTGTTACCTTTTTAGGTTATTTTGTATGCATGGAGTGGGTTGTTTTCTGTACAAATGGAGTGTAAGTACCAGAAAGTAAAGAAACTATGATATTTTGAACTTTAGAATTGCAATTGTTTCTTCAGTGTTGTATACTTAATTGCTTAAAGCCTATAATGCCCATACTTTGCTTGCACTTTGAAACATATATAGATGCGTCTAAGTTTGTTTTGAAAACTTTCTAACATGCTTCTTACCTTATTTTTTATGTTACTAAACTCACTTATTATGGTCAATCGCATGTACTTACTTTTTATTTATCCATACTGTGCACTAATATGCAACCCTCAAGCAAGAAACAGACAACTGTCTTACCAGCTTGCCGATCAAGAATTATTTTGGTCATTCCAGGTAAAACAGAGTAGTATGTGTCAAATCCTTATGACAAAAGCTGCATGTGTAACGTCTACACATAGTTCCTCAATCAATAACAACAATAACAAACCCAGTGTATTCCCACAAAGTGGGGTCTGGGGAGCGTAAGATGTATGCATTCCATACCGCTACCTCCGAAGAAGTAGAGAGGCTGTTTCCAATAGACCTCTAGCTCAAGATAAAGAATAATAAATAACGAGGATGGATGACACAATAGAAAAATCAGGAATAAGAAACAATATAAATGAAACCAGAGAAAAAATGAAATACGAGAAATAAAGGCAACACTAAACAAAAAAATAGGAACTAAGAAATAAGAAATAGGACCCCCACCTAGTAGTAACATACCCCCTCACATACCAACGACACCTACGTACACAGTCCCAGGGTTACGAACCCGACTACACAAGATCTCTCTGGACTGCCTGCTACAACCCACACATTCACACTAGCCTTCTACCCTTATCCCTAACCTCCATACCTTCTTATTTAGGGTCATGTCCTCAGTAAGCTGAAGCTGCTCCATGTCATGCCTAATCACATCCCTCCAGTATTTCTTCAGCCTACCTCTTCTCCTTCTGAAACCATCCAAAGCTAGCCTCTCACACCTACGACCTGGGGCATCCGTGCCCCTCCTCATCACATGCCCAAACCATCTCAGTCTTCTTTCCCGCATCTTTTTCTCTACTGAAGCCACTCCCACCTTCTCTCAGATAACCTTATTCCTAACTCTGTCCCCTCTAGTAAGCCCACACATCCAACGTAACATTCTCATTTCCGCCACCTTCAATTTTTAGATATGGGAGTGCTTGACCGATCAACACTCCACTCCATACAACATGGCCGGACGAACTGCCACTCTATAGAATTTGCCTTTAAGATTAAGGGACACCTTCTTATCACACAACACTCCCGAGGCGAGCCTCCACTTCATCCAACCTGCTTCAATACGTTTAGAGACATTCTCATCAATCTCATCGTTCCCTTAATACTCAGTACATTATGATGATGTTTACTTATGCATTATACCCCCATATACTCAGTACATCCTCAAAGTGCTAATCTACATATATGTCTATGTTCTATAGTGCCTTATAATGTAGGTTCAGGTGCTCAGTATAAAAAATGTGAGTAGTTCGAGCATCTTTATCAACGCTCCCACAGTTGGTGAGTCCTCATGATCCGAGGGCCTACGTCTTTAGACTTCCAGCTTTTATAGTATTTGAGTTATCATTTTCAGTTTAGTCCGAGTCAGTTGGGGGTCTATCCCAATGTCTCTCTAGTTCATTTTTAGTAGTAGAGGCTTGTCGGACTACGAGTTTATTTATAGTCTTTCAACATTTCTATTCAGACATTATCTACAGTTTATTTAGTTTAGTTTTGGTATAACATAGCATTATTTCCTAATTAGATGATCATGAAGTAAGGTTCAGACTTAGTAGCAGGCTCAAGGGTTAGCTTGAGGCTACTTGTAGCCTTAAGCACCATGTGACGTCCCAGGATCAAATTTCAGGGTGTTACAATCTTGGTATTAGAGCCTAAGATTTAGAGAGTCCTAGGGAGTCAGAAAATTTGCATTACATAGAGTCTTGATAATCGGTGTGAAGTGCGCCACATCTATGAGCAAGAGGCTATGGAGCATTTTAGGAAAATCCTCTCCTTCTTTTATAATCCATCATGCTTATAAATGTCTCTATCTACTATTAGCTCATGCTCTTTTATGATAGAATAGGCCTCCTCACAGAGCTAATGCTCGTAGAAATGGTAACCGATCGCCTAACCCCGCAGATTCTTTGAATGAGAATGTGCCATATGCAGAGTTTCTGGTAGCTTTTCAGGTGCTAACCCAAGCTATGACTGCTAATGTTCAAGGTAATCGTCAGACTGTAGTCCTACCTTAGCAGGATGGGGATTTAACCACAGTTAGAATTTGAGACTTTATGAGAATGAACTCGCCAGAATTCTTTTGGGTCAAAAGTAGGTAAGGATCCACAACTGTATCTTGATGAGGTAAAGAAGATCACCCAAGTGATGTATGTATCTGAAGAGGACAGTATAGAATTGGCATCCTATAGGCTGAAGGATATTTCTTATGATTGGGTAGTGATGTGGAAGAAGAGTAGAGGGAAGAATGCAACTCCTATGACTTGGCAGATGTTTTAGGATGCGTTCTTAGACAAGTTATTTCC
>NC_061111.1:119379650-119498287 GCF_002878395.1 Capsicum annuum | reverse complement strand
ATATCACATATTTCACTATTCATGATTTATGAACTTTATATTTCAAAGTTGCTCAAGCTATGTAAGTCATTCATAATTGCATGCATGGTTTTTAGCAAGATTATTAATATTGTTTACTTAATGCATACACCCCACACACTCAGTACATCCTCAAAGTACTGATCCATATATACGTCTGCAAGCAATATTGTCTCATAATGTAGGTTTAGGTACTCAATCTCAGCAGCACCAGTGATCTTCGAGTACCTTATCTACACTTCAGTATTGATAGTAGGTGTTTATTGTTTTTTCATTTCAGTTCAAGTCAGTTGGGGGTTTATCCCAATGACTCTCTAGTCCCTTAGTAAGTAGAGGATTGTTGGACTATTAGTGGAGTTCCAGATTACCAGCATTTTGTTATCCAGATATTGTTTTCAATTAACTCTATCCAGATTTGGCAAAATATGTGTTTATTGCTTGGTTTAATTATCCTAAAGTAAGTGTTAGAAGTAATAGTAGGCTCAATGGGTTAGCTTAGGGCTACTTGTAGCCTTAAGCACCATGTGATATCTCGGGATAAGATTTTGGGGTGTTACAATCTTGGTATTAGAGCCTAAGGATTAAGTAGTCCTAGGGAGTTTGACAAGATGCGTTATGTGAGTCTTGATCATCGGTGTGTAGCGCACCACATCTATGAGGAAGAGGCTACGATACGATTTAGGAAAAAGTCATCTCTTTTCTTCAAAATCTATCATGCCTACAATTGTCTCTATCTGCTGTTAACTCATGCTCTTTTATGATAGAAAATGCCTCCTCGCAAAGACAATGCTAATAGAAATGATAATCAGCCACCTCAGGCCACAGACCCCTTGAATGAGAATGTGTCACATACAGAGTTTCGGGCAGCTTTCTAGGTGCTAGCATAAGCTGTGGTAGCAAATGTGTAGGGTAAATATCAAGCTGCAGGCCCACCTCAGCTAGATGGGGATTTAGTCATAGCCAAGATCAGAGACTTCATGATAATGAATCCACCTGAATTCTTTGGGTCGAAAGTAGGTCAGGACCCACAACTCTTTCTTGATGAGGTGAAAAAGATAACCCAAATTATGCATATTTCTAAAGAAGAGAGTGTAGAGTTGGCATCTTAATGGCTGAAAGATATTTCATATGATTGGGTCATGATATAGAGAAAGAGTAGAGGGAAGAATGCTGCTCCCATGTCTTGGCAGGTGTTCTAGGATACATTCTTGGATAATTTCTTCCCACTTAAGATGAGGGAAGCAAAGATAGAGGAGTTTATGAACCTAAGACAAAGCTCTATGACTGTAAAAGAGTATTGCCTCAAGTTCAACTAGTTAGCTAAGTATGCTCCTGACTTGGTAGTTGACACCCAATATAGTATGAGTAAGTTCATGACTGGTATGTCTGGTTTGGTGTTGAAAGAGTGTAGGACTGCTATTCTAAATAGGGATATGGATCTATCCAAACTGATGATGCATGCTCAGTAGATTGAGGTATATAAGATAAGAGAGAGAGATAGAGTAAAGGGAAATAAGATGGCTAGATCAGAGCAGTTTGAGCATGGCTAGACTAGATCCCATGGAGGGAATTGACCCTAATTTTAGAATTGTTCATCTATGACAGCACCTTCATTAGCTAGTGCTCCCGCACCCAGAAATAGGCAGGAGTAGGAAAATAAGTCTTCCATGTCCAGATCTCAGAGTAGTGTGAGTAACAAGCTTAGATATCCCCTATGTGGTAAGTGTGGTAGGACTCATCCCGACGAGTGCTTGGATGAAAAGAGAGGTTGTTTTGGTTATGGCAAGTTGGGCCATAAACTTAGACAGTACCTGCATGCTAGGCAGGGGAACAAAGATGTTCATCCCCAGACTCAGGTTTCTAGTGCACCAGCTCCTATAGGCCGTCCAGCCCCTCCATAGGGAGCTTTATCTAGCATTTCTGGCGGTTAATGCCAGAACAGATTCTATGCTTCACCATCTCATTAGGAGTAGGAGGATTTTCTCGATGTTGTCACTAGTATGCTCTGTGTCTTAAACTTGGATGTTTATGTATTGTTGGACCTTGGGTTAAGTTTCTCTTATGTGACCCGATTAGTTGCTGTGAATTTTGAAATGAGTCCCAAAAAGATCCCAAGTAGGAGAGTTAGTCATTGCTAAGTAAGTGTATAAGAAGTATCCTATTACTGTTCTTCATAAGGTCATATTCATTGATTTAATAAAGTTAGATATGGTCAATTTTGATCTTATTCTGGGTATGGATTGGTTTCATACTTGTTATGCATCTATAAATTGTCGTACCCGTGTGGTTAAGTTTTAATTCCCAAATGAGCCAATTTTTGAGTGGTTTGAAAGTTCACTATCTCCCAAGAGTCATTTTATATTCTATTTCAAAGCCAGGAAGCTAATGTACAAAGGTTACAAATGTTATCTAGTTTGAGTTAAAGACACTAAGTCTGAGACTCCGACCATTCAGTCAGTCCGTATAGTTAATGAGTTTCCTGATGTTTTTTCGAAAGATCTCCCAGGGGTACCTCCCGATAGAGAGATAGAATTTGGGATTGACCTTCTTCTTGATACCCATCCTATTTCTATTCCTCCATACCATATGGAACCCATAGAACTTAAGGAGTTGAAAGAGCAGCTCAAAGATCTTTTAGATAAAGGTTTCATAAGGCCAGTGTTTCTCCTTGGGGCACACCTGTCTTATTCCTGCGAAAGAAAGATGGTTCTTTGCATATGTGCATTGACTATCGTCATCTTAATAAGGTCAAAGTCAAGAACAAGTATTCTCTTCTTAGAATTGATGACCTGTTTAATCAATTGAAAGGTGCAAGTTATTTCTCTAAGATAGACCTTAGATCCAGCTATCACCAGTTTAAAGTAAGGAAATGTGATATCCCAAAGACAGCCTTCCTAACCCGATATGGTCACTTTGAGTTTCTAGCCATGTCTTTCAGGCTAACTAATTCTCCATTAGCTTTTATGGACCTCATGAATCGAGTGTTCAGACAGTATCTTGATATATTTGTCATAGTGTTCATAGATAATATCCTTGTGTACTCTCGTACTGAGAATGACCATGCGGATCATCTTAGGATTGTCTTGCAAACTTTAGAGATCATTAATTTTTTGCTAAATTCAGCAAGTGCGAATTTTGGCTAAGGTCAGTAGCCTATCTGGATCATATTATTTCAGCCAAAGGCATTAGAGTTGATCCCCAAAAGACAGAAGCCATAAGAAATTGGCCTAGACCTATCTCTCATTTGACATTAAAAATTTCTTGGGTCTAGCTGGCTATCACTGCCGTTTTGTTAAAGGTTTCTCATTTATTGCTTCTCCCATGACCCGATTGACTCAATCGAAAGTTAAGTTTCTTTAGTCAGATTCCTGTGAGAAGAGTTTTTAGGAGTTGAAGACTCGACTCACTTCAGCCTCCATATTGATATTGCATGATGGTACAGATGGTTTTCTGGTGTATTGTGATACCTCTAGAGTTGGATTGGGTTGTGTATTCAGGTAGAAAGGTAAGGTTATAGACTATGTCTCTAGATAGTTGAAGCCGCGTGAAAAGAATTACCCAACCCATGATCTTGAATTAGCTGCTGTGGTTTTTGCCTTGAAAATCTAGAAACACTATCTTTATGGTGTTCATGTGGATGTGTTCACGGACTACAAAAGCCTACAGTATGTGTTTTCTCAGAAGGAGTTGAATCTTCATCAGAGAAGATAGTTAGAGTTGCTAAAAAATTATGACATGAGTGTGCTGTATCATTCGAACAAGGCTAATGTAGTGGCAGATGCCCTTACCAGATTGTCTATGGGCAGTATCGCTCATGTGGAAAAAGATAAGAAAGAGTTTGCTCGTGGAGTGCATCGTTTGGATAAACTGGGTGTTAGGTTGCTTGACTCAGTTAAAGGTAATGTTTGGGTTCAGAGCAGTTCTGAATCGTCTTTAGTTTCAAAAGTGAAGGAGTAGTAAGACTTGGATGCTAGTTTGGTCAGACTGAAGGAGAGTTAAAGACCAAAGGTAGAGGTTTCCTCTCAAAGGGGAGATAGTGTGTTGAGATGTTAGGATAGATTATGTGTTCCTGGTGTTGATGATTTGAGGCAGAGAATTATGGTTGAGGTGCATGGTGCACAATATTTTATTCATCCCGGTACTACCAAGATGTACCGCGACTTGCGGGAAATCTATTGGTGGAATGGTATTAAGAAGGATATAGCAGAGTTTGTGGAGAAGTGTGCAACTTGTCAACAGGTTAAGGTAGAGAACCAAAGGTCTGGTGGTGCAATGCAAGATTTTGGTTTCCCCACTTGGAAGTGGGAAGAGGTGAATATGGATTTTGTGACTGGTTTACCTCTTTTACGTCGTCATCATGATTCTATTTGGGTTGTTGTAGATAGATTGACTAAGTTAGCTCATTTTTTGCCAGTGCAAACATCTTATACAACTGGGGATTATGCTAGATTATATATCCTAGAGTTAGTCAGATTGCATGGAGTTTCCTTGTCTATCATCTCAGATAGGGGTGCTCAGTTTACTTCTCAGTTTTGGAGAGCTTTTCAGAAGGGTCTTCGTACCCAAGTTTACTTTAGTATTGATTTTCATCCGTAGACAGATGGTCAGGTTGAGAGGACTATCTAGACCTTGGAGGATATGTTGAGGGCGTGTGCTCTCGATTTCAAAGGTAGTTGGGAAGAGTATTTGCCATTAATCAAATTCGCATATAACAACAATTATTATTCTAACATCCAGATGGCCCGATTTGAGGTTTTTCATGGGAGGAGATGTAGGTCACCCAATGGTTGGTTTGAAGTGGGTGAAGCTGCTTTGATTGGATCTGATGCTGTATTTGAGGATATGGAAAAAGTTAAGTTAATTAGAGAAAGGTTGAAGACAACCCAGAGTCGACAGAAGTCATATATAGATGTGAGGAGAAGAGATCTTAAGTTTGAGGTGGGTGATTGGGTGTACTTGAAGATTTCACCCATGAAAGGGGTGAAGACGTTTGGGAAAAAAGGGAATCTTAGTCCCCGTTATGTTGTCCCTTATAGAGTTTTGAGTCGTGTTGGGAAAGTAGCTTATGAAGTTGAGTTGCCCGCAGATCTGTTAGCTGTTCATCCCGTCTTTCATGTTTCCATGCTTAAGAAGAGCATTGGTGATTCCATTGTTGTAGAGCATTGGAGAGCTCAGGTATTCAGACTATTCTTTCTTACAAAGGGATTCCAGTCGAGATTCTAGACCATCAGATCTATAGACTAAGGAACAAAGAGGTTCCTTTGGTAAAAGTTCTTTGGCAAAACCAGTCCGTCAAGGGCGCTACTTGTGAAGCCAAAGAAGACATGCAAACCAAGTACCCTCATCTTTTCGCAACAGATTAAGATTCAGTTTAAGGTAATAAGTTACCTCAGCTCATCACTTTTCATTCCATGTTTCAAGCTTTATATAGTTATTTATGCGATAGCTCATGCAATTACAAATTAGTTTAATCATGCTTCTAGTAGCCCACATGAGTTATAACTTCAGTTTTTAGCATCTTAGTTTCATTCGAAACATTCGAGGACGAATGTTCATGAGAGGGAGATATTGTAATACCCTAAACTTTTTGTAAGACTAATTTTGTCTCTAGAAGATTAAGGGTTGACTTCCTAAGTGAATCTTGTTTAAATTCTTTAGGGTTTTCCTAATTTTGACTTTTTATCGTGTGAGAAATTGAATTATATTTCCAATGATACCTATTTCTCTAAAATCCAATGTCGAGGGTAGAAAGTTATGGCCAAATTACAGAAAGCAGTCTGAACAGCCCAAGCACAACGGAAAAGGCCGATGAACTGTCGAGCTAGTGATGGACCGTCACCTAAACCGTCACAGCTGAGGTATTGTAACTAGCTTCTGTTCAAGCGTGACGAAAAGGGCCGACAGACCATTGCCTAAACCGTCGCAATGGAGGCAGTGAGACCACATTCTATCCAAGTACGATGGGATGGACGGACGGACCGTCGAGCCAGCAACAAACCGTTGCCCAGGCCATCTCACACTTTCATTCAGTGATTTAAAACCATTTTTAAAATGACTTTTTGGTCTTTTTCTATTCTTTTAACACCTAGATATATCAAAACGAAGTATAAAACTTCATATTCATCCAAAGCAAAAAAATCTAGGATTTTCTCTCAAGATTAACCCTCAAGAGCAAGACCCATTTCCTTCTCTAAGATTTCACCATAGTTTTTACAAATTGGGTTAATATTCAAGGTTCCCAAGTCAAAAGCTTCAGGAACCCTCACTCAAGTGCACCAACAAGAGTCTCAAGCAAGCTTGTTCATCTAAATTCATAATCTAAGGTATGTGGGGTTTGAACAAGGGTAACTCTTTCACCTTTGTGCCCAAAGACTTATTTTAAATACAAATTTCTACCAATTATGAGATTTTCCATAAAATTAAAGTTAGGGTTTATACCCATTATTATTGTTTGCAAGATTTTGAGATTTCCCATGGAGTAAAGGTTGAATTACATGATTTTGTTTATATTTCCATGCCTATTTCTGAATTTTCCAAATTTTAAGATGATTATGAATGTTTTGTTATCAAGCATGAATTTTGAGATGTTGAAATCATGAGATTCATACTATGAGTTATTTTTCAAATTTCTTAATTGATATGATTGTAAGCTTTTTAAGATGATGGGTGAGCATGAAGTATAAATATAATTTTGATACATTAACGCTTTATATTTTAAGTCCTAAGTACAAGTGATGAGTTTATAAGGAGATTATGATCTCAAGTTTTGTTGACAAGTTTTGATAAGTACTTTCAAAAGCTAAGACAGAAATCCATACTGCTTATGATTTAAAGCTAAGAAAAGTATAATTTAGTCTTCATTATAGCCCTTGAGTTATTTTAAGGTGGATTTTCTAAAAGTTCTGAGCCTAAGTATGGGAGTAGTATTTAGCATCGAGTTGGGTATGATTCCAAGGTCTCATACCCCAGAACTATATGCCATCGTAGGATTGAGATTTATGGGCCCGAGGACGAGATAGTGATCACTAAAGTTAAGGTTCTATTTCGATGGCAAGGGTAGAACAGGTCTCCCCAATGTGGGCAAGATGTTGGATTCCATGTCAGCTCACATGATTTATGTCGGTTAGAAGAAACTCCCAATTTTCCAAAGAATCCTAAAGTTCCCTAAGTCCCAAAGTTCCATAATCATAAGTCTTTGAGTTTCTAAAGTTTCAAAAGGAGTTCCTTATTCTCTTTAACTGAAAGTATAAGTTTGAAAGTTAGGGTTTACGATTTCCTTTTGCTTATAAGATTTAAGAATAAGAGGAGAATATAGATTTTAGAGTTAAGTATGATGACTCACAAGGTTTATATCACATATTTCACTATTCATGATTTATGAACTTTATATTTCAAACTTACTCAAGTTATGTGAGTCATTCATAATTGTATACATGGTTTTTACCAAGATTATTAATATTGTTTACTTAATGCATACACCCCTATACACTTAGTCCATCCTCAAAGTATTGATCCACATATACGTCTCAGTGTTACATTGTCTTATAATGTAGGTTCAGGTACTCAAGCTCAGCAGTGCCTGTGATCTCCGAGTACCTTGTCTACTCTTTTGCAGTTGGTGAGTCCTCATGGTTCAGGACCTATTTCCCTAATTTTAGTCTTGATAGCAGTTATTTATTGTTTTTTTCCTTTTAGCTCGAGTCAGTTGGGGGTTTGTCCCAATGACTCTCTATTCCCTTAATAAGCAGAGGCTTATCAGATTTTTAGTGGAGTTCCAGATTACCAGTATTTTGTTATCTAGATATTGTTTTTAACTATCTCAATCCAGATTTGGCATTATATATGTTTATTTCTTCGTTTAATTATCCTAATGTAAGTGTTAGAAGTAATAGTAGGCTCAAAGGGTTAGCTTAGGATTTTGGGGTGTTACACCATCCCGCCAGGAGCGGGAAGATTTGCCATATGTTGTTACTGGTATGCTTCCTGGTTTTCATTTTGATATTTATGTGTTGTTAGACCCTAGGTCGAGTTTCTCTTATGTTACCCCATTAGTTGCTGTGAATTTTGAGATAACATCTGAAAAGCTCCTCGAGCCTTTCTTGGTTTCTACTCTAGTAGGTAAGCCAGTTGTTGCCAAATAGATTTACAAAATATGTTCTATCACTGTTCTTCATAAAGTCATGTTAGCAGACTTAATAGAGTTAGACATGGTTGATTTTGATCTTATTCTTGGTATGGATTGGTTCCATTCCTATTATGCTTCTATAGATTGTCGCACCCGAGTGGTGAAGTTTTAGTTTCTAGATGAGCCAATCTTTGAGTGGTCCAGTAATTCAGAGTCTCCCAAGAGTTATTTCATATCTTATCTTAAGGACGAAAAGTTGATATCCAAAGGTCGCATTTATCATCTAGTTCGAGTTAAAACACTAAGTTTGAGACCTCAACAGTTTAGTGAGTTAATGTAGTAAATGAGTTTCCAGATGGCTTTCTAGAAGATCTCCCAGGGGTACATCCCGATGGAGAGATAGAATTTGGTATTGACCTTCTCCCAGATACTCAGCCTATTTCTATCCCTCCTTATCATATGGCTCGCACAAAGCTTAAGGAGTTGAAGGAGAAACTAAAATATCTTTTATATAAAGGTTTCATAAGGCCTAGTATTTCTCCAAGGGGTGCTCCCATCCTATTCGTGTGAAAGAAAGATAGTTCTTTGCGCATGTGCATTAACTATCATGAGCTAACTAAGGTCACAGTTAAGAATAAATATCCTCTTCCTAGAATTGATGACCTATTTGATCAATTGCAAGGTGTAAGTTATTTCTCAAAGATAGACCTTAGATCTAGCTATCATCAGCTTAAAGTTAGGGAATGTGATATTCAGAAAACTTTCTTTAGAACCTGCTATGGTCATTTTGAGTTTCTAGTCATGTCTTTTGGGTTAACCAATGCTCCAACAGCTTTCATGGACCTCATGAATCGAGTGTTCAAGTAGTACCTAGATATGTTTGTCATAGAGTTCATAGACGATATCCATGTGTACTCCCGTAATGAGGATGACCATGCAGACCATCTTAAAATTATCTTGTAAACTCTTAGAGATCATCAATTTTTTGCCAAGTTCAGCAAGTTTGAATTTTGTCTAACGTCAGTAGCCTTTCTCTATCATATTATTTCCACCGATAGCATTAGAGTTGATCCCCAATAGACAGAAGCTGTAAAAAATTGACCTAGACCTATCTCTCCATCAGACATTAGGAGTTTCTTTGGTCTAGATGGCTATTACCGCTATTTTGTTGAAGATTTCTCATCTATTGCATCTCCTATGTGTATATTGATGCAAAAGAAAGTTAAGTTCCTATGGTCAGATTCCTACGAGAAGAGTTTTTAGGAGTTGAAGACTCGACTCACTTCAGCCCCAGTATTAGATTTTCCTTATGGTACAAATAGTTTTGTGGTGTATTATAATGCATATAGAGTTGGTTTAGACTGTGTGTTGATGCAGAGAGAGGTCATAGCCTATCCTTTAGACAGTTGAAGCCTTATGAAAAGAATTATCTAACCCATGATCTTGAATTAGCTGCTGTGGTATTTGCTTTAAAAATCTTGAGACATTATCTGTATGGGGTGCATGTTGATATGTTCACGGATCACAAAAGCTAGCAGTATGTGTTTACTCAGAGGGAGTTGAATCTTCGTCAGAGGAGATGGTTAGAGTTGTTGAAGGATTATGATATGAGTATGTTGTATCATCCGAGCAAGGCCAATGTAGTGGCAATCGCCCTTAGTAAATTATCTATGGGCAGTGTTGCTAATGTGTCGAATGATAAGAAAGAATTTGCTCGAGAAGTTCATCATTTGGATAGATTGGGTGTCAGGTTGGTTGACTCAGTTAAGGGGAATGTTTGGGTTCAGAGTAGTTCTGAATCTTCCTTAGTTTCGAAAGTGAAGGAAAAGCAAGATATGGATTCTAGTTTGGTCAAACTGAAGGAGTTAGTTAACAACCAAAAGGTAGAGGTTTTCTCCTAAGGGGGAGATAGTGTGTTGAGATACCAAAGTAGATTATGTGTGCCTTGTGTTGATGATTTGAGGAAGAGAATTATGGCAGAAGCGCATGGAGCACGTTATTCTATTCATCCCGGTGCTACCAAGATGTATCGCAATTTGTGGAAAATTTATTGGTGGAGTGGTATAAAGAAAGAAATAGCAGAGTTTGTAGCAAAGTGTGTAACTTGTCAACAGGTTAAGGTAGAGCACCAAAGACCTGGTGGTACATTGCAAAAGTTCAGCATCCCTACTTAGAAGTGGGAACAGGTGAATATGGATTTTGTGACTGGTTTACCCCAATCGCGTTTTCATCATAATTCGATATGGGTTATTATAGATATATTGACTAAGTCAGCACATTTCTTGCTAGTTCACCCGTCTTATACAGTTGAAGACTATGCTAAGTTGTACATCCGAGAGCTAGTAAGATTGCATGGAGTTCCCTTGTCTATTATCTCGAATAGGGGTACTCAATTTACTTCCCAGTTTTGGAGAGCCTTTCAGAAGGGTCTTGGTACCCAAGTCCATTTTAGTTCAGCTTTCCACCCTCAGACAGATGGTCAAGCAGAGAGGACCATCCAAACTTTAGAGGATACGTTGAGGGCGTGTGCTCTTGATTTCAAAGGTAGTTGGGATGAGCATTTTCCATTGATTGATTTTGCTTATAATAATAGTTACCATTCTATCATTCATATGGCTCGTTTGAGGCTTTGTATGGAAGGAGATATAGGTCACCATAGGTTGGTTTAAAGTGGGCAAGGCCACTTTGCTTGGGCCTGATGCAGTGTTTGAATCTATGGAGAAAGTCAAGTTGATTAGAGGAAGATTGAAAACTTCCCAGAGTCATCAGAAATCGTATGCGGATGTGATAATGAGAGATCTTGAGTTTGAAGTTTGTAATTTAGTGTATCTGGAAATTTCATCCATGAAAGGGGTAAAGAGATTTGGCAAGAAAGAAAAGCTCAGTCCTCGGTATGTTAGCCCTTTCAACATTTTGAGTCGTGTTAGGAAAGTAGCTTATGAGATTGAGTTACCCGCAGACTTGTCAGTAGTTCATCCTGTATTCCATGTCTCTATGCTTAAGAAGTGCATCGGTGACTCCACCATTGTAATTCCTTTAGAAAACTAAGAAATTCAAAATAGCCTTTCATACGAAGAGATTCTAGTTGAGATTTAGATCATTAGATTCTTAGACTAAGGAATAAATAAGTTTCCTTGGTCAAAGTTTTTTCGCGAAATTAGTCGGTTGAGGGCGCTACTTGGGAAGCAGAAGCAGATATGCGAGCCAAGTACGCTCACCTTTTCTCCGTAAACTCAGATCTATCCAAAGCTAATACCCTTCCTTGATTCAATTTCTTTCTAATTAGATATTTAGAAATATAAATGTCCTTATGTAAGTTCATGCACTCATCGAGTTACTCAGAAGCTCAGAATGATTTAGATTCAGTTTCTTAGTTCATTTCAGTTGTGCATGCTATCATATATTCTCAGATTCCTTTGAAATTTCAGCTTAACTAGCTGCATTCAAGGACAACTGTTTCCAAGAGGGAGATATTGTAATACCCCGTACCTTTTCTAGCTAGAATCCATCTCTAGGATGTTAAGGGATAGCTTCCAAGATGAATATTATTTAATTTGTGTTGAATTCTTCAGATTTGAACTGTCTATGGTGTTGAAAATCAAATAATCTTTCCAACGATATAAGATTCTCCTAAATCTGATAACCGAGTAAGAAGTTATGGCTAATTTAAGTTCCAGTCGCAAAACACCGTCATTTGGACCCTTAGCATATCGCGGAGCAGTGTTAATTCCTAATTGTCAATTTCCAGTGGCCCTCCATGATATTGGTGTATTGTGGAGAGAGCCAAATTCCCAATTGTCTAATTCCAGTAAAGGACCGCGATATTGGCGCATCGTGCCAAGTGTCCAGGTCCCATCCAAGGTGGCAACGCGATACCACCACGTTGCGCCACCATGCATTTTCCCAGTTGGTATTTTCTAGTGGCTTGGTACGATATAGCGCATCACACCAAGGCCACAAATTAGGATTTTGATCATTTCCAGTCCTATTTAAAAGCTTAAAGGGGGTATTTTTGTAAATCCCCAACCCCCAAATCCCTCCAAAAACACAAGATCACTCATATTTGAGAGCACATTATGCATTATTCATCATTCCCTATCAAAGAAAAATTCCTAGTTCATCAACTTCCTTCCCAAGAAATACAAGATTCTTCCATTAACTCTCCAAGATAACTTAAAATTTAGATTTCCTAATACAAGAACACTAAGAAATCATCTCCAAAGCATCAATAGGAATCAAAGATTCAAGATTTTCATCAAAGATCATCAATTAAGGTATGTGGGGTTTGAACAAAGACCATCGTTTCGTCCTTGTGCCTAAAAAATTATTTTTTATTAAAGATTAAATGATTTGCAAGTTAGGGTTGTTACCTAATTCTTATTATTTTGTTTATTAAATTATCATTTAACTTAAGGCTTCAAATGTAATAGGTTTACATATATCTATGTTTGAAATTATGAGATTCATATCATGAGTTATTTTCCACTATCTTGATCGAGATTGTTGAAAGCTTTTAAGATGACTGTTGAGCATGAAGTTTAAATATGACTTTGATGCATTAAAGCTGTATATTTTAAGTCCTAAGTACAAGTGATGAATTTATAAGGAGATTATGATCTCAATTTTTATTGACAAATTTGATGAGTGCTTTCAAGAGAAAAGATTGATCTTTTGATCCTAAGATAAGACAAGGAATCCATATTTTTTTTACATAGTTTGAGATTTAAAGAAGAGAAGCATAATCAATTTTAATTATAAACCCTTATGCTATTTTAAGGTGTATTTCCTAAAAGTTCTGAGCGTAACTATGGGAGTAGTATTTAGAACCAAGTTGGGTATGATTCCAAGGTCTCATGCCCCAAAACTACGTGCCACCGTAGACCTAAGATTTTTCCCACTTCTACGTGGATAACTAAGATTGTGATCACTCAAGTTAAGGTTCTATTCTGATGACAATGGTAGAAAAACTCTCCCCAACAAGGGAAAGATGTTGGACTCCATGTCTGCTCACATAGTTTATGTCGGTTAGAAGAAGCTCCCAAGCCCAAAGTCTGTAAGTCCCAAAGCTTCTAATTTTCAAAAGAAAAGAATGATAGAAAGGTTTTTAATAGACTAAGTGTTATGAATCACTAGATTTACAAGTATGATTGGTTATACATGATTTTATATTTTGATATTTTGGATAATCAAGTTTATGTGAGTCATATACATCCACATGCATTTAATTTCTAATTATGATGATGTTTACTTATGCATTACACCTCCATATACTCAGTACATCCTCAAAGTGCTGATCCACATATATGTCTATGTGCTATATTGTCTTATAATGTAGGTTCAGGTGCTCAGTATCAACTATGTGAGTAGTTTAAGCTTCTTTATCTACGCTTCCATAGGTGGTGAGTCCTCATGATCCGAGGGCC
This sequence comes from Capsicum annuum, assembly GCF_002878395.1. Taxonomy (NCBI): domain Eukaryota; kingdom Viridiplantae; phylum Streptophyta; class Magnoliopsida; order Solanales; family Solanaceae; genus Capsicum; species Capsicum annuum. The sequence continues at coordinate 119,484,721 of NC_061111.1, read as the reverse complement.
TACTTTTCCAAACTTCCAGCTTTTGTAGTATTTGAGTTATCATTTTCAGTTTAGTCCGAGTCAGTTGAGGGTCTATTCCAATGGCTCTCTAGTTCGTTATTAGTAGTAGAGGCTTGTCAGACTACGCGTTTATTTATAGACTTTCAGTATTTGTGGTTTTGACATTATCTACATTTTATTCAGTTCAATTTTGGTATAACATTGCATTATTTCCCAATTAGATGATCTTGAAGTAAGGTTCAGACTTAGTAGCCGGTTCAAAGGGTTAGCTTGAGGATTCTCATAGCCTTGAGCACTGTGTTACGTCCCAAGATTAGATTTTGGGGTGTTACATATACATTATGTAATCTGGGAGAAAGTATCAACCTCATGCCATTAGCAGTGTTTAAGCAGTTGGGGTTGGGAGCTCCTGCACCAAGCACCATGAGACTAGTGATGGCAGATCAGACAGTGAAAAACCAATTGGTATTCTATATGATATATTGGTGAAGGTGGCTTATTTCATATTTTCTACTAGTTTTGTGATCTTAGACTGTGACGTGGACTTTCAAGTCCCAATTATTTTGGGAAGATCATTCTTGGCTACAGGAAGGATGTTGATTGATTTGGAGCTAGGACATCTGATATCGAGACTTAATGATGAGAAGGTGATAGTCAACGTATGCAAATCCATGAAGCAGCCGAATGAGTTGAGGGTGATATATGTAATTGATATGTTTGATAAAGATATTGACTCATTTCTTGATGATGATGTAGTAAATACTTGGGAATATACTTTTGATGTTGTTCCTATTGAAGAACGGTTGGGTGTTGAAGCTTTAACAATTATGATTATGAACTTTGATAATGATGGTATTGATAACTATGATGAGATGGTATGTGCACTCTATGGGAGTGGTTCTTCTACTTATGCACTAATGAAGCTTGATTTGGATTTGAAAAATAGAACCACTCTACCTGATCACCTATCTATTGAGGAGCCGCCCATCTTAGAGTTTAAGGCCCTCCTCCCTCATATACGATATGCATTTTTAGGGGCCAATGGCATTTTGCCGATAATTATTGCAACTGACTTAATGCAGATAGAATTAGAAGCTTTGTTATCAGTACTACAGAAATTCAAAAGGGTCATAGATTGGTCCATTGCATATATTGTGGGCATACCGTCTGGTATTTGTACTCATAAAATCCAACTTAAGCTGGATTGGATTCCAAGTATAGAACATCAGTGTCGACTTAATTTTCCTATGCTAGAGGTCTCGAAGAAGGAGATATTCAAGTTGTTAGATAATGGTTTAGTATATCCCATTGCTGATAGCAAGTGGGTCAGTTCGGTACAATGTGTTCCGAAGAAAGGTGGTATTATTATTGTTCCTAATAAGAAGAATGAGCTAGTGCCAATGAGGCCTGCCACAGGATGGAGAGTGTGTATGGATTATAGGAAACTTAATGCATAGACTTAGAAAGACCACTTTTCTATGCCCTTAATGGACCTTATACTGGATAGACTTGCAGGCAGAGGATGGTACTATTTTCTGGATGGGTATTTCGGCTACAACCAAATTACTATTGCACCCGACGATCAAGAGAAGACAACCTTCACTTGTCCTTATGGGACCTTTGCATTTAGACATATTCCATTCGGGTTATGTAATGCTCCAGCCATATTTCATAGATGTATGATGTCGATTTTTTCTGACATGTGAAGACACCAACGAAGTATTTATGAATGATTTCTCAATAGTTGGTGATTCTCTTGATGATTGCCTAGTTCACTTGGCAAACACTCTATGAAGATGTGAGAAATACAACTTGGTCCTTAACTAGGAAAAGTGCCATTTCATGGTTAAAGGAGGTATTGTTCTTGGGCATAAGATCTCGAAATGGGGTATAAAGGTAGATAGAGATAAGAATGAATTGATCGAGAAATTACCTTCATCAATTTTAGTAAAAGGTATTCAGAGCTTTTTAGGACATGCTGGGTTCTACAGGCGGTTCATCAAGGATTTCTAGAAGATAGACAATCCTCTTTGTAGGCTTCTTAAGAAAGAGGTGGATTTTATTTTAATAAATCATGCTTGAAGGCTTTTTAACATCTGAAAGACAAGTTGATGATGACTCTTATCATTGTATCGCTTGATTGGTCCTTTCTATTTAAGATTATGTATGGCGTAAGTGGAGTGGCCTTAGGTGTTTGATACACCCAAATTACAACTCTTTTACAAGAGTGTAAGCGGTCTTTGTCAAATATAGAACCCAATTGAGTTGGGTGTCGAATCCCACAGGAAATACTGTGTTCAGTAAATCTTGTGGTTGTTATTAAACTATTGATCAAAGTTCCAGAATCAATGGGGTTTTGATTTAAGTATGAAGTAATAGTTCAGTGTAACAGTGAAGCAATACGTGTAATAATATTTGAATACAGAGAATAACAAGCTAGGGTTATGTCCACCTTATAATTTTTAATATCTTCTAACTATGGGTATTAAGAATTCATACAGGCATGCAATTATAGAGAAACGTATTCAAATTCTCAATCCAAGAGTTTCTCAATCATCAAGGATTAATTCACTTTAGTTCTCTCGACTCAAAAGTGTTTACTTAATTATACAGAATCTCCAAATTGTTAATCCTATTAAGGCATTAACGTGTGAAATAGAGGTTGGAAACCCTATTTTCTTGTCACTACTCTCTTTTCCAAACATTAACCTTTCTATCGAACAAGTTATGTTTCAATGGCACATTCCCTAAGTTTGCAACCATGAGAATTCAAGCATAATGAAGGGAGCATGATAAAAGTAAATCAATGCATAATGAATTCAAAACCCTAACCAATAAGCTTAGCTACTTATGGACAAAATGAAAATCACCACAAGTATGTTCATCATACCAAATACTAGAAGACGATCTTTGTGTGTAAATAGTGAACAAGAGAAATACGTTCTTCTCTCCACTCTAAGCCTCCAATCTCTCCAAATATTAGAAGACAATCTTTGTGTGTAAACAGTGAACAAGAGAATTACGTTCTTCTCTCCACTCTAAGACGCCAATCTCTCCTTCAAAAATAATACAGAATCGAATAAGAATGTAATTTTTCAGCATCAAGTCTTTTTAGTAATCTTTTCTCTCATAATTGCCTTCTAAGTGCCTAAACTAATTATAAATGACAAGTTAGTCTTGGACATACTTTCTAGGCACCCGATTTGGTCCAATAAACTACTTTTCTCTTGTGTTATTTGTCATCCATTATCCGTAGTCCCATCATGTCTTTATCTGCCTCATCAACACCTTAAATCATGCTAATCACAAAGGTTAGCTCAATTACATCAAAGTAGAGTAAAAACATAAGAAACTAGGCAATTTGTTCTCAAAACTTAGCTAAAATATGGGTGAGTTATGGTGCTTAGGCGTATAAATACACCCAAGATCACCACCCCACACTTAAAGGTTTGTTCGTCCTCGAACAACTTATCCATTTATGCATACACAAGATTTAAAACCCACCAAGGAAACACAAGATGCTTAAATAGGTTCTTACAACGAATATAAAATAAGAAGTAGATTCATGAACCATTACTGAAGACGACCTACCCTCAGGAATAGACTCATCAAGTTTGAAAATTCATGCATACAGTTTAAGTACAGAAATCATATAAATTACCCAACCTTTCATCAAACATGTGTCCTCACAACAAAAGAGTTACCCATAATCACTCACAATAATTCAATTTCTAGCACAATGGGTATAAGAATCAAGTTGTGCCCACTCTCACAAAAAATTCTCAAATTACAAGTGATGACCATATGCTTACCCTTAGTGTAGTGCTACGCTAATATCAAAATGTTAAGATTAGGATCATATATGTCTTTACGGGTTGTAATGTAGGCTAAGGGATGGGTAGGAACTATTCTGGCCAGTAATAGTGACTATCTTCCCTAAGCTCTTTAATACGCTACATTAGACAATGAATACAAATCTCTAACTACCAATTTTCACCTCTACTAACTTCATACATTTTCTTTCACCCTATTTCATAAAGCTCACTCACATAACTTATGGCGAGAGTATTTTCCATGTTTACATCATATCATTTTGAACATTTTTTATGCCTCTTCTCTTTTTTTTTATTATTATTTTTTTATTTATATATCTCACTCCCAACCAATCATATCAGATTCACACACCAAAAACTATTACTTTGGGGCTTTATTTTCACCTTTTTCACCTTCTATCTACAACTCCTTACTAAAGATTTTTACTAAAGTACTTAGGAGATTTGGATCAAGTTAAGGTTAATCAAGCAAGGATTAGGATACACATGAGGTTACCAAAGAACAAGCTAAAGGTTCAATGGGGCTAGCTACGATTATGTACAAAGGTGGTTCAAAAGAGAGTGTGAAAAATGGCTATCAAAGAAGTGACTAAATCATCTCCTAAACTCACATTCTCTATTTCATTTTGCACTCACACCAGGAAAGTTCTAGCATCAATTTGCAACAAGGAATATGCGAATACCATCACACATACATGGCACATGCTTAACTCCAACACGATCATTATAGACTCTTAACCAAATAGTTATATGAATTTACTTTAAGCCAACAATCACCACACGAGTCATAAACTTGAACTTAGGTGTCTCAATAGTAAAGATTTATCACATGCTTATATTATCGTGTGGCCCACTAGAACAAATTACATTCACTTGTTAGGTCCTACACATGACAGATTTTCTCTTAAGATGGTAGTCATCCATCCATCATCAAGAAAAATACCTAACTATGAATAAAAAGCAAACTAACATATACACAGAAGCAAAACAAATGCACTAAACTAACATATACAAAGAGGAAAAATTCAACCATATTGGGTGGAGGAGTTGAATCATCATACTTGTAATATTAAACTTAGCTCTAGCTTCCAACGGTAGAGGAATAATATCTCCAGTTCCACCAGCTCCATCCATTCCATCCTTATTATCATTAAGATCAAATTGCACAGCTTGGCGATCAGGTCTCTCTCTGAAAGGACGATTTCTATTCACATTTCTGTTCACTGGTGTAGCTATGTCCTCTGAACGCCTGCAATTAACTGGCCCCAACATCTCCCAGGTCCTCTTCATCTAGATTAGGTATCCGACCTGGGTTATCAACATTCTATTGATTTAATTGAGCATTAGCAAAAGTGGCTAATCTTTCAGCTTCTTGTTGGTTATCCATTCTTTCAATAAGATGAGGTTCAGGATTGAAGGGTAATAATAGTTCTCCTGAACTTTTGGTTCGTGGCATAAACAACAATGAACCTGTAACAAACAAAATCAACAAATAAACATAAAATTAAGAAACTTGACTAACAATCAATTAACACACATAAACTTAATTGACAACTATATTCCCCAGCAACGGCGCTAAAATTTGTTACGCCTAAACTACAGCTCTTTTACAAGAGTGTAAGCGGCCGTTGTCAAATATTGAACCCAACTGGGTTGGGTGTTGAATCCCACAGGGAATACTGTGTTCACTAAGCATTGTGGTTGTTATTAGAATGTTGACAGAAAGTTCCAGAGTAAAGGGGTTTTTGATTTAAGTATGAAGTAATAGTTTTAGTGTAACAGTGAAGCAATACGTGTAATAATATTTGAATACAGAGAATAACAAGCTAGGGTTATTAATATCTTCTAACTATGGGTATTAAGAATTCATACATGTATGCACTTATAGAGAAACGTATTCAAATTCTCAATCCAAGCGTTTCTCAACCATCAAGGATTAATTCACTTTAGTTCTCTCGACTCAAAAGTGTTTACTCAATTATATGGAATCATCAAGTTTTTAATCCTATTAAGGCATTAACGTGTGAAATAGATGTTGGAAACCCTTTTTTCTTGTCACTACTCTCTTTTCCCAACATAAATCTTTCTGTCGAACAAGTTATATTTCAATGGCTCATTCCCTATGTTTGCAACCATGAGAATTCAAGCATAACGAAGAGGATATGATATAAGTAAATCAATGTATAGTGAATTCAAAACCCATGGAAATAGATAATATGCTACAAGTTACCATAACCCTAACCAATAAGCTTAGCTACACAAGGACAAAACAAAAATCACCATAAGTATGTTCATCATACCAAATACTAGAAAACGACCTTGGTGTGTAAATAGTGAATAAGAGAAATACATTCTTCTTTCCAGTCTAAGCTGCCAATCTCTCCAAATACTAGAAGACGATCTTGGTGTGTAAATAGTGAGCAAGAGAAATACGTTCTTCTCTCTACTCTAAGTCGCCAATCTCTTCTTCAAAAATAATACAGAATCGAATAAGAATGTAATTTTTCAGCATTAAGTCTTTTTAGTAATCTTTTCTCTCATAATTGCCTTCTAAGTCCCTAAACTAATTATAAATGATAAATTGGTCTTGGACATAGTTTCTAGGCACCAGATTTGGTCTAAGAAACTACTTTTCTCTTGTGTGATTTGTCATCCACAATTCGTAGTCCCATCACGTCTTGATCTACCTCATTAACACCTAAAATCATGCTAATCACATAGGTTAGCTCAATTGCATCAAAGTAGAGTAAAAATATAAGAAACTAGGCACTTTGTTCTCAAAACTTAGCTAAAATACGGGTGAGTTATGGTTCTTAGGTGTATAAATACACCCAAGATCACCACCCCACACTGAAAGCTTTGTTCATCCTCGAATAACTTATCCATTTACGCATACACAAGATTTAAAACCTACAAAGAAAACACAAGATGCTTAAATAGGCTCACACAACTAATATGAAACAAGAAGTAGATTCATGAACCATTACTGAAGACGACCTACGCTCAAGAATAGACTCATCAAGTTTGAAAATTCATGCTTACCGTTTAAGCAAAGAAATCATATAAATTACCTAACTTTTCATCAAACATGTGCCCTCACAACAAAAGAGTTACCCATAATCACTCAAAATAATTCAATTTCTAGCACAATGGGTATAAGAATTAAGTTGGGCTCACTCTCACAAAGAATTATGAACTTACAAATGATGACCATATGCTTTCCCTTAGTGTAGTGATCCACTAGTATCAGAATGTTAAGATTAGGATCATATAGGTATTTACGGGTTGTAATGTAGGCTAAGGGATGGGTAGGAACTATTATGGCTAGTAATAGTGACTATCTTCCCTAAGCTCTTTAATAAACTACATTAGACAATGAATACCAATCTCTAACAACTAATTTTCACCTCTACTAACTTCATACATCATTTTCTTTTACCTTATTTCATAAAGCTCACTCACATAACTTATGGCGGGAGTATTTTCCACGTTCACATCATATCATTTTGAACACTTTTTATGCCTCTTCTCTCATTTTTATTATTATTTTTTTAATTTATTTATCTCACTCCCAACCAATCATATTAGATTTACACACCAAAAACTATTACTTTGGGGCTTCATTTTCACCCTTTTCTCCTTCTATTTACAACTCCTTACTAAAATTTTTTACTAAAGCACTTAGTAAATTTGGATCAAGTTGAGGTTAATCAAGGAAGGATTTGGCTACACATGAGGTTACCAATGAACAAGCTAAAGGCTCAACAGGGCTAGCTAAGATTATGCACAAAGGTGGTTCAAAAGAAGGTTTGAAAAATGGCTATAAAAGAAGTGACTAAATCATTTCCTAAACTTACATTCTCTATTTCATTTTGAAAACACACCAGGAAAGTTCTAGCATCAATTGCAACAAGGAATGTGCGAATACCCTCACACACACATGGCACATGCTTAACTCCAACAGGATCATTATACTCTTAACCAAACAGTTATATGAATTTACTTTAAGCCAACAATCACCACACGAGTCATAAACTAGAACCTAGGTATCTCAAAAGTAAAGATTTATCATATTCTTATATTGTCGTGTGGCCCACTAGAACACATTACATTCACTTGTTAGGTCCTACATATGACTGATTTTCTCTTAAGACGGTCGTCATCCATCCATCATCGAGAAAAACACCTAACTATGACTAAAAAGCAAACTAACATATTCACAGAAGCAAAACAAATGCACTAAACTAAAATTTACAAACAGGCAAAATAAATGCACTTTACAGCTCTTTTACAAGAGTGTAAGCAGTCGTTGTCAAATATAGAAACCAACTGGGTTAGGTGTCGAATCCCACATGAAATACTGTGTTCACTAAGTATTGTGGTTGTTATTAGACTGTTGATCGAAGGTTCCAGAATAAAGGGGGTTTTGATTTAATTACGAAGTAATAGTTTCAGCGTAACAGTAAAGCAATATGTGTAATAATATTTGAATACAGAGAATAACAAGCTAGGGTTATGTCCACCTTGTAGTTTTTAATAACTTCTAACTATGGGTATTAAGAATTCATACATGCATGCCATTATAAAGAAACGTATTCAAATTCTCAAGCCAAGCATTTCTCAACCATCAAGGATTAATTCACTTTAGATCTCTCGACTCAAAAATGTTTACTCAATTATATGGAATCTCCAAGTTGTTAATCCTATTGAGGCATTAACGTGTGAAATAGAGGTTGGAAACCCTATTTTCTTGTCGCTATTCTCTTTTCCAAACATTAACCTTTCTATCAAACAAGTTATGTTTCAAGGGCACATTTCTTATGTTTGTAACCACGAGAATTCAAGCATAATGAAGAGAGCATGATATAAGTAAATCAATGCATAATGAATTCAAAACCCATAGAAATAGATAATATGCTACAAGTTTTCCATAATCCTAACCAATAAGCTTAGCTACTCATGGACAAAACAAAAATCACCATAAGTATATTCATCATACCAAATACTAGAAGACGATCTTGGTGTGTAAATAGTGAACAAGAGAAATACGTTCTTCTCACCACTCTAAGCCACCTATCTCTCCTAATACTAGAAAACGATCTTGGTGTGTAAACAGTGAGCAAGAGAAATACGTTCTTCTCTCTACTCTAAGCCGCCTATCTCTCCTTCAAAAATAATACAAAATCAAATAAGAAAGTAATTTTTCAGCATCAAGTCTTTTTAGTAATCTTTTCTCTCATAATTGCCTTCTAAGTCCCTAAACTAATTATAAATGACAAATTAGTCTTGCACATAGTTTCTAGGCGCAACATTTGGTCTAACAAGCTACTTTTCTCTTGTGTGATTTGTCATCCGCAATCCGTAGTCTCATCATATCTTGATCTACCTCATTAACACCTGAAATCATGCTAATCACATAGGTTAGCTCAATTTCATCAAAGTAGAGTAAAAACATAAGAAAATAGGCATTTTGTTCTCAAAACTTAGCTAAAATATGGGTGAGTTATGGTGCTTAGGCATATAAATACACCCAAGATCATTGTTGTACTAGTCCAACAAAAATAAAAGACCCTATATCCCATCCATTATACCAGCAAGGTACTAAACCCTGCTCAAAAGAACTACATAGTTACTGAATTAGAGTTGTTAGCAGTGGTTTTTGCCTTTGAGAAATTTTGGCCTTATTTGATTGGGACAAAGGGCGTTGTACTCACTGATCATGCAACATTAAGTACTTAATGGAAAAAAATATGCAAAGCCTAGACTGATTAAGTGGGTCCTCTTATTGCAACAATTTGATTTTGAGGCCAAGGACAGAAAAGGAACTGGAAATCAAGTTGCAGATCTATTGTGACTTTAAGAAGAAGCTATGCAGAAAGTTAAAGATGGACTCGAGATTGATGATAGTTTTCTAGACGAGCAGATATTGGCAGCTTCTCAAGATCTAATTCCATGGTTCACCGACTAGGTAAATTTCCTAGCAAGTGATCTAGTCCCAGAAGTTCTTTCCTTATAATAGAGAAAGAAGTTTATACTTGAGGTAAGCAAATTTTTTTGGGATGAGCCTTATTTATTCAGAATTTATGCGGATGGGTTTATTCGCAGACGTATACCTGAGGTGGATATGATTAGCATGTATACCTGAGGTAGAGATGATGAGTATACTTGAGGCTTGTCTTTCTTCACCAGTTGGGTTCATCATGGAGGAACCCACACAACCCCTAAAATCTTGCAATGTGGGTACTATTGGCCAGCAATTTACAAAGATGCATATGATTTTGCTTTAGCTTGTGATCAATGTCAATGCCAAAGTAACATCTCTAGGCGCCATGAACTTCCTATGACTCTAATTTTAGAATTGGAATTGTTTGATGTATGGGGTGTGAATTTCATTGGACCTTTTATGAGTTTATTTGGGTATGTAGTACATACTTATGAGGGTGGACTATGTCTCTAAATGGGTGGAAGCGGTTACTTTGCCCAATAATGAAGGAAAAAGTGTTACAACTTTCTTGAAAAATACATCTTTTCTAGATTTGGTACGCCAGGTGCAATCATTACTGACGGTGGGTCACATTTTTGTAATCATCTATTCAAGAGTCTACTTGAGAAGTATGGAGTGAAGCACAAAGTGGTAACACCTTATAACCCAAAGGCTAGTGGATAGGTTGAGGTGTCCAATAGAGAAATCATGTCCATCTTGGCAAAGAAAGTGAATGCCAATATGACTGAATGGTCACAAAAGTTAGATGATACATTATGGGCTTATTAAACAACTTTCAAGATACCCCCATTGGTGCTTCTCCTTATGAGTTGGTGTATGGAAAGGCATATCACTTGCATATTGAACTTCAGCACAAAGCACTATAGGCATTGATGAAGCTGAATTTTGAGTGGCAAGATGCAACAAAGTCAAGGATGAACAAGATGAATGAGTTGTATGAATTGGGTGAACATTAGCATGCAGTTCAGGGATAAGGATAACATAATGCCATGATCAACAGTTTGAAACACATTCAAAATCCAATGCACCTAATAAAATGCATAAACATACATATGTATATATATATATTACATGTCGATATAGGAACAAGGCTTAACATACACTTTAAAACTTTAGACTGGTTCGTGTAGCTAAATCGTCATATAATAGTACACACGGGCTATATGGGACCCAACTCTCACCCCTTGGTTGGCACAGTGCATGTAGCCATACGAACCAGAGAAAGATGATATATATATATGCACAGGGGACTCAAACCCTCTAATCATATACAAAGGTGACTTAAGTATCAGATTATGAAATATAATATAGAGGACTCGAACCCTCCAATCATAATAATATCAATAAGGTAGACTCAAACCACCTGTTCATAAGTAAGGGGACTCAAACCCTCAAGTTATAATGACCGTTGCACCAGCTACTGCGGTTTCCGGTTTCGATCACTTAGACCTCCACTTTTACGACTCAGCTACACAATCCTCTTTCAAAGCCCAATTAAAACATAGCCATAAGAACCAGAGAAAGATAATATATATATATGCACAGGGGACTCAAACCCTCTAATCATATACAAAGGTGACTTAAGCACCAGATTATGAAATGTGATATAGGGGACTCGAACCCTCCAATCATAATAATATCAATAAGGTAGACTCAAACCACCTGGTCACAAGTAAGGGGACTCAAACCCTTAATTTATAATGACCGTTGCACCAGCTAGCGTGGTTTCCGATTTCGATCACTTGGACCTCCACTTTCACGACTCAGATACATAACCCTCTTTCAAAGCCTAATTAAAATATTTAACACATATTTCCATTTTTTATTATACCGATTGCATACCAAGGAATCCCGTTGGTATCATCATACCAACCTCTCTTGAAAGCTAATATCATGCCATGTCATCTACCTAACTAACTGGGACTTGAACCCATAGGTCAAAAGATATCCAAATAATCAAACATTCTAGACTCGAACCCATTTAATCAATCGAAGCTACAAGGTTCCAATTCCACCATTTATACATGCCCAACAAGGCCTTTCAAGGAAAAGATGTATGCTTCATTATCCTTTTTATGCCAATGCATAATTACAAGTGGGTAAACTAAACAATAAGACAAAAGCCCCTTTTCATTGACAATTTCACAAACATGTTGAGGGCATACAATTTTCCAAACCATAATCAAGGAAAAATCATCAAATTAGAATTTACCCATGACCCTTTAGTCTAATCACCATTCCAACACACCCACAAGTTCAAAACCATATTAAAGCATGAAAAATCATATGTAAACCATGGAAAAACATTGTTCAATAACAAGTACTCAAAACCCTCAACCCTTGTTAAAAAACCAAAATGAATACCTTATGTACCATACTTTAAAACATATGTTTTTAACAAATTGACAATGAAGGAAGAGTAACATGCCTGAAATATTCACAGTTATGGAGAAGAAGCTTTGGATTGACCCTTGGATGCTTAACCTTGAGGAAACCCTAGTTTGCTTAGCTTGAGAGGATTTGAGAGAGAAGAAGATATGTTTTGATTTTGTTTTGAGTGAGAATAAAGTATTAATAGGATTTATAGGTCGTGAGTTATGTTTAGTGAAAGAGGGGAAATGTCTAAAATACCATTATTAAAAGCTGAAAATTAAACTATCAGTCATTACGGGTGCCCTCACGACTCGTAGGGTCACCTTACGACTTGGACCTTTTGGTCATAGCCAAACCAGAACCCTTTGGATTTTCTTTGTGAACCCTAGGAATGACACCCTATGTCTCATAATGAGACACTATGACTCGTAGGGTCAAGTTATAGTCTCAATAGTCCAATAGAGGCATTACACTGGATATATTATGAAATACCATCCGTACGACTCGTTGGGAGTCTATACGACTAGTTAAGTCCATTCATTATCAAAGCAGTGACTTAGAAAAATCCATTTGGGCTTAATACAAATGGGTTCTATGATATGTAAAGACACGTTATGACTCATAGGATGAGTCGTAGTTAAGGCAGTGAGCTTAAAGCACAAGAATTTTTCATGGGCCAAAATCCGAGGGTTTTAATTCTCCCCCACTTGGATTATTCATCCTCGAATGATGGTTCAAGGCAATTACAAATATGATTTTAACACAACTAACAACCACAGGTCTAAATAAAGGAGTACTAACCATATAACATAATGGTTTATGTATCTATCAACCACGCATTCAAGCCTGGAAACAATGGTTTATATATCTGTCAACCACACATTTAAGCCTGCCTTTCTACCCCACTTTATGAATCTACCACCCAAAACTATAAACTTCAATCATTATCGCGATGGATTTCACCACATTTCTTCTTCATAACTATTTCACATAACAAAGGTTCCTCTTATTCTCCTAAATTCATCTACAACTTTATCCTGAGTAGTCACCCTAAAATATTTACAATAAAGAACATCTACTCCATCATCTAGAACATTACTACGCTTATATAGCCACTACTATCCTAACATAAGAAGGGTTACGATAGAACTAGAGTACAATCATCAAGAATGAGGGGATTCTTCTCAATTATAACTTCTATTTGTCGTACTACTCAAGGTGAGACCCACAAAATGAGACATGGTACAAAAGACACAAAGTACTTCATAGAAACTATCTAGGTTATAAACAGAGGGTCGTTCCAACATAAACGTACCACAGCACAAGTCCTTAGGAATGGGTACCGGGATAAACACGACTACATATATCATGGGTAATATAACATAAAGCCGAGATTCATATTCATAGAACAAAGCGAGAATATTTTCCTAAAACCACTGTTTGTTGGAACTAGGCATAACATGAGACATCTATGTATGGATTATGAGCATCATGACATTGAGCTTGAACACTTGGAATCTCAAATTTTTGAGAACCATTATTGCCTTTGTTTCTGGGGCTAAAGTATTGACATATGCGGCATGCAAAATGTAGGCCTTAGGAATAAGCACTATTAGAATGCATACATCACTAATAGAGTGCCCTCTTGACCAAATTAGGAGGGAGTCAATAGAATAGGAGTAAATTCACCTTGACTCTCCCCTGAAGCCCACTACTAGGAGAAAATTTAAGATTAGCCCTCGATGTGCATCTTACTACACCTATAAACACAATACCCCACTATAATGGGTATCACCATGGACATGTACTAGGGATACTTGGATCTCTTATACTTAAAACCTCATCTATATAGATGCTATCTGGGGTTCAAAATACTCTTACAAATTCCATGCCCCAATCCATCCAATGACTTAGCCCCCTATTCATCAGTTCAACATGGACCTCTGGCCTCTATATTGCAACTTTCCCACTCCAGTATTCCCTAAGTCATCAACCTCATCTCTTGCGCACACCCCATCAACCCTACCAATTTATTCCCACAAATCCCTAATTACTACTCTCGAGCTAAAATACTACTTTCACCAAAATCAACATCTAAGGTTCAAACTTAGTGTCTATCAACCATCATGCAGCACTAATAGAGTGCCCCGTATAAAATATATATGTGGTCCACCCTACAAAGAGGTCACTCTAAATTCCTTATTCACCCTTATATAACCTATACATATTTGGGAAACCATCCTCCTTACACATAAGAGAATGGAAGCATTCGATGGAGAAACGCTAGGATGGATAAACCCTTATCAAGGAGATCTTTCAACTACTCATTAAGTTATTTCAACTCAGCCAAAGCCATTCCATAAGAGGGGATAGAGATAGGATGAGTGTTTGAAAGTAGATCAATCCTAAAAATTCATTCTCCTATAGGGAGAAACACCAGGAAGATCATCAGGGAACACCTTAGAAAATTCACAGACCATAGGGACTGTCTGCAAAGAAGGACATTCAGATCTAGAATCCTTAGCATGCACTAAATGGTAGAGGCACCCTTTTGGAGATTAATTTTTGGGCTCTAAGATACGAAATGAACCTTTTCTTAGGAACCAAGGAACTACCTTCCCATTTAATAACCAACTCATTTTGGAAATGGAAATTAACCCTACGGGTCTGACAATCAATACAACCAATCCATCCCCAAAATCATATCAAAGTCTACCATGTCCAACTCTACTAGATACACCAATGTATCCCTACTATGGAACAAAATCACACAACCCTATATACCCTTTTATCCATAGTGGAGTCACCCACCATGGTGGACACATAAAAAGGATTCAGAATGCACTTAGGATCAAAACCAAAGTGAACAGCCAGATAAGGGGTCACACAAAAGAGAGTAGAACTTGGATCAAGAAAGTAATACACATTAAAAGAAAAGAGTTGTAACATACTAACAATGACATCTGGTGATGCTTTAGACTCTTGGCGGGTAGCAATAGTATAAAGATAATTTTGGCCAATGTCAGCATCAAAAGTAGAACCCCTTAGTGCCAAAATCGAAGAGCTGGCAACCAGAATCTTATTGGCTCTAGTAGAAACAATAGTTGAAGGAAAATGCCACTGCATATGACTGGGTTGACCATACTTGAAACATCTATTCTTTCCCTCACAAAAAAACCCACGATTCCACTAATCACAAAATCGAAAAAAAGGATAGAGAGGGACTAACTTGGCTCTACTAGACTGATACTGGGCACCCTGTGCCCTAAGACCTACACCTTTTTAAAAATAATGATCATCGGACAACTTTGGGTAAGGGGCTCTAGCCGACGGGTATAAACCAAAATTTCCCTTGCTTCTTTCCTTAGTCCACTGTCTCCCATGTCCATTGCTATTGTTATGGCCCCCACCCTACTTTAAATATCTGAGCTTCTTGTACTGGCTCTCATCCATATTACCTTAATTCCTTCTCCCACCAACAAGACCAAACCAACGTGATAGAGAGGCTACTTTCTAGGTCAACAGATGAATAGAATAGTGGAACTCAACATTGGATACTACGCCCTGAGGTGTCTAATGAGGAGTACAAGGAAAAAGTGGAACTCTACTAGGGCAATCAAAAGTAATGACCCTAGATCGAGTCTGTACCCAAGGGGTAGGACAAGTTCCATCTACATTGTCTTTAGACTAGATAGAAGAGTTTTCATGAACAATAAATTTTTCGGGAGGCATGATCTGAAAAGAAAACATACGGGAATTAAAGGAGATTTCATGACCTTAAACTCTATAGACCAAAGAATAGATCACAAGAAAGAGAAACATTCCTAAATGCCTCATAGCCTCTCCCTTATAAGTGTAGCACTCCATACTCCCATAACAGAAACTCTACTTCATACGTCTTTGTTGGATTCCCAATGACACCAAACTTAGGCTCTGATATTACTTTGTTATGACTCAAACTAGGGCCTATCCATCATGGGTTTCTCAAGTCCACTGGGGACCCGAGATCACCCTCTTACACCTAACCAACCACCATAATATCACCCTTGTCGGATGAATTCCAAACATATAACAAGATAAAATTTCAATGAATAAAAGTTACTTCAATAATCAATAACCAACAACCGACCAATATCACCCAAGTCCACAGTAATCTAACAAAGCCTCTACCAAAATTAGGCACCAATAGAGTGTTAGGATATTCCCCCGACTATAGCCAAAAACAAGTCTAAATAGTCTGAGACATAAGAGATTTTCATTGTGTGAAAGCTTACCACTTCAAAGTGAACTCACGAATTAACCCCGAATCTAAATACTGTGCAGAAAAAGTAAAAGTATGGTCAATTCTTGTATCGCATAGGGATATAAAATCCAAATATTGTTAGCGGGGGTGAACGCTAGCATGTACTTCAGGGATCAGGATAACATAATGACATGATCAATAGTTTCAAACTCATTCAAAATTTAATGCACCTATTTAAATGCATATATATATATATATATCACACGACGGGATAGGAAACAAGGCTTAATGCACACTTTAAAACTTTAGCCTAGGTCATATAGCTCAACAATCATATAATAGTACACACGGGCTATATGGAACCCAGATCCACCCCTTGGTCAGGCCTAGTGCGTGTAGCCATATAAACTAGAGAAAGATCATATATATATATATGCATGGGGGACTCGAACCCTCCAATCGTATACAAAGGTGACTTAAGCACCAGATTATAAAATGTGATATAGGGGACGCAAACCCTCTAATCATAATAATATCAATAAGATAGACTCAAACCACCTGGTCATAAGCAAGGAGATGCGAACCCTCAAGCTATAACGACCCCCGCATCGGCTAGCGCAATTTCCAGTGTCGGTTACTTGGATGTCCACTTTCACAACTCAGCTACATAACCTTCTTTCAAAGCCTAATTAAAATAGACATATTCCTATTTTTATCAAACCAATTACACTCCAAGGAATCCCATTGGTATCGTCATACCAATCTCTTTTGCAAACTAATATAATCATGCCATGTCATCTACTCAACTAATTGGGACTTAAACCCATAGGTCAAAAGATATCCAAATAATCAAACATTCGAGAATCGAACCCACAAGGTTCCAATTCTACCATTTACACATGGCCATTAAGGCCTTTCAAGGAAAAGATGCAAATTTCATTTTTCTTTTTGTGCCAATGCATTATTACAAGTGGGTAAACTAAACTACATGAAAAAAGCCCTTTTTCATTAACAATTTCACAAACATGTTGAGGGCATACAATTTTCCAAAACCATAATTAAGGCAAAATCATCAAATTGGGGTTTACCCATGACCCCTCAGTCTAATCACCATTCTAATGCACCCACAAGTTCAAAAGCATATTTAAAGCATGAAAAATCATATGTAAACCGTGGGAAAACATTGTTCAATAGTGACTTAGACAAATCCATTTAGGCTCATTACGTCGTTAAGTCCCATAAAGACACATTACGACTCACAGGATGAGTCGTAGTCAAGGCAGTGAGCTCAAAGCTTAAGATTTTTTCAAGGGCCAAAATTTGAGGGTTTGAATTCTCCCCTACTTGGATTATTCATCCTCGAATGATGGGTTATAACAACCATTTAAATCAAGGAGTACTATCCACATAGCACAATGGTTTGTGTATCTATTAACCACACAATCAAGCCTGCATTTCTACCCCCACTTTACAGATCTACCACCAAAAATTGGAAACTTCAATTATTATCCCAATGGTTTTCACCATGTCTCTTCTTCTTAACTATTTCACATAACAAAGGTTACTCTTATTCTCCCATATTTATCTACAACTTTAGCATTAGTAGTCTCCCAAAATTTTTACAATAAAGAATATATACTCCTTTATCCAGAATATTACTATGCTTCTATAGCCACTACCACCCTAACATAAGAAGTGTCACTGTGGAACTACAATACAAGAATCAAGAATAAAGGGTTTATTTCTAAATTACAACTCCTATTTTTCGTACTACTCAAGATGAGACCCTCGAATGAGACAAGGTACAATAGGCACAAAGTACTTTATAACAACTATCTAGGTTATAAATGGAGGGTCGTTCCAAAATAAACATACCATAGCATGAGTCCTTAGGACTGGGCATCAAGAGAAACATGAATGCATATATCATGGGTATTATAACATAAAATCGAGATTTATATTCAGGGAACAAGGCAAGGATTTTTTCTTGAAACAACTATTTCTTAGAACTAGACATAATGTAAGACATGAATGTATGGATCATGAGCGTCATGACATTGAGCTTGAACACTTGGAATCTTGGAATTTTGAGAACCATTATTGCCTTTGGTTCAGGGGATGGAGTAAGGACATGTGGCATATAGAATATGGACCTTAGGCATAAGCAATATTAGAATGCGTATAACACTAGTAGAGTGCCCTTTTAATCAGAATAGTAGGCAATTACTAGAATATGGTTAAATTCACCCCGACTCTACCCTGAAGCCCACTGCTAGGAGAAAATTTAAGATTATCCCTCGATCTATATCTTACTACACCTATAAGTACAATACTTAGCTTTAAGGGGCATCACCAAGGATATGTACTAGGGAAACTTGGATCTCTTATACTTAAAACCTCATCTGTCCAGATGCTATCTAGGGTTCAACATACTCTTAAAAATTCCATGCCCTAATCCATCCAATGACTTATCCCCCTATCCACTAGTTCAACCTGGTTCATCTTACAACTCAGACCCTCCAATCGTGTCCAAACCAGAACCCCTTTGGCTCTTCTTTATGAACTCTACGACTAGCAACCTACGTCTCATATTGAGACACTATGACTTGTAGGGTCAAGTCATAGTCTTTATAGTACAATAAAGTCACTACACTGGACACATTACAAAATACCTTCCTTATGACTCGTAGGAGTCTATATGACTCGTTAAGTTTAGTCATTAACAAAGTAGTGACTTAGACAAATCCTTTTGGGATTATTATGACTGGGTCCTATGACCTATAAAGACACTTTATGACTCATAGGATAAGTCGTAGTAAAGCCAATAAGCTCAAAGCTCAAAAAATTTTCAAGGGTCAAAATATGGGGTATTTCATAATAATCCAAGTTTAGTAAATGCCTTGTTCTTGCCTTTTTTGTTAGTATTTAAAGGCCCTTGTTGATTTATTTTTATCCAAACCTGTGTAAATTTAAGATGAAACAAGTTAAAATATCTGATTAAGTATAGCCACTCTTGAACATATGAACCAAGATTCTGACTTAACTAACTAGCAAGAAATATATGCAAAACTAAAATCATTTGTATGGATGCAAAAATAAAACTAAACATATGCTTCACTGACTGATACAATAAGAAACCACCAGTTGAAACTGGATTTTTAAACCAACATAGTAGTACACTGGATTTTTTAACCAACATGGATATAGTTCTCCATTCCATATATTTTTAAACCAACATGGCCAGACACTGGATTTTTGGGACCAATATCATCAATTCATCTAGAAAAGTTTGGGTATACTTATAGTACACCGATGGAACGATGGCTATAGTTTTCAACTTCGATGACAAACACATAATCTCCAGAGAAGAAACCAGAGAAGAAGGTGGAGGTAAAGAACAATAGACAATTGTAGAAGGGGAACTCTCTTGAATATATTACTCCAAGCTTGAGTCAAGGGAAGTAGGTGGTTACTTTATGTGAAGAAGATCTGAAACCTAAGAGAAGTTCTGGAAATTTACACTTTTAGGGTTTGTTATAGGAGATATTCCATACCAAAGAACCATGGAGATCTACATATCAAATGCATGACAATTTGCCTAAAACAATACGTCCTAGCTCATGGTGATGGATTCTTATCTTTCAATTTAAATTGGAGGAAGACTGTGAGAAGGTTCTATTGGGAGGACCTTACACATACCAGAACAAACCCTTCATACTTCAGGCATATCAATGTTATTTTTAATTTAACCCCAATCGTATCACAACTATTCCACTATGGGTCACCCTCCCAAGTTTACCCGTACGGTATTAGTCAAATGGTGCCCTTAGCAAAATTGCAAGTGCAATAGGGAAACCGTTATACTCTAATAGAGTAACTATGACAATGTAACAAATCTCATATGTTGGTAGAAGTGGATATTACTCAACCTTTGTTGGAATCAGTGAAAATTGCCTTACCACATGACAACTGTATGTAATGAATTAATTATGAATGGAAACCTAAATACTATCATTAATATTTGAGATTTGAGCATTTAAAAGAAGCATATAGCCTAAAAATAGAGCAGGAAAAAACTGAACAGGGGTTCTATGAAGCACTATGTAGGAGAAGACATAATAGGGGTCAAAAAGGTAAGGTAAGAAATGCATAATAGAGCTGGGTGGCTAGGCCAGAGAAAATTCGAATACACCTAACAAAATCATCAACTGAGCCAACAAAATAAGGAATAGAGACTATACTTATTCCTATCCTTCAAAAGTAAGGTAACAAACAAGGGGAGCATCCTACTATTAATATTGGAGGGAACCATACAAATGTGGCAAGCAAAAACAAGTATGAATGCTTAAGTGTGTATAATTGTGGAGAAAAATCAAGGTCAATTGCTGATCCAGGGGGGACATTCAATCCTCCATGATTATTGCCTCATGGAATATTAGGGTCTTAAATTAACCCTAAAAACAAAAAAAAGGTGAGACTCTTTTTGCAAAAAAACAAAGTGGAGTTGTTTTGTCTATCTTAAAATTAGAGCATAGAAGAATAAGGCTTTTACAATACCAAATAAGGTGGCACAAGGCTAGAAATATACATATAATTATCCAATTGCCTCGAATGGTAGAATTTGGGTAGTATGGAATCCCTATATACAATTGTCTATACTATAAAATAGTGAATAGATGATATATTGTAAGGTTAAAACAAACATATTCACTATATTCCTTACGATAACCTATGCAAAAAATAAATCAATCTAAAGGAAAACACTATGGCAGTATCTGATCCAACTAAGAGCAATATCTAAGAGCCTTGACTCTTCTGTGGGGACTTTAATATTGTACTCACCACTGAAGATAGGATTGGCTCATGTGTGACACAGGGGGAGACACAGGATTTTTAGTACTGTGTGGATACTCTCCAAATTAAAGCACTCAAATCCAAGGGATGGCATTACACTTTTTGCAACAAGCAGAACCTGCATTCAAGAATTTATTCTAAGATTGATTAGGCATTTGGTAACATTCAGTAGCTACAGAAGTATGGACATATAGAGGTTGAATTCATGAACCCTGGAGTATTTGACCACTCTCCAATCATCGATGAGTATAAAAAATAAGATAATATGAAACCAAAGCCCTTTAAGTTGTATTCAATAGTGATGGATCACCCTAATTTCATAGTATTGTACAACATGTGTGGAATCAACAGGTTAGAGAAACCTAAATATTTCAACTATGGTCCAAACTCAAAACTCTGAAGAGGAATCTGAAGGACTTTAATACTTACCTAGCTTAATGTGCTTAGAAACTCCAGTAGGCTAGGGCATAACTGGATGTTATCCAGACCAATTTAAGTACAAAGCCCTGGGACCAGGTATTAATTGATGCAGAAAAAGAGGTATTCACTGAGATTACAAAATAGGGAAATCTTGAGGAACAATTCTTAGACAAAAGTCCTGGGTCTCATGGATTGCTAGAACTGACTCCAACACAAAATATTTTTATGCTTAGTTAAAGATCAAATGTAGTAGTAAATCCATACCATCTATGTACAATGATGGTAGTATAAAAATTACAAAATCAAAGGAGGTTGAGTAGATATTCATCTCAATTTTAAGAAGATCATTGGTTCATTATCTAGTGCTATGCCATGTATTGGTATAGCAGTCCCACAATAAGGACCATGTCATCCCATGAGCAGAAATATATCCTAATCAGAGAGGTGACTATGGATGAGATACAACTAGTAATTAAAGGACTACACCATGAAAAATAACTTGGGGTTGATGGCTATCCCATAGATTTCTTCAATCATCAATGAGCCACTATACAAGAAACTACATGTAATGCTATAATGGAATTCTTCAGACAAAGTAAGATGCTTAAAACTTTCAGTAGCACTACAATAACTTTGGTCCCAAAAGTACAAAATCCTACTGTAGTGAAACACTACAAACTAGCTTATCCTGCTGCACTATATTTTATAAGATCATAACCAAAATACTGGCAAGTAAAATTAAAGAGGTTATTAACTATTTAGTAAACCCATTATGGTTAGCTTTTATTGAAGGGAGGAATATTATGGATAATGTGTTGTTAAGTCATGAAGTGTTAAAATGGTATACTAGGATAAGGATGTCACCAATGTGTGTCATGAAAGTTGATCTCTGAAAAGCTTATGATTCCATAGAATGGTAGTATTTGAAGGATGTCTTAGCAGGCTTGGGATTCCTTTTCAAATTTATAAACTGGGTAATAGAATGTGTATCATATATTTCTTACTCCTTGGTGAAAAATGGTGGCCTCACTAAACCTTTCCATGGTAAAAGAGGCATTAGGCAGGGTGAACATATGTCACCCTACCTCTTTATCATTTCCATAGAATATTTGTAAAGAGAATTGGCAATAGTGACAAGGGATCCAAGCTTTCACTTCCATTCAAGGTACAAAAAACTGAATATTACCCACATTTGTTTTGCATATGATCTATTGTTGTTTTGTATGGCTGAGATGAGCTCAGTAATACAGATCAAGAGTGCATTTGATAAATTTTCAAGGGTATCAAGACAACAAGCTAATTATGATAAAAGATCTGTGTATTTCTCAGGAGTCAAACCAAATGTAAAACAGTATATTCTTAGACTGTTAGGTCATAGTGAAGGTTCCCTTCCTTTCAAATACTTGGGCATCCATCTCTCTTTAATAAAACTTACACTTAACCAGTGTATGACCATTGCTGATAGGATCATAAAAATAATAAAGTACTGGACTTCAAGTTTACTTACATATACTGGAAGGCTGCAATTAATAAAATCTGTGGTGTTTGGGATGCAAACATATTGGGCCCAAATATTCATCCTACTAAGGAAAATTATGAAATTGATTGAAAAGGCATACGGAGTGTTCTTATGGACAGGTTTGAAAGTAACTCTAAAAGAGCATTGGTTTCCTGGGAGAAGGTATGTAAACCTAGAGAAGTTAGTGGACTAAATGTTCTGCACTTAAGTGACTGTAACAAATCAACCATCCCCAAATAATTTTTGGCTTTGGCATCAAAGAAAGATAGCCTGTGGGTGAGATGGGTACATATCTACTATATGAAACTGTGGGTGAGATGGGTACACATCTACTATATGAAATAAGAGGAGCTGAGTACTATCCCTATCCCTATAAATGTAACTTGGGTGATAAGGAAAACAATTAAGGCAAGAAGGTACATAGTGACTATTAATACTATCCATGACAGCTTACGTAATGGGTTGAAGAGTATGGTCTTCAAAACAAAATTCAGCATTAAGAAAATGTACAATACTTTGAGACCCCTATTCCCCAAAATGCACTAGAAATGTCTAATAACTCATCTTGCAATCCATCCGTAATACAAGTTCTTCTTATGGCTAGCTCTACATCAAAGATTGCCCACTGTTGTCAGACTACTAAAGTTAGGTATTGACTACACTACTACATGTGTCTTCTGCAATGCTCTTGTTGAGATGTTGAACCACCTGTTGTTTAAGTGTCTAATTACAAATACACTATGGAGTCGTATGCTTATTTGGATAGGGGAGCATAGGCCAATAAGATCCTGACAAAAAAAAGTGGCCCTGGCTACTGGATGGGATAAGAAGAGTATAGGTAGAGATGGCATTCTTTGTAGCATTTTTGCAATGGTGGTGACAATTATCTGGAGTGAGAGAAATCTCATGATATTTCAAGGTGGACAATT
Organism: Capsicum annuum; assembly: GCF_002878395.1. NCBI lineage: Eukaryota > Viridiplantae > Streptophyta > Magnoliopsida > Solanales > Solanaceae > Capsicum > Capsicum annuum. Next base: position 119,460,546 of record NC_061111.1, on the reverse strand, counting down.
CCAGATGGATAGAGTTATGAGGGAGATAGCAGTGCACCTACACACTAGAGGGACAAGAATGAAGAAATGTTAAACAGTACTCTAACAATTAAGTTATATGCCACGATGGTGCAGCTTTGAAAGGGCCACCAATAGAGTTACCTATCTCTTTTATGACAATTTAATGGATTCATAGCTTTAGCTTATCATTAGTACTAGAATGAATGTATTTACTGAAAGCAAGCTAGGCTAAGTAAGAGAACTAATGAGTAATGGGAATTAGACCTGTTTGGTATATAATGTTGCACTTTTGGTAATATAAAATTCATATATTTACCCAAAGAAGATTTTGCAGGACAAATCAATCTATATTTATTTTCTTACTTGGTATGTTGAGTATGTCCTGGTTCAAAATGTGTTAAATTCAACACAGAAGGATTCAAAGAATAAATGAAGGATGAAAACTTAAAATTTTCATAATTTGGCAGTATTAGCCAAATAGAAATACCAAAATGAACTTGAGTTGAAGCAATTGAATTAAACAAGTGTTACTAGCTACCTCAGATTATACAATTACAAGATAAAGTTGTAGGTTTGTTAAATTTATCCTTTGCTTACCACCTACCTACAACAACAACAACATACCCAGTATATTCCAAAAAAGTTTAAAAGGACCCTAGACAAACTAGATTAGAAATTTTGTAATAACTATGATAAAAGCTTAGTCAAATATAGAGAAAAGTCTAACCTAAAAGGAACTTTGCTAGAAACTTTTAGAAGTCTTAATTGCTACTTACGTTGACTGTCTTCTGCCTAAAGCTTAGGTAATGATCAGAGCTTGACTCAACTAAAAAATATATTCCCCAGTTAGGTTACATTATGAAAGGGATAAAGGTTAAGTGGAAAACTTACACTAATTTGATGGAGGAGCTCTTCTTCTATGTTATCGGTAACTACCATAGGGAGAAGAGATACCACCAGATAGGACGATTTTATTATTCTAATTTGTATTTGGTAATGTATTACAAAGTCAATGTAGGTCAAATAATCATGAACATTGAATATTCTCAATTGTTGAGTGAAAAAATGACTCATCACCACTTTAATTTTCAAAAATAGCAAGTATAGAAGTTGACAGACACAAATATATGTTATTTGAATAAAAGAACACAATATAACATATGAATGGTTTGACATCTCATTATTAGTGAATCAAGTTAGCTAAAACTAATATGCATATAGTAGTGATTGGGCAGGTATATAACTTCACTCTTGAAAAACAAATTAAACATGTTTCGTTGGTTAAGGAGTTTCCTTTGTCAGGGAGCTCGATCGGATTTCACAGGGCGAATAGCAAAGGTATTAGTTCTAGTGTGAAACAGATAGCCTAGCAGCTGTGCAAGACAATGAAATAAAACAACCTCACAAATAAAAACAACGATAAAAACTCCTAAACTACACAACAACTTCCATTATAGTTAAGCAAGTAGCTAGCTAGCCACACTACACATACTACACTTTCAGTGTGTTTTGAACCTCAAATTAAGAAAACTAGCAAGACCCAGGTAAAGAAATGAGATAACATGAATTCACATACTACACTCTCAGTTTGTTTTTGATCTCCAACCAAGAAAACAAGCAGGACCCAAGTAAGAAATAAGCTAAAATGACTACACATACTACACTTTCATTATATTTCAGACCTCAAATCAAGAAAACCAGCAACACCTAAGTCAAAAAATGAGCAAAAATGACTTCACACACTACACTTTCAGTGTGTTTTTGAGCTTAAATCAAGAAAACAAGCAAGACCCAAGTCAAGAAATAAGTACCCACACCACACTTTTAGTGTGTATTAGACCTCAAATCAACTACACCATAGCCAAGAAAAGGAATAATAAAGAGTGGTATCTTAAACTTCACCCATACATTGCTTATCCTACACACCCTTCACATAAAGAAAATAATTTTGCTATAAAACCAAAGTGTGTTTTGAGGGACTAAAAAAGGCTTCTGAAAATGGAAGCACAATATCTATAGAATCTAATATATAGGATAACTGAGAGTTTCACATTTTACATTTGAATTTATTATATACTTTAAGTACAAGTTATCAACTATAAATCAGAGAGATTGAGATAGGAAAGGGAGATAGATTAGAACTTGAATTTTTCCTAGTGCAGTTTAAAGTTATAGATTTCTCAGAGACAATGTAAAAAGATGAATACTAAAATTGAAGAAGAAATAAAAAGACTTAGAAAAATAATTAATCCCAAAATAAAAAAGAGATACCAGAAAGAAAGACTTCACAACGTGTCCAACAACTCTTAGCCCATGTGCATTTGTTAAGTTCCACTAATATAAGACATTTTGAAAATCAAGCACATTAAATAAAAAAAAGATAGCAAATAGAGTCTAATATACATTCATAACTAATCTGATCCAACTCAAAAGGAAATTAACTACTTACCATTACAAAGAAATTTTAAACAAGTTCAGAATATCTTAATTTTGTCCGTCTTCAGCTTCCATCAAATCCCAGTCGGTATATTAATGTCATCCTCCTCTTTTGATGTTTCCATTATATTTTCTGAATATTGGGTAAAGGAAGGCACATCAATGATATCAACAAGGAGATAGTCTCTTGACCATCTGACATCAATATCGAGTATATTTTCTAATTAACCAATGTCATCATTAGGCTCTCTCTAAAATATTTCTTTAATATTGGGATAACTTTCTTCTTCCAAATCAAACAAATCTATAGAGACTTTATTTCCTACATAATAAATCCATTTCTTAATTGGATCTTCCACATAAAACACTTGATGCACATGTGTTTCTAGTACAAAAGGGTTATCTATGTTGCATTTTCTATTAAAATTTATACGAGTCAACCAATATTCATCTACTTCATTATGAAACCAATCACATTTAAATATTACAACACTAAATCAACCCCAATAATCTATCTCGATGATATCTTGAATAACTCCATAATAGATAACCATTCCATCGACAAGATTTGGGTATCTAGTACTAACACAAGTATCTGTTGTTTCTGACAAAGTCACTCCAATATTTTGAGTTTTACCTTGGACATCCCTTGTCACTGCATGGAATCAACATCCATTAATGGAATATCTAGTATATATTTTAGCCACAAAATTAGGCCATATAACTAGCCATCTTAAATGATTTGGCACTTCAATATTTTAAACTTTTTTCTTAAAGTAATCACCAAATTCTCGACTATGAATCTTTGCTTTTACCCATTTATTTCCTCTAGTATAATTATCAACTAAATTCTTATGTTCCCTGCCAGCATGTATTGCAAATTAAATTAATAATGATCTAGATCAATGAAATTTAAACAAATTATGATATCATATAAAAGAAGTTAAAATACAAATAACTATTTTATCTTACTTGATAAATGTCTTTACTTGTTCATCTCTGATATTAAACAAAGCATACAGATGTGCTTCAAACGACTAATAATTATCCAAATAAAAAGTTTTTCCTTTTCTCTTCTTCTTACTTTCTATTGGATGACCTATCTTAGGAAATATAGGTAAAAAACTAGCTCCCTTTATTTGAATTTCCTCATCATCCTCTATTGTATACCTACTGAATTTTGTCTTCACCCTATTATCTAGGTATCTGGAACAAAGTTCAAACATTTTCAGCCAAAAACACTCTGCTATTGATGCTTCAGGGGTATTTTGATTGCAAACAAATCCCTTGAAGTCATACAAATTTCTTTTAATAGGATACATATGACGCAAATGAGTTGGGCCCCCAAGCTTAATTTTATCTACTAAATGAATAGGCAAATGTGCCATTATATAAAAAAAAGTTGGAGGACAAATCTTTTCAAGATCATAGTCTATATATATAATTTCAACCTTCATTTTATCAAGATCACTTCTTCTTATAACCTTACTATATATGGCTCTAAAATAATTCCCCAACCTAATCAAGGCCAAAGACATATTCTTGGGTAACACTTTCCTAACTGCAACCTGGAGCAAGTGATGCATTATGAAATGAGCATCATGACTTTTATATCCTAATACTTTCATCTTATCTATATTCACTCAACTTGATATATTAGAGGCAAACCCATTTGTTAATTTGGCATCATTTAAAACAGTGCAAAACAACCTTTTCTCCTTCGGTTTCATAGAGAAAAAGCTTTATCCATATGAAATTTTCCACTACTATCATCTTTTATTAGTTGAAGCTCTTTGCGTATCCTGATCTCATGCAAGTCATAGCGAGAATTTACATGATCTTTGAACTTTCCAGCTATATCCAACAAAGTACCAATTAAACTATCATAAAAATTCTTCTTTATGTGCATCGGTTCAAGGTTGTGATATAGTTTATTTTACGGCCAATACAAAAATTCAGAAAATATGAATTTTTTTCGGGGACCATCACTATTTTTCTTTCTTTTTTTGTCCCTTTCCAAAAACATTATTGAAGTCCCGTAGTTCTTCAAGGACTTCTTCACTCGATAAGGGAGTAGGTGCAAATTTATGCTCCTCTTTACCATTAAATGATTTTTTATCTCTTTGAATAGGATGATTAGAGGGAAAAAATATTCTATGAACCAAGTAACATATCTTACGATTGTGTTTGAGATATTGAGAGTAAGTATTATGATTACAAGTAGGGTATGCCCATCACTCCTTGGTGCTCCATCCAGAAAGCATTACTGGTGTTGGAAAATCACTAATTGTCCATAATAAAGCTGCATCCATATTAAATGTTTGGTTAGTTTTAGCATCATATGTTTCTACTCCAACCTTCCATAGTTCATTCAACGTTGTAATTAGCTGCTGCAAGTATACATCAATATTATTTCCAAGAGATTAGGGACCTGAAATAATCATTGATCACATAATATACTCCATCTTCATGCATATACATGGTGATAAGTTATAGTTTATTAACATAACTGGCCATGTGCTATGAGAAATGCTCATTGTTTTGAATGGATTGAAACCATCACTTGAAAGACCCAATCTAACATTATGAATATCTTTAGCGAAGTTGGGGAGCATGGAATCTAAATGTTGTCAAGGTTCCCCATTAGAAGGATGTCTTAAATTTCCTTTTTTGGGTCATTCAGTAGCATTCCATCTCATAGCTATAGATGTTTAAAAACACATAAATATTCTCTAAAGCCTAGGCTTTAAAGGGAAGTACCTTAAAACCTTTGCAGGAACTTTAGTGATCTTATTAGTCAGCTCATCATGAATATTCTTCCATATAGAAGACCCACACACAATGCAATTATCAAGCTTTGCATTTTTATTCCAGAATAACATGCAATCGTTAGGACATGCATGCATTTTTCTTAATTAAGACCCAAATTTCTTATCATCTTTCTTGATTTATGGAAAGACTTAGGAATTTGAGAGAATGGAAAATCCTATTTTATCAAGTCTAGAAAGTATAAGAAAGCTACATTACTCAGCCCATGAATGCATTTAAATAAGTACAATCGGATGGACGAACTCAACTTAGAAAAACTTTTACACCCCAGATATAAATATTGTTTGTCTTTATGCACTAATTTAAAAAATCTTTTAATATATTTAGATAGTCCTCATCTTACTCCTTCATGACCTTTATGCCTCTAGTCATCTTTACATTTCTAAAAGTATCATGAAGTAGTTTATTAATATCATCATATTGGTCATCAGATAGTCTCTATCTTACTCCTTCATTCCCTTCATGCCTTGGATGTAGAATAATTATTGATGAAACTCCTTCTCCATGGAAAACCCATAGAGTGTAATTATAAGAAAATCCATGACCAAACAAATGATCCGCCACCATATCTCGACAATGCCAATAGCGGTTAAACCATAATCTATAAGGGCATAATATTTTATTTCCTAGAGAAGCTCATTTAAATGCCTTATTGAGAAAATCCTTAACTCTATTTTCGTACTCATCGGTGGATATTGGAGATATATCCAACTTTTATCTCCAATATCCATTAAATATTCTTTGTTACACATTTATAACATTGAAGAAAAAAAAATTATGCATGCAGTCAATATATTGTACAAATAGTATCTTAGTGAAACACCCTGGGTTTTGGTACTTGAAAAATTCCTGAAATTTGAGAGCACTGTACTTGTAATGACCACTATACAAGTCTTATAGTATAGGTATAGGTCTGGGGACCCTAGTCATTAGAAAACCAGTGAAGGGTGGTTGGGTTTCTATTGTGGTTACAATTTGGTGGGAACAAGTCGTTAGGGGTAGTGAAAGTTCATTTGGTCGAACTCTTAATCAAATTAATAACTTAGTAACTTTACTTGGTTCTGAGTATGAGTGGCTCACTAAGAGCCATGAGGATAGGGTATGAAAGGTAAGGTGGAGTTGTATGTTGTCCAGTGTTAATCCCTTTGGATTCTATCTTGGGTATGACTAGACCTTACTATTCGTATGATCTAGTTTTGAGTTGAGGCAATGGATTCATACAGTGGATAGTGTATGGGGTTATAACCTTTGATTTTGGTAATGATGGGATGGTACCAGTCGTATGTTCTGGTGATTAGTTGGAGGGTCAACTCGTAACCACCTACGACAATTTTATAATTTTAAGTTGGTGGCATTCTGGACATTCCCCTTTGTAACACCTTTTGAGGCCATGACATAAAACATGTTTTGAGGCTTCATTAAACTACTATTTTAAATCAAACACTCTTTAAATCTTTCTTAATTCTCTCTCAAGCAAAAGGCTAGGATTTCTTCAAAACAATTAATTAGAGGCTGTCAAGAGTGAATCTCTTTATCTTCCTTGGTATCTAAGACATGTTACTCCTTCCTCATTTTTAGTTCAATAAAAAGCATGTGTTTTAATGTTTCATTTTCATGGTTTTGTTATGATTTTGACTTAGTAGTTGGGATTTTTGGATGTTCATGATTGATCAATGTTTCTAATAGTTTAATAATGCTTGTTTTATGCTTTTAATATGATTTTAACATTTTGGAATGTATGTTAATAGTAAATAGACTTAGGGGTACTTTAGATTTCCCCTAAATTATTTGATTATGGTTTTGAAACAAGTGTGCCCTCAACCTGTTTATCAAAAGGCCAATGAGAATGATTTTGTCACATAATTTGACTATTCTTGAAATCTTTTCCTTGCATAAAAGGTAATGGAGCATTAATTGGTTTTTATTGGTTTTAAATGGTCTGGAAAGGCCTTGGTAGCTATGGTTTTGGTTTAATTGAAAACTTTAGAGTCAACTTGGTTTAATGGATTTTGTATGGCATAAAAAGATAGACTTGCAAGTTCTAATTTTGGTATGACGATGCCAACAGTTAATACCTAATGAAAAACTCTGCATGGTATTGCAGTCCTTGAAAGAGCAGTAGTTATGTGCCATGTTTTTAAAATGTGAATTATGGTTGAAAGTTGCAGTGGTTAGAAAGTGGCCTAGACCCATGACTCCAACCGATATTCAGAGCTTCTTGGGTTTAGCTGGTTCCTATAAGAGGTTTGTGGAGAGTTTTTTTTTTACTATAGCTGCCCTATTGACAAAGTTGACTCAGAAAAATGTGAAGTTCTTGAGCTTTGATTCTATTGAGGGTAGTTTTAAGAAGATAAAAGATAAGTTAAATTCAGCTCCAGTCTTGACTTTTCCTGAAGGAACTGATAGGTTTATGGTATATTGTGATGCATCCCGTATGGGGATTGGTTGTGTTTTGATGCAACATGGCAAGGTGAGAGATAATGCCTTTTGATAGTTGAAGGTGCATGAGAAAAACATTCTACTCATGACTTGGAATTGTTAGCTGTGGTGTTTACATTAAAAATATGGCATCACTATTGGTATGGTGTGTATGTGGATATCTTTTTCAATTATAAGATCCTACAATATGTGTTTACTCAGAAAGAGCTTAACCTTAGGAAGAGAAGATAGCTTGAGCTGCTCAAGGATTATGACATGAGTCTTCACTAATATCTAGGTAAAGCTAACATGGTTGTTGATGCTCTTAGTAGCTTATCCATGGGAAGTCTAGCTTATGTGGATGAGGGAAAGCGAGAATTTATGAAAGATTTTCACAATTTGGTTAATCTTGGGGTTCGCCCCTTGGACTCTAAGGATGGCGGTGTATTTGTACATAAGGTGGCACAGTCATCCCTACATGTTGTGGTAAAGGAGAAGAAAGTGTTGGATCCTGTCTTGATGAGGATTAAAGGTAATGTAGGTGGGCAGAAGGTGATGGCCTTTGATATTTGTGGTGATGGTACCTCATGTTACCAAGGGAAATTATGTGTTCCTAATATAGATAGTTTGCGAGAGAGGATCTTGGCTGAGGTACATGAGTCACGTTATATGATTCTTCCTAGTTTGACCAAAATGTATCATTACCTCAAGGAGATGTATTGGTGGAACAATATGAAGCAAGATGTGGCTAGTTTTGAGGCTAAGTGCATAGTGTGCAAACAAGTGAAAGTTGATCACATGAGGCCTGTGGGACTGTATGAAGAAGTTAAATTGCTTGTGTAGAAGTGGGAAGTGATCAACATGGATTTCCTTACCGGTATTCCTCAGTCTTAGAGTTATTTTTGTTAGGTTTGGGTCATCGTGAATAGGATAAGAAAGTTTGCTCACTTCTTTCCAGTAAGGACGAACTTTTTAACATAGAATTATGCAAGGTTGTACCTCCAAGAGAATATGAAGTTGCATGGGGTGACTGTATCTATCATATCAGATCGTGATGCATAATTTTCATCACACTTTTTATGGTCGTTTCGTAATAGCTTGGGGACCAAACTGAGTTTTAGTACTGATTTCCACCCACAACTGGATGGAAAAGAGGAAAGGACTATTTAAACATTGGAAGGTATGCTTCGATCTTGCATGATAGACTATGGTGGTAGTTGGGTTGAGCATTTGCTCCTTATAGAGTTTGCATATAAAATTAACTACCACTCTAGTATAATGATAGCTTCATTTAAGGCTTTGTATGGTAGGAGGTGTAGGTCTCCTATTGGGTGGTTTGAGGTTGGTAAGGCAGAGATTTTTGGCCTAGATTTGGTTCACCAAGCTATGGAGAAGGTGATTCAGGATAGGCTTAAATCTACCCAAAGTCATAAAAAATCCTATGCAAATGTAAGGTCGAGGAATTTAGAGTTTGAGGTTGGGGATGGGTGATTTTGAAGGTGTCTCCCATGAAGGGAGTGATATTATTTAGGAAGAAAGGGAAGCTCCGTCCCCGGTATGTGGGTTCATACATGGTTTTGAGAAGAGTTGGCAATATTTCATATGTGTTGGAGTTGCCATCTAGTTTGAGCTCCATTCACCAGAAATTCCGTGTTTCTATGTTGAGAAAGTGTGTGGGTTATTTTTCACATAATTTACCTATTAATAATATTGGTATTGATTTCTATCTTATGAGGAGGTCTCTATAGAAATCTTGGATCCATAGGTTCATCAGTTATGGATCAAGGACGTAGCTTCAGTAAAGGTTTTATAGAGTAACCACAGGGTGGAAGAGGATATGTGAGAAATAAAGAGGACATGAAGTTCAAGTCTTCATTCCTATTTTCTGCTCCAAAAATTCATGCGTAAGGTATGTACTGATCTTACTATCTTTATTTTCTGACTTTATTGAAGGAAAGATTGATTCCTTGGTATCTTTATTTTCTAACTTAGTTAAAGGTAAGAGTAGAGGCATGTGGGGTCCAAATTATGCTTGTACTGCCTTTTCCCATCATTCGAGGATGAATGATCCTAGTTGGCGAGAATTGAAATACCGTGGGTTTTGGTCCTTGGAAAAGTCTTGAGCTTTATGCTCACAGTCCTTGTAATGACTTACTATATAAGTTGTATTATGTAGGTACGGGTTGGAGGACCCTAGTCATTAGGAGTTAAGTGAAGGGTCATTGGGTTTAAGTTGTGGTTATGGTTTGGTGGGTACAGGTCATTAGGGGTGGTGACAGTTCGTTTGGTCAGTCCTTTAATCAAATCAGTAACTTAGTAACTTAACTTGGTTCTGAGTATGAGTAGCTCACTAAAAGCCATGAGGATATGGTACGAGTGGTAAGGTGGAGTTGTATGTTATGCAGTGTCTGTCCCTTTGGATTCTATCTATGGTACGACTGGATCATACTGGTCATATGGTTTGGTCATAAGTTGGGGCAATTGAGTCATATGGTGGACAATGTGTGGCTGTCTAACCTTCTATTTTGGTGATGACTAGATGGTACCAGTCGTATATTATGGTGACGAGTTGGAGGGTTAACTCGTAACCACCTGCGACAATTTTATAGTTTTAAGTTGGGGGCATTCTGGATATTTCCCCTTTGTAACTCTCTTTGAGGCCACGACATAAAACACTTTTGAGGCTTTATTAAATTATTATTCTCAATCAAATACTCTTAAAATGACTCTCAATTCTCTCTCAAACAAAAGGCTAGGGCTTTTTCAAGACAATCAATTAGGGGCTTTCAAGAGTGATTCTCTTCATCTTCCTTGGTGTCTAAGGTATGTTACTTCTCCCTCATTATTAGTTTAATAAAAAATATGTGTTTTAATGTTTGGTTTTCATGATATTGTTATGATTTTGACTTAATGGTTGGGTTTTTTTGGATGTTTAGGGTTGAGCAATGTTTCTAGTGGTTTAATGATGCTTCTTTCATGCTTTTAATATGATTGTGACAATGTGGAATGCATGGTAACAATAAATGGAGTTAGGGGTACTTCAATTTTTTTCCAAATTACTTGGTTATGGTTTTGAAACATGTGTACCCTCAACCTGTTAGTTAAAATGCCAATGAAATGATTTTGTCACATAGTTTGACTATTCTTGAAATCTTCGCCTTGCATAAAAGGTAATGGAACTTTAATTGGTTTGGTTGGTTTTAAATGGTTTGGAAAGCCCTTAGTGGCTAGGGTTTCAGTTTAATTGAAAACTTTAGAGTCAACTTGGTTTAATGGCTTTGGTATGGCATAAAAGGATAGACTTGCAAGCTCTAATTTTGGTATGATGATACTAATGGTTAATACCTAATGAAAATACACCTTGGTAAATGGTTTGGTTATGTGTAAAATGGTTTAATTTGTCTTAAAGAGGGTTGAGTAGCAAATCCGTGGAAGGTGGGGTTCTTGGGGGATCGCCATTGGAAACTAACATTTGTCGATGTGAGGGTGGTCTTGGTGACCATGTGCATTATGTCATACTTTATATTTTGTGGGATATACTAGTCATCCCAGGTTATTTTCTTTGATCGTGCGGGTAACACACATTGGTGCCTTTTCAGCAGGGGGAGCTAAAACTATATAACCCATGGTTGGTTTTAGGATGGCCAAGCTACATAACCTAGGTAAAGGTTTAAATGCATGCTAAACCCAGTTTCCTTTCCCAACATGATATATATGTATATATGTGATTGTATATAGTTATTTGACTTGGTTCGGAATGATGGCATTATTTTATCATTATCCCTGAGTACATGCTAGCATTCACTTTGCTAACCGTCTTCAGGCGTTGTATCCCCACGTGATGTAGGAACCGACCATACTGCCATTCCTCTTGTTCAGTGACTTGGACTTTGGGACAACTTTGATTCAGACTAAAGTGCTGAGCTTCTATACTTCGGAAGGCTCTATTTCATTCTATGGACTTCTTTTATTTTTGTTATTTCTTTGGTTTAGTTTTGGCTATGGTCGGAGGAATGTATCGACCTGATGTTATTGATTCTAGTTAGAGGTTTTATTGGACTACTATGAGCATGGGCGATGTCTGTATTGGTATCAGCCTTGGTATTGGTATTGGCATTAGGGTTGGCACTGGTTGGATACTTGGTTGAGGTTGTTGGATTATGATCATAGATATTATTTAATGTCTTTCAATTATTATTGTTCTATCTTATTATATGTTCAAAATTTCATCTAATATAGGTGTAGGGCGATAATAGTTGGGTATTGGGGGTGGTCTCCAGTCCTGGTTGAAATTGAGATGCCCGAAATGACTAGACCCTGGTTCGGGTCGTGTCAATTAGGTATGTGAAATAATTTGTATAACATATATTTAATAAAGAATAAAACAAAGATAATTCCCATTGTTAAATAATTTGTCCTACCCCTCTTATATAAGATAATTTCAAAGTGTGTGTTTTTCCGGCCTATAAGTTCATAAACACTAGTCATAACAATTAAAGAAGGTCCATCGATAAATTTATGAATCAAAAAATGATTGCTTAGCCTCAATATATGTACAGTTTTAATCAATTGGCCTCATAAATATTAGCACTATTCAACAGATTAGAATCAAACCTTAAAACTGATCAAACAGATCATGTAAAGTCATGTGTTAAAGAATAATAAATACTAAACAAATATAAATAGATATAGACCAGTCACTTGCAATAACACACAACACTCCAGGATAAACATCCAAGCATATGAAGTAAAAAACCAAAAACCAATTATTCACTGTGTCAAAGGTGTATAGGTATGAGAATATTTTCTATTTTCACAATTTCAAGTCCTAACTGAAGAGTAAAACTAAAATGTGAACCAAACACAATAGTTACCTTTGATAATTGCAAGTAGGTACTATTTCAAAGAAAAGTAAAAAGATAGTCTGAAAATAAGGACTCCAAAGCCAGGGAGTAGAAGAATACCTGCGTTACTCAATATATTACAAATTACCATCACATGAAAACAATATTTATGTGAACCAAATAATCAGTCTATAAAAGTAAATATAAAAGATAAGAGAAAATAATAATAATTGGGAAGATAATAAACCGAAGGACAAGTATATAACCATTTCTACTTCTTTTAGGCATCAATCCCGAATTGAAGGATGAAATGGATATAGCAGTATGAATTCAAAAAGACACCTATTTCTGTTTTGGTTCTGTAACAGAAACAAAAGTACAATCTTGGAGAAATGTTAATTTCTAGTTTCTCTCTAAAACTAAAGCGTTAATAACAAAGGTGCTCACCTTTATATTTCAATTAGTAGAAGAATAAAAATTGAAAAAATAAGTATATCTTTTCGCTGAGGTAGACACAAAATTCTACAATAGGGAAATGGAAAGGAGGATAATATAGATAAAGAAACTAGAGTTTGAATATTCTTGTTCCCACTCATTCCTAGGATATTAATTGAGTAATAAGATGTACAAATAATATGTTAGTATGGTCTAAAAAGAATAAGTTGAGTTATTAGTTGGATGATTCAAAATCTACCATCTAGGACAAGGTTTCATCCAAATTGTTCCTGAAGTCAAAAAGGTTATCGAATGTGCCATCACGAATTGAGGGTTACTAGTTTGGACCATCATCAAACACCTCTGTATAGTGTCTTTTAGTCTATCGATAGATAGCTTTCCGAATGCTAATGCATCATCCCTCAAGGTTGTTTGATATGCTTCTTTATAGTTAAGTTCAAGAATATTTTTGGTAGTTGCAAGTGCTAAATAGGAGAAACTCAATAACAATATCAGAAGAAATATGAGGAATATAGTTGCTGGAAATTTTACTTTCAGGTTAAAAATCAAATTAGTATATATTTCAATGCAGAGATTGAGAACGGTCATGATTATCAGGATGTCAAGAGCTACAAAGTTGTACAGTATTTCTTTGTTACTCATAGCTTCTATTGATTGCATGAAGTCACCTATTACAAAACACATAAAAATAATGCTGGCTAGTTTGGAAAGCTGGTCAGTATGACCAGGGATTGATTCAGATATATCGATAGGCAACTTCATTGCTACAGCTAACACTGTAATAGAAACAACATTCAAAGTAAATTATTTGCAGGGGAACCAAAGACTTTTTAGTCGAAAGGCTTGGAAGGCATCAACAAGCATTGTAAGAGTACAAATTAGAAATGTTGCTGCTACATAGACGCCTATTGTTGGCATTATCTTACTAAATGATTTTCTATAGCATTTTTTGTTGCAAGCATCAGTGATCATATAACAAAAAAGATAGTAAACAAAGTCCTTTAGTATCTATGTCAAAACCATATAATCATGAGATTTGGAACTTACTAAGTTCTTGTAATATTCTTATAGATATTTGAACACCAAAATAATAAATACACATCAAATAGAGATAACAGTTAGAACCTCCTTGACACCAAAGGTCCAAACATCACGATGAACCTACCTAATCAATGCACATTCCTAATGATATGCTTTTCTAAGAAAATGAACAGGGAAAATAATAGGGTAAAGGTGAGAATATGGCCAGGAAGTCTCTACTTCACATGAAAACACTAAAACTAGAAAAATTGTTTTGCCAAGAAGACATTTATATATGTAAAAATCTATGATAGTTTAGTCTTAACACTGAAGTTTAATCTTACAGGTACAAAAGTAAAATCAATAGCTTTAATGACCATGGAAATCTCAGCCTTTGTTATCACATGAGAATGGAGACAATCTGAAATCACAACAACATGCCATAAAATCCAAATGAAATTTCCCTAAAATGAGAACCCAAAATCTACAAATCAAACCACATAAAATCCATATATTAGACCACAGAATCCATAAAATTACCCCAAAATCAAACAACAAAAGCATATGCAAGGAAAATTAGAGATAATAGGTTCATTGATTCTTTCATATAAACCTTTTCAGAGAACAAAACCCACTAAAATCGAAGAAGCAGACTAGAGAAGAAGACCCACTAAAATTTATTACTGGCTTAGATGAAAATTAGCTCAAAAATAGAAAAATTCAAAAATTAGTTTAGGGAAAATAAAAAATACCTTAGAGAAGACAACAAACAGCCATACACATCTTGAACTATGATATTTAACACAAACACTTTCTTGTGATTATCCAAGAAACCACAATTGCTCTAACATCAATGATGATTTAATTTTTTAAAGTGATAATTATCCAATATCTAGTGAAAATACAGAAAGGATCTACAAACGATATCGATGGTATTGAATGAAGAGAGCTACAAATAGTATCGATGGTATCCTAAGCAAAATCCAATTTCTTTAAATGGATTTCTTTTAATTAAGAGAGTTACAAATGAAGCAAATTATCTAAGAGAAATAGGGGTTGACCTTAAGGTATTAAATGAGCAAATTTGTAAAGAGGAGAAATGGGGCATTCTAAACACTAATGGAGCAAATTATTTGAGAGAAATTATTTTTTAATTTGTTTTTTAGTAAGTATGATTAAAAAATTAGGTAAACTAAAGCATTGGAGGGAAAATTTCAGGGTAATGTCATTTTTATCATAAAATAATCATAGCTATAGATACTCTATAGTGATGGTTGGAATATCTGTTACTATAAATGCCTTTATTGGGACGATTGTAGAGCTTATATAATCATTAATTTTATTTATTATGTTGATAGGTTAGACAATATTATGCGACAGTTATAATTGTTGCCATAGACTATTTATAGCAATGGTTGTAGAACCATCACTAATTAATCGTTGCCATAGCCATCTTTTCTTGTAGTGTCAGGGTAATAGTCGGTCTTTGATAGGTTCATCTTTTGTTTATTCTAAATATAGTGGTTATTATTGGTTAATCATTAGTTTTGGTTTGGCTTAGGTGTCATATTATAGTTGTGGAGCTCGTGGTTACTATTTGCAAGATTGCAATAGTCATGGGGCAATTGTTGCTTCAGCCTAGAGTGTTCCCCCTATTAGAGCAGTTCATCCCTTAGATAGAGGAGGTTTTTAGGGTTGTAGGGGTATTTTCTAGGGTACTCGAGGAGGTTCTTAGGCACGTAGGACAAGAGGTCAGTTAGGAGCCTAGACAAGTAGCGAGTGTGGTCAGTTGTATGCAATACCTTCTAGACCTGAGGATGAGTCTTTGAATGCTGTTATTACAAATATAATTTTGGTGTGCCATCAGTTGTCCCTTGTTTTATTTGATCAGTGATCCACTTATTATTATGTGTCTGATTATTATGCTCTATAATTAGAGTTATCTTAGGATTTATTATCTATGGCCTTGCGTTTATCTACTCTCACGGGTGATTCTTTAGTAGTAGATTGGGTTTTCAGATTATGTGTTATGACTGTTAGATATTTTGATACTCATGTTGATCTTATTATTTAGGATATGGTGGATTTTGATGTGATCTGGGCATGGAGTAGTTATTCTACTATCATGCGATCATGATTATTTCTTAGACCATTACCTTATCCATACCCGATATACCCTCAGTCATATGGCAGAGAGCGATCAGCCGTAAAATGATGAGATTATTTTCTATAGTCGAGCTGAGAGGCTTATTTCAAAGAGTTACCTGTCTAATCTCACATATATTTATGATACTAGTATGGAGAGTCGATTACATGACTCCGTTCCTGTAGTTCATAAGTTTTTTGATGTGTTCCCTGATGATCTGCTTGGATTCCCCCCCGTCTGTGAGATTGAGTTTGCTATTGATTTCGAGCCTGGCACCCAACCTATTTCTTTAGCACCTTATCATATGACTCCTGTCGAGCTTAAGGATATGAAGTCTCAACTTTAAGATCTTCTTAGTAAGGGTTTTATTAGATCAAGTGTGTCTTCTTAGGAAGCTCCTATATTGTTTGTGAAGAAGAAAAATGGTACCATTTGTATGTGTATTGATTATAGGTAGCCTAATAAGGTGACAATGGATTTTTTAATCAAGAAGAGCAAGAAAATAAGGGTCGTGGAGGGTCGACCTAGAATTAAGTAGGGTGGCTTAGCGCTAGTTAGTGCATTATAGATATAGGAAAAGGTGGCGGGAATGGGGGTGTGGGAGTGTAGGGGGACATGGATATTATGTGGGATAAGGCTGCCAGCTGCATCATTGAGACTGCTAGAGAAGTGTTGGGTGTTTTGAAGGGTCGGGTAGGAAGACTTAAAGGAGATTGGTGGTGAGATAAAGAAGTGAAGAGGAAAGTGGAGATTAAGAAAGGGACATATTTTAAGTAAATTGAGAGTAAAGATTAAAAGAAAAAGTGGGTGAATAGGGAGGTTTACAAAATAGCAAGGAAGGAGGCTAAGTTAGTAGTTACAGCTGCTAAGACAACAAAGTTTGAGAGCTTGTATGTGGGGTTAGAGAAGAAAAGTGGGGAAAAAAGGTTGTATAGGCTTGCTAAGGCTAGAGAGTGGAAGGGTCGTGACCTCGATCAAGTGAAGTACATTAAGCGGGAGGATGGTCGAGTTTTTATGAAGGATGTTTATATTAAGCAGAGATGTCAAGAGTACTTTCATAGTCTTTTGAACGAGGAAGGGGACAAAGGCATTGAGTTAATGGAGCTGGAGCACTCAGAGGAGAGTCGTGATTTCAGTTACTGTAGGCGTTTTAAGATTAAGAAGGTCAGAGAGGCTATTTGTAGGATGCAGAGGGGTAGGGCGACGGGGCCTGATGAGATTTCGGTGGATTTTTGGAAGTATACTGGTAGGGCAGGTTTAAGGTCGTTCCTCGATTTGTTTAACGGCCTTTTTTGGAATGCGAGAATTCTTGAGGCTTAGAGATAGAGTACGATGATTCTATTATATAAACACATAGGTGACATTTAGAGTTGCAATAACTATAGGGGTATTAAGCCATTGAGTCACACTATGAAGATTTGGGAGAGAGTGGTTGAGCGGAGATTGAGAAGGGTCGTGTCCTTTTTGGAGAATCAATTTGGACTTATGCCTGGTCGCTCAATGATAGAGGCAATCCACCTAGTAAGGAGATTGGTGGAGCAGTATAGAGAAAGGAAGAGGGATTTACACATGGTGTTTATCGACCTAAAAAAGGCATATGATAAAGTCCTAAGGGAGGTTCTTTGGAGATACTTAGAGGTGAGAGGGGTCCCAGTGGAATACATCAGAGCTATTAAGGACATGTATGGTGGAGGAAAGACTCAGCTGAAGACGATCGGAAGAGACTCAGAGCATTTTCTGGTCGAGACAGGGTTGCATCAGGGATCGACTCTTAGTTTGTTCCTGTTTCCATTGGTGATGGACGTGTTGATGAAGAGTATTCAAGGTGAGGTGCCTTGGTGTTTTTTATTTACAGATAATGTAGTGCTTATTGATGAGATGCATGAAGGTGTGTGTACGAATGATAAATTAAAGGTTTGGAGGCAAACCCTTGAGTCTAAGATGTTCAGGTTGAGTAGGTCCAAGATGGAGTATTTGGAATACAAGTTTAGTGACTTGAGGTAGGAGGACGAAGTGGTGGTGAGGCTGGATTCCCAGGTTGTTTGTAAGAGGGATAGTTTTAAGTATCTTGGGTGTATGATTCAGGGGAATGATGAGATTGATGAGGATGTTTCTAAGCATATTAGAGAAGGTTGGATGAAGTGGAGGCTCACCTCTGGAGTTCTATGTGATAAGAAAGTTCCTTTTAAGCTTAAAGCCAAATTCTATAAAGTAGAAGTCCATCCAGCTATGTTGTATGGAGCGGAGTGTTGGCCAGTCAAGCACTCCCACAACTAAAAATTAAAGATGGCAGAAATAAGAATGTTGCATTAGATGTGTGGGCTTAATAGAGGGGATAGAGTTAGGGTTGAGATTATCTGAGAAAAGGTGAGAGTGGCTTCGATGAAGGACAAGATGCGGGAAGAAAGGCTAAGATGGTTTGGATATATGATGAGGAGGGGCACAGATGCCCCAGTTTATAGGTGTGAGAGGCTAGATTTAGATGGCGTCAGAAGGAGTAGAGATAGGCCGAAGAAATACTGGAGGGAGATGATTAGACATAACATGGAGTACTTTAGCTTACTGAGGACATGACCCTAGATAGGAAAATGTAGAGGTCACAGATAAGGGTAGAAGGTTAGCGTAAGTGTGTGTATTATAGCAAGTTGCCAGGAGAGATCTTATGTAGCCGAGTTAGTAATCCTAAGACTGTGCCCATAGGTGTCTTTGGTATGTGAGTGTATGTTACTACTAGGTGGGTGTCCCATTTCTTATTTCTTAGTTCCTATTTTCTTAATTTGTACTGCTCTTATTTCTCGTATTTCATATTTATCTGATTTTTATTTTTATTATTTCTTATTTCTATTATATCATCCATCTTGCTTCATGTGTCATTATGACCTTGTTTACTATTCTTTATCTTTAGCTAGGGGTCTATCAAAAATAACCTCTCTACTTCTTCAGAGGTAGCGGTATGGACTGCATATATCTTATCCTCTCCAAACCCCGATTTGTGGGAATACACTAGGATTTTTTGTTGTTGTTGTCTTTAATAAGGTGGCGATGAATAAACTTTATCTTATGCCTTACATTGATGATTTGTTCAAACAACTTTAGGGGGCGGTAGTGTATTATAAGATTGATTTGAGATCTGATTACCTTTAGTTCAGGTTTTAGGATGATGATATCTCAAAGACAGCTTTTAGGACCCGTTATAGTCATTATGAGTTCTTGGTGATGTCATTTGGCTTGACTAATCCTCCAACAACATTTATGGATTTGATAAACCAAGTGTTCAGGCCTTATTTGGATTTCTTTGTGATTGTGTTCATTGACGACATCCTTGTGTATTCGAGGAGTAGAGAGGAATATGTACAACATTTGAGGATTATGCTCCAAACTTTGAGAGATTATGTGATTTTTACCAAATTCTTTAAGTGTGAGTTTTGGCTTGAGTCTATGACATTCCTTTGGCATGTGGTGTCTAAGGATGGTATTATGGTAGAGCCATCTAAGATCGAGGAGATTCGTTATTGGGCTAGACTTATATCTCTAACTGAGGTTCATAGCTTCATTAGTTTGGCCAATTATTATAAACAATTTGTTAAGTTTTTTCTACTATTTCAGTGTCTATGAGCAAATTGATTAGGAAGGAAGTTCTTTTCCAATAATCTAAAAATGTAAGTCAAGCTTTGGAAAGCTCAAGGATTTCCTTACTTTAGCTCGTATTCTAGCTCTTTCTACAGAGGTTGAGGGATTCACCATGTATAGTAACACTTCTGGTGTTAGTCTAGGTTGTGTTTTGATGGAACAAGGTCGTGTAATTGCTTATGCTTTGAGACAACTTATGATTCATGAGTGCAACTACCCCACTCATGATTTGGAGCTGGAGGCGATAGTTTTTACGCTTAATATTTGGAGGAATTATTTCTATGGTGTGCAGTGTGAGATTTTCACCAATTATCCTAGTTTTCAGTATCTTATGATCCAAAGGGAGCTTAATGCTAGACATCATAGATGGATGGAGTTGCTTAACGATTATGATATCTCTATCTTATATCATCCAAGCAAGGCTAATGTAGTAGTAGAAGCCTTGAGTTGGAAGACAGAGAGTATGGGTAGCTTGGCTTATATTTCATTTTCTCAGAGGTAGTTGGAATGGGACATTCAATCCTTAGCCAACTTGATGGTTCACCTTGATATTTCAAATCCTAGGAGAATTCTTTCTAGTGTTGAGGTGAGGTCGTTGCTTTTTATGAAGATTTGGTATCATTAGTTTGAGGATAGTAAGCTTTGCTTCCTTCATGATCTGGTGTTGAGTGGTGAGTCTTAGAGGAATACAATAGATTCTAAGGGAGTTTTAAGATTTGCTGGTTACATTTGTGTTCTGAGGATTGATGATTTAATTCAGTTGATTTTGCATTAGGCTCACAGCTCTAGATATTTTATTCATTCGTTTACAACTAAGATATATAGAGATTTGAGACAGCATTATTGGTGGAGTGGCATGAAGAGGGTTGTGGCATACTTTGTACCTCATTTCCTTTATTGTCAGCAGGTAAAGGCCAAGCATCAACAACCAAGTGGTTTGATGCAGAGATTGCCCATTCCCAAGAGGAAATGGGTGCAAATACCATGGATTTTGTTAGTAGTTTGCCTTACACTTCCAGTGGTTCCAATGGTATTTGGTTCATTGTAGACTGGTTGACCAAGTCGGCACATTTCATTCCTATTTAGATGTCCTTCTATGTGCATGAGATAGTTTGTTTGCATGGTGTGCCAATATCTATTATTTCAAATCAAGGTTCCATGTTCACTTCTAGCTTTTGGAGAGCTTTTCAGGAGGAGTTGGGCACCCAGGTGGATCTAAGTATAACCTATCATCTACAGATAGATGGCCAATAAGAGCAACCTATTCAGGTTCTTGAGGATATACCCTAAGTCTATGTTATGGATTTTGGAGGTGAGTGGGAGAAGCACTTAGCCTTGGCACAGTTTTCTTATAGAAACAATTATCACTTGAGTATTGAGATGGCACCTTTTGAGGCTTTTTATGGTAGGAGATGTCATTCTCTAGTTGGATGGTTTGATACTTCTGAGATTCGACCCTACCGTACTGAATTAATTTAGGAGTTGTTGGATAGAGTCAGGGTGATTCAGGTCAGGTTGAGAGCAGCTCAGAGTAGGAGAAGGCCTATGTAGACTATAGGCTTTGGGGCTTGAGATTTGGCATTAGAGACAAAGTATTCCTCCGATTATCACCTATGAAGTATGTGGTGAGGTTCGGAAGGAAGGGCAAGCTCAACCCTAGATATATTGGACCTTTTAAGATTCTTCGCACAGTTGGTTGGGTGGCTTATGAGTTAGCTTTACCACTAGGTTTTTCCACTATCCATCTAGTTTTCCATATTTCTATGTTGCAGTTATACGTTCCTGAACCATGTCATATTCTTAGATGGGACTCAGTCCAGTTGGATGAGCATTCACCTTCGTAGAGGAGCCAATGCTCATTTTGGCTAGTGATGTTAGACAGTTGTGCACTAGGGATATTCCTATTGTTAAGGTTTAGTGGAGGCACCACCTAGTGGAGTAGGCCACCTAGGAGATCGAGAGTGAGATATGGACCCGGTATCCTAACCTGTTCGATACTTTAGGTACATTCTAATCCTTAACTTTTATGGACAAAAGTTCTTTTAGTAGTGGATATGATAATGGCCCTTTAGGTCATTTTCCATAATTTTGCTTATTTTTGCTGTTAAAGCTTCTCTATAGCTGCCCCAAGTCATTCATGACTTGTTGGAATTGACAGTTCGATTACTGGGCAGTTCATTTGGTTTTTAGAACCATTTTCCCCTTTTTGAAGTCTTCATTGGTTCCAAATAGCCACTGGGAGAAAACTTTAGCTAAACGACCTTGAATGCAAATTATGACTACTCCAGCAGCTCCAAAACACTGATTTTAGGCTAGGTGGACTCTTGATTTGGGTCTGAGAAACAAGGCTCATTTCAACCTATTGGTCGGAAAGATAAAAAATTAGAAATTAGGTGTGGGACCTATATTTCATCGAAATGACCACGTATGGAAATTTCGACGGTGCCATTAAGTCCAGAATATAGAATTTGAAATGGTAACATAGTTTGTTTGCACATACAAAATTATCAATAAATCTCGAGGGGTTGGCGGAGACTTGGAAAATTCCAAGTCTCAACTGTGATATAGTGCACCCGCGATCGTAGGCCTTGGATCTCGATCATGATCATGATCGTAATCTGGCAGCACCGGTATATTTTGCGATTACGACACCTTAGGCACACCACCAGTTCTGTGATCGCCAAAGGGAATTATCACGATCACGACTTCTCTACCTAACACCCTATACCATGATTGCGATGGTCGAGTTGCGATAGCGAGACCCAAGGACCTGGGATAGGTAAAAATACCCCATTTTTGTCTGTTTTGCCCATTGTTCACTTATTTTCTTGAGAACTAAACCCTTGAGATAACTAGGAATTGAATCTTGTAGGTGATTTGGGAATCTTAATTAACACATAATTTTTGTTTTTCCTTCGAACTTGAGATAAAATTCATCTAGATTCAATGTTGATTTTCCCATTTCTTGAATAAAATTCCAAAACCTTAAGGGCTTGATTTTATCCTTAAATTAGCTCAAAATACACCCATATTTGAGGGTAATGATTCCTTGAGCATGTGGGAATGTTGGATTGGTTTCAGAAATGTGATTTCCCATAAGTGGGACCCACATGGGATTTTGATGTGATTTTTGGACCTGAAGTACACTAGTTCAATATAGGTCATTATTCATGTATTGATGAGTAGAATGTGATTTTGATAGATTAGCATATTGTGGAAGCTTCTCGGAAGGAAAAAATGGTGATTTAGTGGATCTTGTGAGCTTTCTACGACATCCTGACAAGCTAGGTTTTACCTCTTGTTAGATTGAGCTAATTCATAGTATGTTTATGAGATTGTGTTAGATTTGGGATGGGTTTTAGATATTGGGGGTGATAAACTTAAACACTTGGGATTAGTTGGATCATTTAAGCTATTTTAGATATGATTTTGGGCATAATTAGCCTACCTATTACTATCTTAGGTGAAATTAACCTTGTAGGCTCTTGTTTAGGATGGAAGTACTTCCGTTACTCAATTAATGAGAAGATTTCCTTTGTCACTTGAGTTTAGGATGAAACCTACCTAAATTGCCTTATTTTAGGTGAAATTGACTTATTTTTTAATATATTTGGAGGAATTGCTATCCTAGGGCTAGTGATGGCTTGTTTAACATCTAATAGAAGATTTAGATACATTATTCTAGTCCAGGGTAGACGTTGTTTGGGAAATGATTTTGGGGATTTGGAAGTGGGCTTTCCAACCTATATTAGGCCAAGACTTGTGATAGTTATTGACGATCCTTGGATACGCTTGTGTACATCTATGAAGGTGGTTATTTCAGTGATATTTAGACTCCTTGATACTTGTTGGTAATGATGAATGACATTGAAAGTAATGCTTAACGAGTGTGCTATAAGTGAGTTATTTATTAAGCTTTGTTATTAATGAGCGATTGAGTATGCTATTGATTAGGCCAACTAATATATTACTGAATGGGCCCTTGAGTATGATATTGACTAAGCTATAAATTAAGCTTTTGATGATGCTATGAATAAGCTACAGATTATGCCATGGATTAACTATTGATCAAGCTATTGATACGCTATCTCTTATGCTAATGATAAGCCATTAATTAGGAAATTAGGAAGGTATTGCCTATGCCTCAATAATACGTATTGATTATGTTAGTTATCGTGCTTATTTACAATTTTGGTAATCATGCTATTGATTATGCTAGAGCTTAAGAAATCGACTATGACTATTGATCATATTAATATACTATGTTAATGGTTATGATATTAAATACTCTAATGATTATGATTTTGGTTATATTGATTATGATATTTATTATTAAACCCAGTAGAAATATAGAGAATGTTTATAATGATTATGTGCCAGACAAGCTTGGAGAATGATTATGACGATTATATATGCCCGACAAATGTCTCCCAAAGCTACGCCTTCAAATAAGTCTAAAGTGGTCGAAGGAAAACATTGTAATCCAACAAAGTTGGGGTCGAATCCCAACAGAATACGCGGAATTATATCTCTTATTTGTTAGAATTAATGAGAAGCGCAGAGAGTAAATAGGGGGTTTTTAGTTGTAAACAATCAACAACCACAAAACTCGACTTTAGTTGTAATCAATTTGAGATGAACACAAGGATTGTGTTCCCCCTAGCTTCTCAACTCAGTATGTTTACCGTGCTTTGTTTAACAAACCTAATATCTTCCTTGCAGAATCTGGTAAGTTATGTACCATCAACTTTCTTGTGAACTCATTAACAGATTTTAGCCTTTGCCTTTTGCATCTCAGGATGTCGCATTACTGACCAAATCCTATATCCCAGTTAACTATTACCTTTTGAGTCTAAAGTTATTAGATGATAGATAATAGTCTTAAGTAGATAACGTTGATTAGCCTAGATCGATAATTAATCTTCAATGTACTATTGTGATTATCTTTTCCTAATCTCTATTCCTCTTGTGAAGTAAATTGTGGTATACTAGGTGGGATCCTATCGTTTGAAACTGCTATGAAATCTATTAGACTGAAGATAACCACAATGAATGCAAGAATATCGATACAGGACAACTTAGCACTTCCCCTACGTTGTCAATCTGCTAGGGTTCCCATGACCCTAGCTAAGGGCTTTAGCCTTTTAATTCTATGAAACAATAAATGGAATTCATAATTGAAAGAATTAAATAAAATCACAATGATCAACGAATAAAACCTAAAGTCTTCAGTCGAATTATCTACCAAAATTAAGAACAAAGTAATCCCAAGATCAAAATCGAATCTCAGAATCAAATATTTTTGTTAGTATTAAGAGTGCATAAAATAACTAAAAAACATTAAAAGGTTAGATATAGAGTACAAGGAAACCCTAGGAAACCATTCCCAAACAAAAGAGAAAAATCAAGGTCGGTGGCCACTTACTGGGCCACCTACAGGCCATAGGTGGCATCTACGGCCATAGGTGGTTCCACTTAGGTGCTTCATGGTCCAAATTCTTCTAATTAATTCTCTAGATTTTTCTCCTCTACAACCTACTCTGTCACCAATGGACCGTAGGTGGAAACTACGGGTTGTAGGTGCCCTCCGTAAGTGACAGGGTCTTTTTTTCTTTATCTTTTGAGCCTCTTTTTCTCAAATTCTGACACATACTTTTGCATCTACGCCCAGTAAGTAGTCCCTACGGGCCATAGTTTCCCACTTCAATGGTCCAACACTTCAATTTCCACTCTTTCTCTATAATAGTTTCGAAAAACATAACATAAAACAAATCAGATCATATCTAACAAAAAGACCTAAGTAACTTGCATATTTTCATCATTTTAAGCAAAAGTGCTATGAGAAAATATCACATCAACACCCTCAACTAAGAACACTTGTATGTCCTCAGGCAACACAACCCAACACAATAAAACAATGATGCTTAATTAGGAGAAACCTTATCTATCTAAGGCAGTCAATCATCAAGTTTAAGCTAAAAAATATTCCCCTCCTCCAATTTCGACCTTTCAAAACCAACTATGTGTACACATATAGTATAATAATGTGACACAAGGGAATCAAGATATGACATTTAATTAGCAAAAAAAATCATACATATGTACAAGTTACACTACCCAAATAAGTAAGCAGCTAGCAATCAACCCATGTGCCCTTACAATAAAGAAGTCCCAATCACTCATATGTATCATGCATGTCAATGTAGGGATGGTCAAGAGACACTCACACTCACAAGATAAGTTCCACCAATGCGCATCAAGTACCATAGGCTTGCCCTTATTTTCTCTAGCTTAGCTTTCAGATAGTCAGTTTAGGTTCACTATAGGACTATATTCGGTGTAATGTGGCTTGAGGGCTGGTATGGTACTTATGGATATATTTAGGGACTAAGCCTCCTTGGCACTACACTTACTCTGGGGTCCACTTATCAATTAATTTCCTTTATTCCATTCTTTTTTCTCCCTTTGTATTCTTTTATTGCACATTTAAGTTGGGTGTGGTTTTTTTAATTCTTTCTTTTTCTCCTTTTACAATTTTCTTTCTTTTAATTTTCCTACCACATCCAGCCCTATTATTATTTCTCTTATTTTACCCTTCTTTATACCCACTTCACATTGCACACCACTATGATGGCCACAGTCAACTTATACGATTTGCCTAAGTTGAAGTGCTCAAAGTCCAAGGAGGACCAAGGCCAAAACAAGTTCATTATAACATAAATGGGAAGGTGAAAAGTGTAACAAGAAAAATAGGCTATACAGGCTTAAAATAGGGATTAAGGGATACTTATTCACCCAAAGAATGCCATTTAGAATAAAAGTGGACTAATAAAAAAATGGCCTATAATCCTTTCCTAACCGACTATCCTAGAACCTAGGCCAGACTAATCGGGCAAGTTTTGGATTTAACACATAAAGGGACTAAGTAGTATCTCACATACACATGGCACAGGGTCACATCATAAGCTACTAACTATTCGATTTATGTAGTTGTTATCAATGATTATAATGTCCCTAATCTAATTCCATAATGAGATTCACAATGGTCACACATATATACCTGTCATATAGTTCTAAAACAAATTTTTAGTGGGGTACTATTTTTCTAAAAAATTAACAACAAAACTTGTCAACTGCCCTAGAAACTAAAAACTCTCTCATTACACAAAAACACACCTCAATACAAAACAAAACACAAAATAACACAGAATTAACCTAGATATGCCGATCTTACTATCATCGCCCGACCAATAGTAAAAGAAGCACAACAATAAAAATCCACAGTATTTATAGTATACCCTACCCTAACTAAAATACTATGCACTATTCCCAGTGCATGTTAGCAATATAAATTAAGGGAATAAGGATAAACCTGGGAAACACTAGGTGTCTATGTCATGATCATCCCCTTATGGGGGTATCTTAACTACAGAGGTAGTAGTGGTAGTAGTGCACTACTTGAGGATGAACCCACTGTTATCTTAGCATGCCTCTGCCTATAATTAAATTTAGTCTCCCTCAAATTATGTGTAGCCCATATTAGGGCCTGATCATATAGTACATCAGGATCTTATAACTCTACCTCTATGACTCTCTTAGTCCCAACTTCGAGGACCATTTCCTCATCCTCTAAGAATAAGTCAAAATATCTAGGGCCACATAGAGGAGCCGACTAAACAAATGGAGGAATAACTGGAGGGATGGCCAAACTGTTACTCTTAGTGATAGATCATATCTCTGCTCGCAGTGGGGACACCTACTCTCTAATCTAACCCAGACTAGGTGCCTCAATATCCCTGAATCGGGATGATACTCAACCATTAAAAGAATTTATTTAGGCATGCACCTTAGCTTAGAATTCTAATATCTCAACATTGTGTACACCCTGTAATCTAGTCTTTGTTGCCTCAAGTATCGTCGGTACCCAAGGCCATATTTTTCCGTACAACAATGCTACCTCAGCCTCAATATTCTCTATACGGGTGGTGGGAGCACTCTAAATATATATAAGAACTTATGTGATACAAATACCATGCATGTGGTAGCAACTATAACAGAGAGACGAGGGGAACTATAGATATACCAATCAGCTTTAAAGTAAAGTTGGGGTTGAAGTGGATGTAATTGGGGTCCCCTCACCGTGTATGCTCATCTCAGGGGCCTCTCCTTGCTCCCAGTCTCATAATTCATACTAAGAACAGTATCCCTTACCTATCTATCTATAGGATCTACATGAACTAATGGGCTCTCAGATTAGACCAAATCACTATTAGAGGCATACAGGTCCTTTATGAAAAGACTAGGTTTGCCGGATCTGGGCCACACCTACCACCTCGACCCTATGATCAACTTCTGGAAACTCAGGTGCACCAGCCTCATCACACAGTAACTATACAAGGCAAGGCAAGGGAAGGTTAGTATAGTCAGCTCACCAAAAGCCTGCTCATAAAACCCATATTTGATAATTTTCACAAAGTAAATATCCTAATATGCCATCATGTTTACAATTAGTGATGCTCCATATTAAATAAGTAATTTGTTTGCTGTAGTAAGATATAAATGATAATGCACTATCAGCCACTAAAAATTTGCACCAAAAGTCAACGTCTCCTTTTTAATCACACCTTGACCCTCAACCCAAGGGGCATCCACACCAACAGGTGAAATATAAATGACATCAATCCATCTTGCTAAACCTATACTCTTTTTTGTGCTAAATATCTTTTATAGTGTGTCTGTCATACACCAATCTCAATGGGTAATCACACCTTGCAGTAGACACATGACCTGCATAATCTGGGCCAAATAGAACTTGGCAGATAAACGCCACTAAAATATCAACCAAAACCTCTCCCACCAGTGTATGCACTACCTGGGGCTGCTCAAGCTATCTAATACCCCTAGGTATGGTTAAATATACTGTGGCATAGTAGGATATATAAAACTCTTACACCACTACCTAGCTATATTAATCTAGGGTTTAGTCCTTCACCCTAACTGATAATGATTAAATGTAGCTTGCAAAAGTGGTGCTCCAACTAACCTTGAAAACTCTATCTATCTTTTCTCCAAGATGTCTGCTTGGGCTAACCTTTCTCAATCATAAATTTGTCTCTCATAAATCAATTGTAACCCCTAACACACTATCTCGAGTTCACTTTATTCATAGTCTCTATCGAGATATGAGTAGGGTTGAAAGTCTGGTCTATCTGGGATAGAGGCTCCTAATGGGATATCTGTGTTGTACCCTCCTCAGACTGGGGTACGACAAATTATGGCATAGGATCTACAACTATGGACACATCCCGAGACCCCTTTTTAGATTGGGGGTCCTATGTAGCTGCTGCTGGAAGTGACTCAAACTCCACCTCCACCTTTATCTTATTCTCTCCCTCCTTAGATTGGGAAGGATATAGAGGTGACATCCTAGTCGACTTCATCCTCGGCCTGGGTACTGGTATATTGATCTATCGCTGAGCTCCAAGACGAGTAGGATTAGGTCATCTTCCCTATTGTGTACTGTCTACAAGTGGTATTCCCAAGGTAGCTTTAACAATATTCTTAGCCATATCATATCTCTAGGCTCTAGTCTGTGGCCACATCACTCTATTCGAGGCTGCTCTGGTTAGGGAAATTAGGTACTTCTCCCTCGAGTCACTACTGTTGAGGGATTTATTTTGTTGCCTCAAAGTTCCATCTTTCTTCTTTAAAGGTTTTGGTGCCATGTGTACATATAAAACCAAGTGTTATTATCCAAAAGAATATGAGAGACAACAAAACTTGAAGAAAAACTCAAAATTCAAAAACTTTGAATTTTCCATAAATTTCACATCCCTATAACTTATACTTAGTCCAACCAAGTCCATTGTTTGCATGTAAAACTAGAATTAAATTTTTAATACAAATGCAACATATAATACTCTTAGGATTCCTTAACCTATTAAACTTCAACTTCAATTTAGGCATGATCATTAAGTTATAATTCAAGAACAAAGCACCTATTTTTTATTTTAGGCTACTTATAGGATCCCATACATAAGTTTGTTGATTTCCACATATTTTTCAATCAATTAAACATACCAACTTGCTTATTTCAAGTTTAACACAATATACTATTATTAGGAGACAAGAAACTTACCTTTTGTTTCAAATACTGGAAGTGAAGATTGAAAATATGAAGAACCCTAGCTTTGATGCACAATATCTGAAATTTAGACAAGTTGGTACTGACCAAAATTAGTGTTCTTTCCGTATATGGATTTTAGAGGAAGGTGAAAAGTTTAAATTTTTTAGGGAAAGGAAAATTTTGAGGTTTTATGGGGTTGAGAATCAGGTTTGGGTGCTTAAATATCCGTATTGGGTTGGTTTTGGCTTGGGTTAGGTTGAGGTAGGCCCAGATTTTAAAAAGAAACTAGGCCAAAAATTGAGCCACTTACGGTACCACCTACGGACCGTAGGTGCACCCAATTTTTTCACCCCTTTTCTTGTTCTTTGGACTTGTTTTTTTACATATATTACACTACTTGTAAAGTCCTAAATGGTATTTATGACCTCATTAGTATGTTTACAAGTTCAAGTCAAAATATCCCAAAAAATACTTAAAATTTCCTTTTAACATTCAATGCATAACTTACCTGGCTCGAGTAGGACTTTTGACCCTTGTGAGTTGGCTAAGAAGTCCCCTTACCTAGAATACTATGAATTAAGCAATGTATTACCATGTTCCAGGCTGTTCCTCATGCTACTATACCTACAAAAAGAAAAATAATGTTAGCACTAAAATAGTGGGTTGCCTCTCACCGAATGCTTGATTTAACATCACCAAATGATGCAACTAAGTTGGTTACTCAGACTTCACCACCAAGCCCATGGGTTGACTTTAATGAAGCACTTGATTTAATATTATATCATGTCGAGGGTACCTTGATTCCTCAGAATTCATCAAGGTACCCAAATGGGTAACCTCTAGGATCATCAACACAATGAATAATCGACACCACCCTCATATCGATTGGCTGCTTCATAGTTTTTCAGACGTTGAATGTGACTTCCTTATTATTGACTCTGAACTTGAGCTCCGTCTTCTCCATATAAACTATCACTCTTCCCCTGTCCAGGAATGGTCTTCCCAAAATGGTGGGCATCTCAAAGTCAACTTCATAATCTAGGATAACAAAGTTGGCCGAAAAAATAAAGTTATCAAATTTCACCAACACATCAAACGATATACCCATGAGTTTTTTCACTATGTGGTATTCCATAAAAAATCGTATAGTCATCGGTTCTAGAGGGCTCAATCCCAACTATTTGAACACAGCCAGGACATCAAATTAATGCTGGCTCCCAAGTCACATAATGGTATGGAAAACCTGGATGTCTCGATAGTTTATGGGATCATGAACACTCTAGGATTACCCTTCTTTTAGGCTAGAGACTTAAAAGTGACTACACTATAATGTTGCAATCCACCAATATTCTCAAAACCAACCTCTCTGTTCTTTGTTACCAATTCTTTCATAAGCCTAGCATACTAAGGCATCTATTCTAAAGACTCAAGAAGAGGGATTTTCAAGCTCAACTCTTTCAGTATATCAATGAATTTCTTGAACTTTCCTTCTTTCTTCTTCTATTTCAGTATTTGAGGAAAAGGTGGGGCGGTCATGGAATTTTCTTCACTATAGGCTCATCGACCTTTCCCTTACCTTTATCATCATTAACACTAACATCAACACATGTCTCCATTTCAGATTCCACAACAGTATCTCATCAACCAAAATACTACCATTCCTCAACACATCAATAGTAGGCAAAGGGGGTCGATAGTAGACTTACCACTTTGAGTGGTAATAGCTAGATAATGACCATCATTCTTAGGATTTTGGACCGTGTTGCAAGGAAGGTTACCCAATTTTCTCTGATTCAAAGTCACATACATTTGCCCAAACTATTGTTCTAATTATTTTATTGCAGTTGCATGCAATTCAACCTTTTGGGTCAATCTTGAAATATCTGCCCTAATTTTCATAAGGCAATTTTCCTTTCCTGACCCTTAACAAGCTTAGATAACATCTCCTCCATCCTTGAATCAGTATCACTACTACTCGGTGGAACATACCTATCTCCTTTCTCATTGTAATCATTCTTTCTAATCCAATAACCATCACTCTCCCTACTATGATCTCTGTATCTATCATATTCATAGTTTCGACATTAGTTTCCTTACCTATAATACCCCAAAAATCCAAACCAATGTTAGAACCATGTTTTAAGATCTTTCAAAATGCATCATAGTTCTTTTATAGTCTTATGAGTGAGTTTAATGTATATTAAGGCCTGAAATAACTCCCAGTTATTAGACGAATCAAAATATCCCTTACCGATTGAGTTTTTGGGAAGTATATTGCAATAGTCAGCTTTAAACGGGAATATGTTTTGCCCTATTTAGAATTTTCCAGATCAAGACCCACTAAACTGTTGGAAATTTAATTATCTTTCCAATGATACCAATTTTATCTAAATCCAATACTCGAGTGAGAAGTTATGAAACTTTAAGTGAAAGCAGTAGCCCAACGTGAATAGGCCGCATCGCGGAGATGGCCAAAATCACTTTCGTCTTTTTCCCAATGCATCACTGCGATAAGCACCACATCACTCCAAGGGGAATTTTCTAATTCGTCACTTTCTAGTGTGTCACCGTGATTGGCACCACGTTGCACCAAGGTTCCATTTTGAAATTATCCATTTTCAGTGGCTAAATGTGATTTCACCACTTCGCACTACTGGGTAAATTTTGGAATGTCCTTTTTCCAGAGTTGCACCACGATTGCGCCACATCGCGCATTTAAGTCCTTTTTCTTCACCCCATTCAGTCCAAACACGGGATTTAGGTCCCAAAGAGCATTATTTGCTCATTATTTTCACAATTTACTTGCAATTAAAGTAGCCCTCTTTCAAGAACAAACTCTAGCCCTTCAAGATTCAAGATCAAATCTCAAGAATTCACCATCAATTCTCACAAATTTAGAAATCAAGGTATGTTTGGCGTTCATCCTTGGGTTGTTTTCACCCTTGGAGTTCAATAATCCTTTTTGAGTACTTAAATTATGATTTACATCCTAAATTATGATTACCCTGAAAATCCAAACCAATGTTAAAACTATGTTTCAAGCTCTTGCAAAGTGCATCATAGTTCTTTGATAGTTTTATGAGTGAGTTTAATGTATATTAAGGCCTTAAATAACTCCCAGCTATTAGGCGAATTAAAATATCCCTTACCAATTAAGTTTTCGAGATGTATATTGCAATATTCAACTTCAAATGGGCATATCTTTTGTTATATTAAGAATTTTTAAGATAAAGATCCACCAATCTGTAGAAAATTGAATTAGCTTTCCAATGATACCAATTTCGTCTAAATTCAATACTCGAGCGAGAAGTTATGACAATTTTAGTGAATAATAGTATCCCAACCCGATTAGGCTACATCGTGGTGATAGCCAAAATTATATTCGTCCTTTTTCCAGTGTGTCACCATGATAAGCACCACTTACGCCAAGAGGTATTTGTTAATTCATCACTTTCCAGCGTGTCACCGCAATTGGCATCGTGTCACGCCAAGGTGCCATTTTAAATTTGTCCACTTCCAGTGGCTCAACCCCATTTCACTGCGTTGCACCACTGGATAAATTCGGGATTTTCCTTTTTAGAGATGCAATACGATTTCACCGCATCGTGTCATAGGTCAAAATTGGGAATTTTAGTTTGGTTTTGAGTTTTTAATTTCCAAGGTAATTTAAGTTC
Source organism: Capsicum annuum (assembly GCF_002878395.1). Lineage (NCBI taxonomy): Eukaryota > Viridiplantae > Streptophyta > Magnoliopsida > Solanales > Solanaceae > Capsicum > Capsicum annuum. The sequence continues at coordinate 119,426,967 of NC_061111.1, read as the reverse complement.
TTTTCCTTCACCCCATTCAGTCCAAACACAGGATTTAAGTCACAAAGAGCATTATTTTCTCATTATTTTAACAATTTACTTACAATTAAAGTATCCCTCTTTCAAGAACAAACCATATCCCTTCAAGATTCAAGATCAAATCTCAAGAATTTACCATTCATTCTCTCAAAATCAGAAATCAAGGTATGTTTGGTGTTCATACTTGGGTTCCTTCCATCCTTGGAGTTCAAGAATCCTTTTTGAGAACTTAAATTATGATTTACATTCTTAAATTGAATTGTGTTCATGTATTGGTTTCAAACTAAGAAGATTACAAATTTCAAGTAAATAAACTAGCATGTGTACTGATTTATGTACTCCTCATGTTATAACCTATGAATTATGAGTTGATTGTTGTAGTCATGATATTCTCATGTTATTCTTTGTCAAGTACAAGAACCATGCTCCCCAAGTGTTTGACAAAATGTCTATGTGAATGACTTGTGAATGATGTCCTAATTGTAATGCTTTTAAAATAATGATATGGTTCCTTTATTTATGCTATCGAGTCTTGGGGGTATTGTATACCCAAAATTAGCAGATTACTTGGTTCTAGTGTAATAGAATAATACCGTATATCCCAAATAGTAGCAGTAAGCCAGTTAACAGAATCAATGTGAGTTCAGTCAAGCTTAGCACAGTCTAGTGATCAGTGTTAATTCAGTTGGGAGTAGGATTCAGCACCGAGCAAACCTAGGGATGTGGGCTTTCCTGCCAGTGTAGGGTTTGACCCTTAGTAGCAGTTCCTTAGTTACAAAACTACCTATCCAATATAGGGTAAATTGTCTTTCTACTAGACTAGGGTTGACGTTATCATATACATATCATAGTCTTCCTGCCAGATTAGGGGTGACCCGGCCATTGTTAGTAACCCGTGGCACGGTGCTAATACCCTTCCAACTCGGGTTACAGGTTGGACCCCAAATTAGTCTATAATAGGTGTATTTGGTTAGATGATAACTCCCATAGTCTCAGTTCCAGTATTTAGTATTCAGTATAGAACTTTGTTCAGTTTTACATGATCATAACTTTTAGTTATCAGTTATCAGAAACTCAGTACTTCAGTTTTAGTCTAATCCAGATAGATGAGATATGTTTGGTATTATATCGTGTGAGTGAGCATAAGATAAAGTTAAACTCTTTATCTAATCCAACTTTCCCTTCCATTTACAGAACATGCCTCCCAGAAAGACTAATGAAAGAAGAACTAAGAACCAGCCAACACCTCTGCTCGTTAAGGAAGATCTCCTAAATGAGCATGTTTCTCATGAAGAATTCAGAGCTTCATTCACCACCCTATCCTATTCTATGGAAGCTCAGAATGTTCAACCAACTGCTGTTCAGGCCAACCTAGTGGCCAATACTGCTATAACTAGAATTTGGGACTTCACCTGAATGAACCCTCCTTTATTTGTAGGGTCGAAGTCTAAAGAGGACGCACACAAATTCCTTGAAATAGTGCAGAAGGTAACAAACATTATGGGGTAACTGCTCTTGAGAGTGCTGAGTTAGCTGTCTATTAGTTGCAAGATATAGCTGATACCTGGTTTACGCAGTGAAAGGTAGATAGAGGTACAGATGTAGGACCGATGAAATGGGAAGATTTTGCTACTACCTTCATACATAGGTTATTTCCATTGGAATTGAGAGAGGCTAAGGTGTTAGAGTTTATCAACCTACAGTAGGGTAACTTAAATATGAAAAAGTATCCCCTCAAGTTTACTCAGTTAGCCAGGTATGCTCCTTATATGGTAGCTGAAAGCAGGTCTAAGATGAGTAAGTTCATGTCTGGTGTAAGTATAGAACTGCTGTGCTGATTAAGGAGAAGGACTTGTCTAGGTTGATTTTCCATGCTCAATAAATTAAGGACTAAAAGACTAAGGAGAAAAAGAGGGAGAGTAAGAGGGCTAGAACATGTAGTTTAAGTTTTGCTCAACCAAAGTCAGAAGGTGGAAGCCGTACTCAGATCTGCCTAAAATCTTCAGTCCCAGCTCCGTCTTTGGCTAGTGTACCGATGCCTAATTTCTGGAAAGATAATAAGGATAGGGTGTCAGGCTCTAAATCTCAGAGTAGCATAAACAGTGCTCGGACAAATCCTCATTATCAGAAATATGGCAGAAATCATCAGGGTGTCTGCAGAGTTAGAAACGATGTGGTACAATACAACCAAGGGAAGCACAAAATCACACACCAAAATCAGTCCACAAGTTCAAGAATCGAGGACCCTTTTGGTGACCATCTCTCGAATTCAACAATACAACACAATAACGAGATGAACAAGGTGTTTAGCACACCAAAACAGCCAACATCCAAACTATATTAACAACAACAAGATGAAGAACACGATAAACAACAAATTCGGCCACCACCACCACAAAACCGAGAGTAATGAACAAGAACAAATCACAACAAGATTACAAGAATAAAAGGATAGATAGTGAGATATAGATTGGTACAAGACTTAGGAACAAAGTGTGATTCAAACACTAAACCCCTAATTAATGTAACAACAACACCACACTCTTACGGTGACCGCCAAGGGAATCACTCACCTCAAGATCCACCATTTTCAAGCAAAGAACAATATTGAATTTTCCAAGCCCTATACTAAGGATGGCTTTTTCAAGGCCTAACTAAGAACTATACTAAGGTGTTACTCAAAAGAGAGAGGACTTTCAAGACTTCAAATGTTCATCATTCATCAACTAAAGAGAAATAACCTAAAATAGACTATATATAGTATATTACAAAAGAAAGATAAAATGACTCCAACTCCCTTAATGAGGTGGGTGGAAATGGAGTGTCATTTAGACAAGGCTAAAAGACCAAAATGACCTAGAGGATAAGTGACCAAAATGACCTTAATAAAAGGGGCCAAAATCGTGAACCATCAAATGTGGTCCAAACCCATGAGTCCTCTAGTCTTCGAGGCTCCAAGCAATCTTCCACACACGGGTTTGTTTGATGGAATACTCAAAACAACCCTTACAAGTATGATCCTGTGCCCTCCATTGGACCAAAGATTGATTCTTCACGTAGTGACTTTGAATGATGCCATCGATAGATAAGGCGGCTATTTCACTTGTATCATCCTCCTCTTCTTGAAAAGGATTCGACCTCGAATCTATACCTTGCAAAACAAGAGAAAGGACAAACAAGCACAACATCCTTATGGCATGAGGGTTAGGGTTGGCACAACAATAAACATCATCACATCAAGGGGGAACATACTTGCAGTATAACCAAGAATCCTTTGAAGTAAGTATTAAAAACTCAATGAAAGATGTACAAAGGATTTGGTTATGGGATACACCAAAAGTGATACTTTACTTGTCATGTAGACCAAGCAACACGTTGGGTGCACCAACATCACTATTTCTAGATTTGGCACCGGGGTCAAATGGGAAAAGTGGCCATAGACACGGTTCTAGATAACAATCCCTTTTCCCGTGGTCTACACCCAAACTAAATGACATATTCTCTATAGTAGCATACATATCATCCAAAGTAAATAGAGAGTAGAGAAAGGTATCACTCAAATCAACTTCTACCAAAGTTCCCTCATGTGTGTACTCCCTACTAGTTTCCCAATAATAACCATGAGTACTCTCAACAATAAAGTCACACAAAGTAAAAGAAGAAGTAGCTTCCGCAACTACACATTCCTTACCCCTAAGAGTACTCTCATCTTCCAAGAAGAGATTTCCATCTTTAGGAGGAATGTTGTCACACCAAAGTGGGTTATCATATAGGCTATAGCTTCTAAAGCAAGCTATACCATCATTTTCACCACTACCTTTATTAGAAGTGTTTAAATCATCTTCAAACAAGACATTACACCTAAAGAGAGTGTGATCTACCTTACGGACATATTTGGAACAAGGAAGTTTCTCACACTCTAAATGATCAATATCAAGTTTCAAGGATGTTCCAAACACAAGATTATCCCAAGAAGAGATCTCGGGTTCTCTCCCACTTTGTTTACCAACATTTTCAAATACTTCACTCACTTGAGTTCTATTAAGCACATAACATACATACTCAAATGGGGGATAATTTTCACAAACAAGTTGATCAACGCCAATTACACAAGATGATGTACTTCCGTTCAACATATAGGCTTCAACACTAGGTGGACATAAATTGATCTTACAAAAAGAGTCAATTTCATCATCAATAGGATCAACTAGTGTATCCAAACTCACAATATATAATCATCAACAAGAGGCAAGGAATCATTACACTCATAAATAAGTAAGATACTACTCACACTCAATGGCTTACTGGCTACACAATTGTCATTCACAAGCACTAAAGTGTAAGAGTTAGCTATTTTACCTTTAAGATCTTGAGTAGACTCTTTGTTGCCATGAGGTGAAGGTCCTCCACAACCTTGGACAAAAACTTCCTTTTTTCATTATTTGCCTTCGCTTTCCATGTTGGTACCTACACAAATGTCCTTAGAAATGGAAGGACAACAAATGTTAGCACGGTTTAGTGGCAATCCCCTCACTTTGCTCCATATATCCTCTCCTTTTTCCACTCTTGGATTACCGCCTTGCACTCCCTTACTCCTCTCAATCTTTTTTCTCTCATCATAAATCGGATTGGAGTAGGTAAGCATTTATCTTTGCAGTTTGGGTAGCAAGTACGTTATGAGGTAATTTCCCCATTGGTCTCTTACAACATGAGGACAATTTTGCACGTTAGGAACTTGATGTTATGCAAACCAATTGGCATCCAAGGTCATATAACCCTAGGTTAAGGAAAAAACATCATACCACACCTCATCATGGTAATCAAATTAGGAGAAGACAACTTTTACCCTCTCGATAACCTTGAATTCGCCCAAGTAGTATGGAACAAGTAAAGACTCTTGAAATAACCCCAAGTAGTCAACTATGGATGGAAGAATGTAGTTTCTATAGTACCTATCATTCAACTCCATAAGGCAGCCCAGTATCCCACAAATAGTCACCTTTCGGAGTGTACTCCTTGGATCAATATTGTAAGGCACACGAGTACCCATCAGTTTTGGAGATGCTTGCCCTCTTTTTCTCATGGGACAACCTCTACTATAGCTAGTATAACCAATCACGCCATGTCGACCTTGATATGAAGTACTACAAGGTAAAGAATATGATCTTTCATACTCCACATGCGTACTCTCATCATAGATCTCGTAAGCATTGCGAATAAAAGAGTTATACCTAACACCAGATGTAGGTTCAGAGTGGGAAGTATAACACTCCTCACATGCCCCAACTTCATCATAAGAACTATCATGAGGTCCTATATCATCTCCAAATTCACCATAAGCACTACTCACATCATTACCCTAATTTTCTCCCCTAAACCCGAAACCCTCAAATCTGCCCAAGTTTTGATCATGGCTATTTTCATAGCCCCTACAATCTCCCTCAACTTCATAGCCATAAAACCCTTCACTACAATCATAGTCTCCCATGTCGTAATCCCAATAATCCCTGGTTATCGAAGACATATTCCCCTAATATCACCTTTGAAACTACACAATGAACAAATAATATTAGCAGTAAAGCTTCCTTACCAACACTCGTATATACTAACCTTTGTAATTCTCACAATTGAAGCAGTGAATATTGAAAGTTGTTTATACTCCGGTAGTCAATAAGATGTCAATTCTACTTGGCAACCAGAATAGATTCTTATTTGATCGACTCAAGATACAAAATAAAATTTACATACAAACTTAAAACAAAGAAGTTATGATGAGTTAGAAATGAGAAAAGTACACAAACAATGAAGACACGAAAAAAATGGATTCAACAATTAATCTACAACTAGGTAGGTGATTACTAGCTATTAATTAATTCTAGAATCAAGACATGAAATTAGGATACAATAAAATGAAACTAAGAATCTAAATTTGACCCAAAATTTATTGTATGAACAGTAAAACGTGATGTGGCAGCCACGTATTGGTTGCGGTCGTAACAAATTTATTTTCCAAAATTGGAATTCTTCATCAATTTCTAAGTTGGGAATGGTGGATTTGGTTTTAGGAGGGGAATATAAGTCTTGTAATCTCCTTTCAATTCCAAAAAGAGAAGACTTGACTTTTTTGTACACTTTCCTTAAAACAAGATCCTCAAAACATGGAAGGTTGTTGGAAGTGGTTGTAAGTCTTTGAGTGTGAAGGAAAAGTCTTTGAGCCACAAGTCTTACACCTTAAAACTTGGATTTATGTCTTCCAAGGCTAACAACAATTCAGACTCTCTTTCTTCAACTTATAGGATCAAAAACCACTTTTTCTTCAACAAAATATAGTGATTGTGAAGAACACTAAGAACACCAAGAACACAAACTTTGAGTCTTGAAGTTCTAAGGTTCAACTTGGACCTCCCAAACAACACAACACCTTTTAAAGCTTAAAATCCACAAAACAATCCCCAAAATACACGTTCAAACTTGAACCAACAATACATCACACGTTCAAGTCTTGAATCCACAATAACAATACCAACAGCAATTGGCCAAGTCCAAGTTCACAATAACAACATCAACAACAAAGGCTCAGATCAAGATATTGACTCAAAGTGTTAGTGAAGAACAATAATAATGCTAGAAACACTTAAGGCAAGTAAAAATATCATCCAAGACACAACAAGAACACAATTTTTGGCCAAGAACACAAAGGGGACAGATTGCTATTTTATAGAAAGTTTAGTTTACAGTTTTTTTTTTTGTGTGTTTTTCAAGTCTCAAGCCTAAGATTGATCTTATTAGAACAAATCAAATATGTGTTTGATACCAAATGATACAATACAACCAACCGAAGCATAAAATCACACACCAAAATCAGTCCACAAGTTCAAGTACCGAGGCCCCTTTGGTGACCATCTCTCGGATTCAACAATACAACACAATAACGAGATGAACAAGGTGTTTAGCACACCAAAACAGCCAACATCCAAACTAGATTAACAAAAACAATATGAAGAACAAGATGAACAACAAATTTGGCCAACAACACCACAAAACCGAGAGTAATGAACAAGAACAAAGCACAATAAGATTACAAGAATAAAAGGATAGATAGTAAGATACAGATTGTTACAAGACTTAGGAACAAAGTGTGATTCAAACTCTAAACCCCTAATTAATATAACAACAACGCCACACTCTTATGGTGACCGCCAAGGGAATCACTCACCTCAAGATCCACCGTTTCCAAGCAAAGAACAATATTGGCTTTTCCAAGCCCTATACTAAGGATGGATTTTTCAAGGCCTAACTAAGAACTATACTAAGGTGTTACTCAAAAGAGAGAGGACTTTTAAGACTTCAAATGTTCATCATTCATCAACTAAAGAGAAATAACCTAAAATAGACTATATATAGTATATTACAAAAGAAAGATAAAATGACTCCAATTCCCTTAATGAGGTGGGTGGCAATGGAGTGTCATTTAGACAAGGATAAAAGACCAAAATGACCTTAAGGCTAAGTGACCAAAATGACCTTAATAAAAAGGGCCAAAACTGTGAACCATCAAATGTGGTCCAAACCAGTGAGTTCTCTATTCTTTAGGGCTTCAAGCAATCTTCCACACACGGGTTTGTTTGATGGCATGCTCAAAATAATCCCTACAAGTATGATCCCGTGTCCTCCATGGGACCAAAGCTTTATTTTTCACATAGTGAATTTGAATGATGCCATTGAAAGCTAAGGTGGCTATTTAACTTGTATCACGATGTGTGCTTCAGGTATGGTAAGCCAGGCCATAGTATCAGAGAATATCCTTAGGTGGATTCACAGAGTCAGCAAAATAGTCCCCCAGTTCATTCTAGTCGCCCATCTCAGCAGGGTGCCACTTTCAGTTTCACCGACATACTAAGCCTAAATAGGATCTATGCACTTTAGACTCAATAGGATCAGGAGAGTTATCCATATGTGGTTATTGGTATATTGCAAATATTTTATTTACATATTTATGCTTTGTTAGATCCTAGAGCTTCTTTATCTTTCATAACTCCTTACATAGCCGTCAACTCAGAGTCAGCCCTAAAATCTTAACAGAGCCTTTCTCGGTCTCTACCCCAGTGGGTGTCTATCATAGCCCAGCGGGTATACAGGAACTATCCGGTTATGGTGTCTCAGGAAGTTACTTCAGCAGATCTTATAGAGCTAGTGATGATGGATTTTGACCTCATTCTCAGTATGGATTGGATCCATTCACGCTATGCTTCAATTTATTATAGAAATAGAGTTGTCTATTTTCAGTTCCGAAATGAATTAGTCCATGAATGGAGGGGTAGTACCACAACACTTAAGGATTAACTTATTTCATACCTTAGAGTGAGAAAAATAATATCTAAGGGGTATATTTATCATCTTGTCTGAGTCAAAGACTCCTAATCTTGAGTTAATTTTAGTACTGAGGGAATTCCTAGATATATTCCCTAAAGATATTCCCAGCATTCCTCTCAAAAGGGAAATCAACTTCGGAATAAACCTTCTTCCAGACACATAACCTATCTCTATTCCGCTATATAGAATAGCTCTAGCTGAACTCAAAGTGTTGAAGAATAATTAAGAGATCTCCTGGATAAGGGATTTATCAGGCCCAGTGTCTCCTCGTGGGGTGCACAAGTGCTATTTGTGTGTAAGAAAGGAAGTTCACTCAGAATGTGTATTGATTATAATTAGTTAAACAAAGTCATGATCAAGAACAAATACCCATTACCTAAAATCGATGACCTGTTCGATCAACTTTAAGGTGCTAGTTACTTCTCTAAGATAGACCTCAGATCCGCCTATCACCAGCTCAGAGTCAGAGAATGTGACATTCCAAAAACAACTTTCAGAACTCGATATGGTCACTTTGAGTTTCTAGCCATGTCCTTTGGTCTCACAAATGCCTCAGCAACCTTTATGAATTTGATAAACTGAGTGTCCAAGCAGTACTTGGACATGTTCATCATAGTCTTCATAGATGTCATTCTTGTCTACTCTCGTAATGATAATGATCATGCAAATCACTTCAAAATAGTATTGGAGACTTTTAGAGTGCATCTGTTGTTCGCTAAATTTAGTAAGTGCAAATTTTGGATAAGATATGTAACTTTTCTTGGACATATTATTTTTGGTGATGGCTTTAGAGTTGATCCTCAAAAGACCAAAGCAGTGAGAAACTATCCTAGACTCATCTCTCTATTAGATATCAGGAGTTTTTTGGGTTTGGATGGCTATTATCGATGGTTTATTGAAGCATTTTTATGTATTCAATCCCCATGTCCATATCGACTCAGAAGAAAATCAAGTTTTGGTGGTTAGATTCTTGTGAGAAGAGTTTTTAGAAGTTGAAGACTCGACTTATTACAACCACAATTTTGAACTTGCCCGATGGTTTAGGCAAATTTGTTGTGTATTGTGATGCTTATTGAGTTGGTTTGGGTGTGTTTTGATGCAGAAGGGTAAGGTTGTGGGTTATGCCACTAGGCAACTTAAGCCCCATAAAAAGAATTACCCTACCCATGATCTTGAGTTAGCAGTAGTTGTGTTTGCCTTAAAGATTTGGAGACACGATTTATATGTGGTGCATGTTGATGTATTCACAAATCATAAAATTCTGCAGTACATATTTTCACAGAAATACCTGAACTTGCTTCAGATAAGGTGGTTATAGTTGTTGAAAGATTATGATATGATTGTTTTGTATCACCCGGGTAAGGCAATCAGTGACAGATGCCCTAAGTAAATTGTCTATGGGTAGTGTTTCTCATGTTGAGGATGATAAGAAAAAGTTAGTTAGGGAAGTTCAACAGCTTCCCAGATTAGGTGTTCGTTTGGTTTATTCAGCTGAGGGTAGTGTTTGTTTGGGTTCAAAATAGTTAAGAATCTTCTTTGGTTGCTAAGGTGAAAGAAAAGCAAGATAAGGACCCTAGTCTGGTAAAACTGAAGGAGTTAGTCAGAGATTAGAATGTAGATATTTTTTCCCAAGGGGGAGATGGTGTGTTACGTTGCTAGGATAGACCGTGTGTGCCTTGTTTTGATATGTTGAGACAATAAATTCTTGTAAAACGCATGGTGTGCGTTACTCAATTCATCAGGGGCCACAAAGATGTACTGCAACCTACGGGAAATCTATTGATGGAGTGGGATGAAAAGGATATTATAGAGTTTGTGGCTGAGTGATCCACTTTTCAACAAGTTTAGATTGAACATTAGAAGCCTAGTGGATCTATGCAAGAGTTTAGTATTCTGTGATACCCCAAAATTTTTTTCGTTAAGATCTCAAAAAAAAATGTATTGAATTCTATTCTTTATCATGATTGATAATTTTTTTGTGTGGAATTTGTAGATATGAGACCCATCATCGCTTAGAGCATCAAATAAGCTTTCCAACGATATGTGGATTATCAAACACGGACACTCAAGCGATAAGTATGATCATTCTGATCTAATCATGAATAGTTGTGAACAGTAAATCTGCAGGAAAAAAATACTGAGGCCAGGCGAATTTTAGGGTCAACTTCAAACGATCATAACTCCTTGTACATAATGATCTGGGTGAGCTACTATATATCAACAGAAATCTCTGAAATTCCTCTTTCCAAAGAAATTGGTTTCATCAAATTTGGCCATCGGAGAAAAAAGATATGGTCGATCTACTTCAGCCTATCAAAATAGTCTATCAAAGGACAGATTTGACATTATTTGATTTTTAAGGGTATTTTGGTCATTCCCACTCTAATTCATCCGGCTAAACCATGGATTTAAGTCCATTAAGAGCATTCAATAGCTCATTTTTCTCCAAAATTTTCTAAGGCTCAAACCCCAACCTTGCTACTCCAAATTTCATCCTTTTATGTCTATTGATTGAACCGTATAAATTTCAAATTGATTTGGGATTCGAGTTGATCATGTTAAGGGCTTCAAGAAGCACCCTTTATTTTTATGAATAAAGTTTCAGTGTTGGAAGTTCATATTCATCTTCCGTTTTTAGGTATATGGGGCTTTGAACAAGATTATCCTTTCAATTTTGTGCCCGGTATTTTTGTTGAATTACATTGACATGAAATTTTACATGTTTTACCATGAATTGGAAATATGGTTTTATATCTTATATTATTGTCCATGAGCTATGGGATTATGTTATCCGATATATGTATGATGTTGAGATGGAATTATGTCCAAAAAGTATTTGATTATAAGAGTATGACGATTTAATTTGTTAAGCCTTATTATGAATTTATAATTGATATTAGAAATTCTATATCCCTACTATGGGTTGATGTCTCAAGTACCTTTAAATGAGAGTTGGATGGCAAATTGAGAAATATTGATATTGAAGTTCCAATGAGTTCTGGTATTTTTTGGATGGTTTTGATGAGTTAAATTATTGAAAATATTATGTATTGAGTCTTCATATCCTTGTCCAAATGTCGAGTCGGTTATGGTTCAATGCATTGATACCTTGTTGATGTAGAGAAAGATTAAAATATTTTAATCTAAAATATGTTGAGTTAGGAATTCGCAAATTGATATGATTTGATAAATGAGAACGAGATTTTTTTTGGTCTTTATGGTAGACCCTTGTGATGTTGTGGTAGATTTTCTAACGCATTCTGAGCTTGTCGGGGAGTAGTACTTAGCACTGAGAGGGAAATTTGGTATTTACCCAAACCTATGTTCCATCGTAGGGTTGTTTGATGATGATATTATTAGCCAGAGAGCCCGATTGTGATTATTGTAATTTTAAGGTCATACTCCTTGGCAAAGAGTATGACACTCCTGCCAATGGGGGTTTCAAATGTTAGTATTCGAAGTAGCTCACGTGGGGTTGTTGGTTATAGGAAACTCCCCTGTCCATAAAAGTCATGTTTATTGAAATACCGAGTCACTCCGAGTTTTGATGTGGTAAGTCAAGTTGCCTATGATGATCTATAATGATTTATGAGTTTTTTCTCCTACATTTCCTATCTAAGATATTACGAGTTGCATGATTCAATGTCACTCAAGCCAGGTGTGTCATTATGGTCCGTATATACGTTCTTATGAAATTTATGATATTATTTATATCTTGCATGCGCCCCCACATACTCAGTACATATCTTGTGATGACCCATATATTTCTCTATGGGCTACATTCTTACCATGATATAGGTTCAGGTACTCAGCCGCAGCCGCATAGTGATATCCGAGTGCCACATCTACATTCCTTCAGTAGTGAGTACTCATGGTTTGAGGACCAAGTTGCTAGTTTTGGTGCTGTTGTTTTGTGATACCTTTAGTCTGTTGAGTCATTTGAGGGTTTGTCCCAATGGCTCATTGATTTTGCTGTATAGAGGCTATATCAGACTAGTGTATTGTTGGGTTGGTTTGTGTATAGACATTCCATATATGTATAGTCTAATGCTATTCCATGCCATGTGCGATGTGATATGATATGTACTTATATATATATCCTTAGCGTTGCATGTATGTTGTTGTATTGGAACCCAAGGGTAGTGTTTTGGCTTAAAGGGTTAGCTTGAGGCTACGTGTAGCCTTGGGCACCATGCGATATCTCGGATGATATTTTAGGGCATTACAAACTTGGTATTAGAGCCTAAGGTTTTGAAGAGTCCTAGGGAGAATGACAAGCTGCGTCACGTAGAGTCTTGAGAATCGGTGTGTAGCACGCCACACCTATGATCAAGAGGCTGTGGGGCGTTCTAGGAAAAGTCATTTCTTTCTTTCTACAAGAGTCTATCATGCTTACAACTATTTCCTTTTGCTGTTAATTCATGCATTCTTATGACAGAAAATGCCTCCACATCGAGCTCGCGGAAACAACAACCAACCTCAACCCGTTGGTCCGTTTTATGAGACGGTATCCCATGCTGAATTTTGGGCAGCTTTTCAGTCACTAGCCTAGGAAGTTACTGCCAATACTCAGGCCAACGCTTCACCTCTACAGGAAAATAATTCAACATCAGCATGAATTCATGACTTTATGCGGATGAATTCACCAGAGTTTCATGGGTCGAAAGAAGGTGAGGACCCACAGATGTATGTAGATGAAATGAAGAAAATTACACAGATTATGCACGTGACCAAGGAAGAAAGTGTGGAGCTAGATTTTTATCGGTTGAAGGATGTTGCCTATGACTGGGTGCAGATGTGGAATAAGGGTAGAGAGGAAGATACTGCTCCAGTGACTTGGCAATTGTTCCAAGATGCTTTCTTGGATAGATTCTTTTCTCTTTAGTTATGGGAAGCTAAGATAGAGGAGTTTATGAATTTGAGACAAGGCTCCATGTCAGTTAAGGAGTATTGTCTTAAGTTTAATCAGCTATCGAAGTACACTCCCAATATGATGGCTGACTCAAGGACTAGTACGAGCAAGTTTCTAACTGGGGTGTCGAGTTATGTGGTGAAAGAATGTAGATCTGCTATGATCAACAGGGAGATTGATATTTCTAGGTTAATGAGTCATGCCCAACAGATTGAGTCAGACAAGATAAAGGAAAGAGAAAGAGTAAGAGGGATTAAGAGAATCAGATTAGAGCAACAGGGGTCTGGTTAGACTAGATTCTCTGGAGGGAGTCGTCCTCAGTTTTAGAGACATCTATTTATACCTGTGCCTTCCTCAGCTAGTGCTCTCGTATATCGGGGCAGGCAAGAGCTCGAGAATAGGTCAGTACTTTCCAGGTCTTAGGACAGTGTAAGCAATTGACCTTATCCTCTTTTGTATGTTAAGTGTGGTAAAAACCATTTTAGGGAGTGTTATATGGGGCAGCGGGGCTATTTTGGTTGTGGCAAGTTGGGCCACATACTTAGAGACTGCCCGTATACCAGACAGCGAAGTCATGATGCCCGTCACCAAAGTCAGGCTACCAGTGCCCCGCCTCCTGCAGCCAATCCAGTTTCTCCTCAGGGTGCTTCATCTAGTACTGCTGGCGGTCAACACCAAAATCATTTCTATGCTATAATACCTTATTAGGAGCGGGAGGACTCTCCCAATGTTCTCACTGGTATGCTCTGTGTTTTCTATTTTGATGTCTATGTGTTGATGGACCCTGGTTTGAGTTTTTCTTATGTGACACCTATGGTTGCTGTAAATTTTGAAATGGATCCTGAACTAATTTCTGAGCCTATTTTGGTTTCTACTCCGATAGGAGAGTCTGTCATTGCTAAGCGGGTGTATAAGAAATGTCCTATTACTGTGTTTCATTAGGTTATGTATGCTAATTTGATTGAGCTAGATATGGTTGACTTTGATATCATTCTGGGTATAGATTGGCTTCACTCATGCTATGTGTCTATTGATTGTCATGCCTGTGTGGTCAAGTTTTAGTTTCTTGATGAACCTATCCTCGAATGGTCTGGGAGTTCTGTGATTCCTAAGGGTCATTTCATATCCTATCTCAAAGCTAGGAAGTTGATTTCCAAGGGTTGCATCCACCATTTGGTTTGGGTTAAAGACACTAGGTCTTAAACCCCTACCATTAAGTTAATTAATGTTGTTAATGAGTTTCTGGATATCTTTCTGGGAGATCTCCCTGGAGTACCTCTTGGTAGAGAGATAGAGTTTGGAATTGACCTTCTTCCCGATACTTAGCCTATTTCCATTCCTCCATAACACATGGATCCCGTGGAACTTAAAGAGTTGAAAGAGCAATTGAAAAATCTTTTAGACAAAAGCTTTATCAAACCTAGTGTGTCCCCGTGAGGTGCACCTGTCCTGTTTGTATGTAAGAAAGATGGTTCTTTGTGGATGTGTATTGATTACCGACAGCTTAATAGGGTTGCTCTCATGAATAAATATCTACTTCCTCGAATTGATGATTTGTTTGATCAATTGCAAGGTGCAAGCTACTTTTCGAAGATAGACCTCAGATCCGATTATCACCAACTTAAGGTTAGGGAATGTGATATCCCCAAGACAACCTTCCAAACCCATTACGGTTATTTGGAATTTCTAGTGATGTCTTTCGAGTAAACTAATGCTCCAGCGGCTTTCATAGATCTTATAAACCGTGTATTCTGGCTATATCTAGATTTATTTGTAATAGTGTTCCTTGATGATATTCATATTTAATCCCGAAGTGAGGGTGATCATGCGGATCATCTTCGAATCGTGTTGGAAACTCTTCAAACTCATCGTTTGTATGCTAAGTTCAGTAAGTGTTAGTTCTGGCTGAACTCTGTAGCCTTCTTGGGTCATGTTACTTCTTCCGAAGGTATTAGAGCTGATCTTCAAATGATAGAGGCTATAAGGAGTTGGCCTACACCTATTTATCCTTCAGATATCCAAAGTTTCTTGGGTCTAGATGGTTATTATCGTCGTTTTGTTGAAGGGTTTTCATCTATTGCGTCTCCTATGACCCATTTGACCCAAAAGAAAGTAAAGTTCCTATGGTCCGAATCTTGTGAGAAGAGTTTTCAGGAGTTGAAGACTCGACTCATTTCAGCCTCTGTGTTGACTTTGCCTGATGGTGTTGATGGTTTTGTGGTGTATTGCGATGCTTCCAGAGTTGGTTTGGGTTGTGTATTGGTGCAAAGGGGCAAGGTTATAGCTTATGCTTCCAGGCAGCTAAAGCCTCACCAGAAGAATTATCCTACCCATGACCTTGAATTAGCTGCCGTGGTTTTTGCTATGAAAATCTGGAGATATTATTTGTATGGTGTCCATGTCGACGTCTTCATGGACCATAAGAGCTTGCAGTATGTATTCACCCAAAAAGAGTTAAATCTTAGGTAGAGACGATAGTTAGAATTAAAGATTATGATATAAGCGTGCTATATCATCCGGGCAAGGCCAATATAGTAGCAGATGCCCTTAGTCGGAAGTTCATGGGTAGCATAGCACATATGGAGATTGATAAGAAGGAGTTGGCCCATGAGGTACATCGTTTGGCTAGATTGGGGGTTAGGTTGTTTGGTAATGCTGAGGGTAGTATAGGCGTGCAAAGTGGTTTTGAATCCTCTTTAGTTTCGGAAGTGAAGGAGAAGAAAGACAGGGATCCTACCTTGGTCAGGTTAAAAGAGTCAGTTAAAGACCAAAAGATGGAGGTTTTCTCCCAAGGGGGAGATGGCATTTTGAGACTCCGAGAAAGATTATGTGTTCCTGATGTTGATAACTTGAAGCAGAGGATTATGGCGGAAGCGCATGGTACGCGATACTCCATCCATCCTGGTGCTACCAAGATGTACCATGATTTGTGGAAAATTTATTGGTGGAACGGTATGAAAAGGAACATAGCAGAATTTGTGGTAAAGTGTTCCACGTGTCAATAGATTAAAATAGAGCATCAAAGGCCTAGTGGCGTGATGCAAGAGTTTAGCATTCCTACTTGGAAGTGGGAAGAAGTGAATATGGACTTCACAGTTGGTTTACCTCCTTCTCATCACGATCATGATCCGAGTTGGGTTGTCATAGTTCGGCTGACGAAATCAGCTCATTTCATGCCTGTGCATTCATCGTATACAGCTGAAGATTATGCTAGAATATATATTTGGGAACTCGTCAGACTTCATGGAATCCCTTTGGCTATTATTTATGACAGAGGTACTCAATTTACCTCTTAGTTTTGGAAACTTTTCCAGAAGGGTCTCGATACCCAAATTCGTTTAAGTTCTGCTTTCCATCCGCAAATAGATGGTTAGGCCGAGCGGACCATTCAGACCTAGAAGATACGTTGAGGGCTTGTGTGCTTGATTTTAAAGGTAGTTTGGATGAGCACTTAGCATTAATCGAGTTTGCTTACAATAACAGTTTTCATGCTACTATTGGAATGGCCCCGTTTGAAGCTTTGTATGGTAGAAGGTGTAGATCACCCATTGGTTGGTTTGTAGTTGGTGAGGCTGCCGCAACTGGACTGGATGCGGTGTTCGAGGCCATGGAGAAGGTTAAGTTAATTTGGGAAAGGTTGAAAGCCACCTAAAGTCGTCAAAAATCATACGCAGATGTAAGGAAGAAAGACCTTGAATTTGATGTTGGTGATTTAGTGTACTTGAAAGTTTCACCCATGAAATGGGTGAAGATATTTGGGAAGAAAGGGAAACTAAGTCCCCATTACATTGGTCCCTATAAGATTGTGGATCACGTTGGGAAGGTAGCATATAAGGTTGAATTGCCCTCGGAGTTATCTAACGTCCATTCGATTTTTCATGTTTCTATGCTTAAGAAGTCTATTGGTGATTATGTTGTGATTGATCCTTCCAAAAACTCGGGCATTCAAGATAGTCTTTCATATGAAGAGATTTCGGTTGAGGTTTTTGACTTTCAAGTTCGTAGGCTAAGAAACAAGGAAGTTCCTTTGGTTAAAGTGCTTTGGGGAAATAAATCCATGGAGAGTGCTACTTGGGAAGACGAAGCGGATATGTGCACCAAAAATCCCCACCTTCTTTCCTACGAATCTTGAGTATGTCAAAGGTATCGTTCTCTTTTGATTTAATCCTTATTGCTATGTTTATCTTAGCTTGTGTGTTTTCTACGATATCCAAAAAAATCTACAATGGAGTATATGCTTGGGCAAGATGCTTTTTCTCTGTATACTCATTTTCATAGTATTCTCTACCTACCTATAAACATTCGAGGATGAATGTTTCCAAGGGGGAGATGATGTGATGCCCCGAAAATTTTTTTCGTTAAGATCTCGAATGAAAATGTGTTGAATTTTGTTCTTTATCGTGATTAATAATTTTTGTATGTGGAATTTCAGGATATGCAATCCTTCATTGCATAGAGCATCGAATAATCTTTCCAACGATATGTGGATCATCCAAAATGGACACTTGAGCGATGAGTTATGATCATTCCGATCTAATAGTGAATAGTGGTGAAAAGTAAATGTGCAAGAAAAAAATACTGAGGCCAGACGAATTTTAGGGTCAACTTCAAACAATCATAAATCCTTTTACATAATGATCTGGGTGAGCTACTATATATCAACAGAAAGCTCTGAAAGTCCTCTTTCCAATTAAATTAGTTTCATCCAATTTGGCCATCGAAGAAAAAAGTTATGGTCAATCTACTTCAGCCTATCAAAACAATCTATCAAAGGACATATTTGACATTATTTGATTTTTAAGGTTATTTTGGTCATTCCCACTCCAATTCATCCGGGTAAACCATGGATTTAAGTCCATTAAGAGCATTCAATAACTCATTTTTCTCCAAAATTTCCTAAGGCTCAAACCCCAACCCTACTACTCCAAATTTCATCCTTTTATGTCTCTTGATTGAACCATATAAATTTCAAATTGATTTCGGATTCGAGTTTATCATGTTAAGGGCTTCGAGAAGTACCCTTTATTTTCATGAATAAAGTTTCGGAGTTGGAAGTTCATATTCATCTTCCATTTTTAGGTATGTGGGGCTTTGAACAAGATTATCCTTTCGATCTTGTGCCCGGTATTTTTGTTGAATTACATTGACATGAAATTTTACATGTTTTACCATGAATTGAAAATATGGTTTTATATCTTATATTATTGTCCATGAGCTATGGGATTATGTCATCCGATATGTGTATGATGTTGAGATGGAATTATGTCCAAAAAGTATTTGATTATAAGAGTATGATGATTTAATTTGTTAAGCCTTGATTTATACTATCATTCCACTATTTCCTTATTATGAATTTATAATTGATATTGGAAATTCTATATCCCTACTATGGGTTGATGTCTCAAGTACCTTTAAATGAGAGTTGGATGGCAAATTAAGAAATGTTGATATTGAAGTTGCAATGAGTCTTGGTATTTTCCGGATGGTTTTGATAAGTTAAATTATTGAAAATACTATGTATTGAGTCTTCATATCCTTGTCCAAATGTCGAGTCGATTATGGTTCAATGCATTGATACCTTGTTGATGTTGAGGAAGATTAAAATGTTTTGAGCTAAAATGTGTTGAGTTAGGAATCCACAAATTGATATGATTTGATAAATGAGAAAGAGATTTGATTTGGTCGTTATGATAGACCCTTGTGATGTTGTGGTGGATTTCCTAACGCGTTCTGAGCTTATCGGGGAGTAGTACTTAGCACCGAGAGAGAAATTTGGTATTTCCCCAAACCTATGTTCCATCGTAGGGTTGTTTGATGATGATATTATTGGCCAGAGAGCCCGATTGTGATTATTGTAGTTTTAAGGTTGTACTCCCTGGCAAAGAGTATGACGCTCCCGCCAACGGGGGTTTCAAATATTGGTATTCCACGTAGCTCACATGGGGTTGTCGGTTATAGGAAACTCCCCTGTCCATAAGAGTCATGTTTATTGAAATACCGAGTCACTCTGAGTTTTGATGTGGTAAGTCAAGTTGCCTATGATGATCTGTAATGATTTATGAGGTTTTCCTCCTACATTTCCTATCTAAGATGTTATGAGTTGCATGATTCAATGTCACTCAAGCCAGGTGTGTCATTATGGTCCATATGTACGTTTTTATCAAATTTATGATATTATTTATATTTTGCATGCGCCCCCTCATGCTCAGTACGTATCTTGTGCTGACCCACATATTTCTCTATGGTCTACATTCTTACCTTGATGTAGGTTCAGGTACTCAGCCGCAGCCGCGACAATGATATCCGAGTGCCGCATCTACGTTCCTTTAGTGGTGAGTCCTCATGGTTCGAGGACCAAGTTGCTAGTTTTGGTGCTGTTGTTTTGTGATCCCTTTAGTCTGTTGAGTCAGTTGGGGGTGTTTCCCAATGACTCTTTGGTTTTTCTATATAGAGGCTATGTCAGACTAGTTTATTGTTGGGTTGGTTTGTGTATAGACATTCCATATATGACAGTCTTACGATATTCCGTGCCATGTGCGATGTGATATGATATGTACTTATATATATCCTTAGCGTAGCCTATATGTTGTTGTGTTGGAACCCAAGGGTAGTGTTTTGTCTTAAAGGGTTAGCTTGAGGTTACATATTCCCACTTTGAAGTGGGAGGAAGTGAACATATATTTTGTAATAGGTTTGCCTCGTACTTGTTGTCAGCATGATTCGATTTGAGTCATTGTAGATAGGATGACCAAATCAGCCCACTTCTTGCCAGTTCATACTTTTATTTTAGCTGAGGACTATGCTAGTCTCTATATCAGAGAGTTGGTTAGGTTGCATGGTGTCCCATTGTCCATTATTTCAGATAGAGGTACATAGTTCACCCCTCACTTTTGGAGAGCCTTCTAAAAAGGTCTTGGTACCCAAGTTTACCTTAGTATAGCCTTTCACCCACAGACAAATGGTCAAGCAGAATGGACCATTCAGACCTTTAAGGATAAGTTAAGAGCAAGTGTAGTTGTCTTTAAGGACAGTTGGGATGACCACTTGCCTTTGATTGAATTTGTGTATAATAATAGCTATCATTCCAGTATTCAGAAGGCTCTATCTGAGGCTCTTTATGAGAGGAGTTGTAGATCTTTTATTAGTTGGTTTGAAGTAGGTGAGACCACGGTGGTAGGGCCAGACTTGGTGTTTAATGCTTTAGATAAAGTACAGTTGATCAAGGAGAGGCTTAAGGTAGCCTAGAGCCAACAGAAATTATATATAGATGTGAGAAGGAAAGATCTTGAATTTGAGGTTGGCGACTTTGTGTATTTGAAGATATCTCCCATGAAGGGAGTGAAGAGGTTTGTTAAGAAGGGAAAGGTTAGTCCCTAATATATTGGTCCTTATAGGATCCTGAGTCATTTTAGAGAGGTAGCCTATGAGCTTGAGTTGCTGGCAGACCTAGCATCAGTGCACCCAGTCTTTCATATCTCCTTGCTAAAGAAGTGCATAGGTGACCCAGTATTTTTCATTCCCTTAGAAAGTGTAGATGTTCAGAATAACCTTTGTTACGAAGAAATTCCAGTCAAAATCTTCGATCGTCAGACTCCCAGACTAAGGAACAAGGAAGTTCCCTTGGTACAAGTTCTTTGGCAGAACTAGTCCATTGAGGGATCCACTTGGGAAGAAGAAGCAGATATGAGGACCAAGTACCCTCTTCTTTTCTCCGCAAACACAGATTCATCTTAAGGTAACAATCATCTTAGAATTTCTCTTTTCCATGCTCAGTTTCATCTGCATATCATTCTCATGTCTGTCATGCATTCATAGAACTAGTTTAGTCATATGTCATATTCAGACTCAGTCATGTAATCACATTTTCATTATGTATATCCAACATGTAACCTAAGTTCCACAGTGGTTCCAGCTTAACCAGTCTCATTCGAGGATGAATGTTCTCAAGAGGGAGATATTATAATACCCCAAAAATCCAAACCAATGTTAAAACTATATTTCAAGATCTTTCAAAGTGAATCATAGTTATTTGATAGTTTTATGAGTGAGTTTAATGTACATTAAGGCCTCAAATAACTCCCAGCTATTAGGTAAATCAAAATATCCCTTACCGATTGAGTTTTCCGGAAGTATATTGCAATAGTCATCTTCAAGTGGGATTATCTTTTGCTCTATTAAGAATTTTTATGATAAAGACTAGCCAATCTGTAGGAAATTAAACTAGCTTTCCAATGATACAAATTTCGCCTAAATTCGATACTCGAGTGAGAAGTTATGGCACTTTTAGTGAATAATAGTAGCCCAACGCGATTAGGCCGAGTTGCGGTGATAGCCGAAATCATGTTCGTCCTTTTTCCAGTGTTTCACCACGATAAGCACTGCTTGTGCCAAGAGGCATTTTCTAATTCATCACTTTCTAGTATGTCACGGTAATTGGCACCGCGTCGCACCAAGGTGCCATTTTGAAATTATTCGTTTCCAGTGGCTCAACCCCATTTCACCGCGTTGCGCCGCTGGATAAATTTGGGATTGTCCTTTTATTAGAGGCGCAATGTAATTGCACCATGTTGTGTCGTAGGTCAAAATCGGGATTTTCAGTTTAGTTTTGAGTTTTTAATTTCCAAGGGGTTTTAAGTCCTTTTCCTTCACCCCATTTAGTCTAAACATGGGATTTAAGTCCTAAAGAGCATTATTTTCTCATTATTTTCACAATTTACTTACAATTAAAGTAGCCCTCTTTTAAGAACAAATCCTAGCCCTTCAAGATTCAAGATCAAATCTTTAGAATTCACTATCAATTCTCACAAATTCAGAAATCAAAGTATGTTTGGTGTTCATCCTTGGGTTCCTTCCACCCTTGGAGTTCAAGAATCCTTTTTGAGAACTTAAATTATGATTTATATCCTTAAATTGAATTGTGTTCATGTATGTGTTGATTTTATGGGTTTCAAACTAAGAAGATTATGAATTTCAAGTAGATAAACTAACATGTGTGTTGATTTATGTACTCCCCATGTCATAACCCATGAATTATGAGTTGATTGTTGTAGTCATGATATCCTTATGTTATTCTTTCTTATGTACAAGAACCATGTTCCCCAAGTGTTCGACAAAATCTCTATGTGAATGAATTATGCATGATGTCCTAATTATAATTCTTTTAAAATAGTGATATGGTTCCTTTATATATGCTATCGAGTCTTGGTGGTATTGTATACCCAAAATTAGCTACTTACTTAGTTCCAGTTGTAATAGAATAATTTCGTATATCCCAAACACTAGCATTAAGTCAGTTAATAGAATCATTGTGAGTTCAGTCAAGCTTAGTACAGTTTAGTGATTAGGGTCAATTCAGTTGGGAGTAGGATTCAACACCGAGCAAACCTAGGGATGGGGGTATTCCTTCCTGTGTAGGGTTTTACCATTAGTAGCAGTCCCTGAGTTATAGAACTACGTAGCCAGCATCGGGTAAATCATCTTTTTCCCAGACTAGGGTTGACATAATCATATACATCTCATGAGTCTTCCTGCCAGATTAGGGTTGAGCCAGCCAGTGTTAGTAACCCGTGGCATGGTGCTAAAACCCTTCCAACTCTGGTTATAGGTTGGATCCCAAATCAGTCTATAGTCGGGGTATGTCAGTTAGATGATAACTCCTACAGTCTCAGTTCTAGTAATCAGTATTCAGTATTCAGTAAAGAACTTAGTTCAATTATACACGATCATAACTTTTAGTTATCAGTTATCAGAAACTCAGTACTTTAGTTTCAGTCTAATTCAAACAGACGATATATGCTTGGTATTACATGTTCATTACCTTTAGTAGTCCCAGCCTTGCCTATACTCTCATCCAATCACTTCATGATATTTAGTTATTATTATTACTCATGCATATGAACCCATGCATATTAGCCTAACCTCACCTAGCATACCAGTGCATTCAAAGTACAGACGCATAGTCTCTCTTTGTACTATGATGTATTATATCATTGGCTTGGATACTCGAGTTCTTGACCACACTTAGCTAGATCAGTTGATCGGCCGAAGCTATAATAGTGAATCCTCATCAAGCGAGGATGCAATACTTATTTAGTCATTATGTTATTTCAGTATTTAAGTTATTTCAAACAACAGTTGAGAGTTAGTTGGGTCCTGTCCCATCAACTCTTTTATTTCAGATGTTTAGAGGCTTTCAAACATTATCAGTTAACAGTTATTCTATAGAGGTACTCAATATTGATTTATTTTTATTAACCTTATGGCTTTTTTAGTATTACTTCCATATAGGCTTTATGGTTAGTATTCAGTGCTCACAGCAGGTACCAGTCATGGGTTAGATTGTGATCATTTAAGACCGTAAGCACCGTGTGACACCCAGGGTGTAGTATTGGGGCGTTACATTACCCCTTGGCTCTAAAATACTCCATCTCTCGATCAAGTTACTTAGCCTCTTCTACTAAATTAGAATAATAAGACTTAGAGGCCTTACCCTGTGAACCTACTGCATTTACCTTCTTAGAATTTACTATTGCAAACTGCTTTATTAGCGACCCAATATTATTTCTCAGCTACACAATCTTTTGCACCACTGAATCATCAACCACCCTATGGTCCCTAGAAACTACAATGGCATAAGTGCCAACACCTATCTCTACCTTTTGAGTATGCCACCCTTGGTTGGTGAGAGAGATCTGATCTAGAATATCAGATGCTAATTTCCAGCGTAAATGCATGAAAGCTTCTGCACTGATTATATCTACCATAGCACTAGAACTGATGTACAGGGCTCTATAAAATATCTCAAGAAAGTTTGTACTTGAAATGCTATGAATGGGTGCCATTCTTAACTTCTTCTTAAAACAGAACCAAGCCTCATACATCGACTTAGAATGTAGCTTCCTGAAGTTATGTATGTCATATTTTAACTGCAACATCCTATATAGAGTAAATAAATGGTCTATGAATTGCCGGCGTAACTCATACCAAGTGGTAATCGATCCTGGAGGAAGTTCCCCCAACCACAATGAAGCTTTTCCAGCCAATGAAAAAGGAAACAACCTGAGTCAGAGTGCCTCCTATCTACCCTAGGATCCCAATAAAATTATCAAGATGCATCTTTTCATCATTCATAGACAAACCCGCAAACACACCTTTCAAGTTCAAGAGTGGATCATAGTACTAGAAATGTCGAACTTAACCCCTGTTGGTAGAGCAAGAGGAATGATGGCTCCTATCTCGGCCATATCAATGTATCATATATCCTCCTCTTCATCATATGGAATTATGTACTGGTATGCTAGGATCATTTGAGCTTGAACACCTAAAAATCTATCTTGATTGCCTTCAAGTGCTACTCAATGATTAACTACTGATCTCTGCCTCACCAACTTTGCCTATTGAGCTATACGATGGGCCTCAGCTTCCCTCCTATGGGTCTCAGCTGCTTCTACTAATAATCACTCAGTTCTCTCATCAATAATATTTTGAACATTCCC
Organism: Capsicum annuum; assembly: GCF_002878395.1. Classification (NCBI taxonomy): domain Eukaryota; kingdom Viridiplantae; phylum Streptophyta; class Magnoliopsida; order Solanales; family Solanaceae; genus Capsicum; species Capsicum annuum. The sequence continues at coordinate 119,402,169 of NC_061111.1, read as the reverse complement.
AGGAGAAGGAGGCACCAGATTAGGATCATCCCAAACTTCTTCAAGCTGGCCATTACATACGTGTTCTATCATCGTACATCTTGGTTGTAGAATTCTCTCTAGGTTCGGATGTAGTGAAAAGAGATATCCTTGACTTATTATGTTAGGAATACATCGGCGTACACCCAACCAAAAACAAAAAAAAAACCCAAAAACTTTAGCAACTTCAATCAATATGTCAACACCGTATTGCCTAACAACGATGCATTGATGTCTCCCAAAGCTATGCCTCTATACAAGGATAAAGGTTTGGAAGCATTGTGAGAAATCTCCTTTTATTTTAGGGATCATCTTGTATGATCCTTCCATCTTCATCTAAATTTTTGCCAAAACATCTTCAGATTTGTACTTGTCGAGGTCAATGGAACTTGGATCTTTGTTCTTTGCCCGATCATAGGGAGGTACTTAGCGCTCAAAGTCATGGTTTCTATCTATCCAATCACTATCACATTCACGAGCAGTCCAACCTTGATTATCGCCTTTCCTTTGATAGGTGGGGCAGGAACCCTCGGATAGTTTGCCAAGTACCTAATCTCTTCTTCAAGATTTTTAGCCTTTATATCATCTTCATAGGCTTTTGATGCCATGACATTCACCTCTTTTGCGGGTACACCCATCACATGTTTTGTCAAAAGCTCTAGTTGCATCATCATCTTAGCCATATTCTCCACCCTCTCTTTATCTTATTTCCTTTTTTCCTTATCAACCAAGGATATAGTGGGAGAACTCTTAGGGACCTCGACATCTCAGGTATGCCATCATCGGTTTAGCTTGGTAACCTCCTTAAGCAGATTAATTGTGGCATGATAATGCAACTTCACAAGATATCCCCCCCCCCCACATTGTCCACCATGATTTTTTTGAGTGGGTCAAGAACATGGTAGAAATTTTGGAGAAGCATCTTCTCCGAGACATAGTGGTTTGGTCATTGCATTAGTTTTCCATTGAATAATTCTCATACTTTGTACAAAGGCTCTCTATTCAATTGCCTAAAGTTGATGAATTAATACCTCAATTGAAGCATTTTGGATGGTGGGAAATACCAGTCAAGAAAGGCCCTGGTGATTTCATCCCATGAAGTGATAGACCCAGCCGGAAGAGATCGAAGCCATAATACCGCCTATTCTATTAGAGAAAATGGGAAAAGGCAAAGTCAGATGGAATCTTGGGTTATATGTGCGATATCAAAGGGTGCACACTCCTATACAAAATTCTTCAAATAAAGGTTGGGATCCTCATAAGATTTCCCACCAAAAAGTCCTTTCATTTTCAACATGTGCAACATGACACTTGTGACATAATAGACATCGTTCCCATGAGTTGGTGGGATCTGGATGGCACTTGAATGATCAATGTATTTGAGTTGCCCTTCATCATCAAGAGGGTTGTCAAAAGACCCATCTCGAATAGCATTGTTGCTCATGGTTTCATATATGCTATGTAAATAACCTAAAACAAAAAGCAAAAAATACAACCAAAATAAATACACACCACTACCGATAAACCCTAAGTAAGAACCAACACCGCACAAATGAAAACTAAATTTCACTCCCTAACAACGACACCATTTTTGATAACGCTCAACTTACACATCAACTAGAGTGCAAGGCAATCGTTTTCAATATATTTACCCAACTATGAGTCGGGGTCGAATCCACGAGGAACAATGTGAGTGGCGATTGAGTAAGTCCGAAATAGTAGTTGCTTGCTAAGTTCAAAGATATGGTACAGAATGGTTTGGGTGTTTCTCAATCTTTTCAAATTTGAAAGTAATTCTTGGACTTTTAAGGACTAATTCGTGACTAAGAATAATTAGAGTGTAATCAACTAGGCACGTATCTTGGGATTATGCTTTCTTAGGGGCAAGTCGTGCATGTGAACATAATGATTTGGTGCTATCATTGATGATGTGGTAGGCTAGGTTTAAAGTCCTTGAGGCTAGTTCTTTAACAAAACCTCAAAGATGTCACTCATTGACCCTTTCGAGTACCTAACAACAGTGACACTTAAAGCCACCAAACAACTCAATTGAGTATCCCTATTTCTAAGATGGTACCCAAGGGATAGTCAACCTCATATTCACCCTTATGTCTAAGATGGTGAAAATTACAAAACTAACCTCAACAATTGTCTACAATAACTTGGTTCTCACATCCTTCTTTCAAGGATGAAATGGGCTCCAAAAGTTCACCCAAACCCCTCTTTCAAGGATAGTTTGAGCTTTAAAGCGCTTGGGATTTTCATCCATCAAACCCATTTGGGTATTTGGGGCTTTCACCTATAAATCCTAACCAATTTAATTAAGCTATAGTAGAACATATTGTCAACAAACTAGAATATATACAAATATATCACAATCTACACACAATTGCACCCTAAGAAAGCATAACCCCATGAGGTATATCTAGCACATCATAAGGACAATGAAAGCAAATATACCAAGATGTCCATCAAAGTTATTCATAAGAAAAATAAAGACTGGACAAACCACACCTTACACTTAAATAAATCTTTAATAGACAAGGCCAAGTCTACACTTTAGAGTTCCTCTAATTAAATATTGCCTCTAATTATGTAAATTTAAGCTCTAAACTCCAAGAAATTACAAAAATCCTAAACTATGGATGGTAGGTAGGGTTGTAGAATGATGAGGATTCCTAGAATGAATGGGATTTGAGGCTTAAATGGGATTTGGTGTCGCTGGCCAAATGACATTTTTTCCCCTGGGTCATTTCCGCTCTCACGCGATCACAGATGCTTGATCGCAATCGCACCTACTGCAATCGCGGTGGAGTAATCAAAATTGCCATTGGTTGACTAGCTTGAATGATTGCAATCAAAACCCTCATCCCATGATCACGGTTACTGATGGCCAGATCCTTCTCCCTTTTCAGCTTGTCCAGCTTTTACACTTCTATTCCCTTTTTCATCACTTTTAGCTCAAAGTTTCTTCTTTTCTTTCAGCACTTTTATACCTGCAAAATATGGGAATTAGTTCATTTAACCACAAATATGTCTCACCTAAACATTCAAATCATAGTAGTGTGTATCAATGTTGAGCGCAAATGAGTGGTAAATTCACCACTCATCAACACCCCCAACGTAAAGCTTTGCTTCTCCCCAAGCAACACTATCGTTTACCAGGAGACAATGCACTTTTATGCTCAAATTAGATGATCCATATGATCATGATGACTTCAACTTGATTACTACAACAAATAGCTCTTCTAACATGGGAAAAACTATTTGTACAAAACTCCTCAATATAAAATGTGATTTTTCAAGGATGTAAGAGTCTTTAAAGAGAAACTATGCGACAATTACTAATACTCTAAAATTGAATCCTTGTTGACCCCAACTACATTATACTCTCTTTGAACTATTTTTTGGGAGATAATAAAATCACCCACCTTGACTTATTTACATGTCTCCTTATGACAAAGAAAATTCCATACACCAAGTTATCAATTATGTAATAAGGAATTTAAGTATAGAACTCTATATCTATCCCAAGAAATCTCAATGCTAAGAAGTACCATGCCATAGGCTTTCCCCTATAATAAAAACACTAGGTTGGGAATCACGAAGGACTTTTTGTGCTTGTAACGTAGGTTCGGGGTTGGGTAGGATATATTTTAGGAACAACATGGCTAATCCCTCCACGAACATCTACATCACACTATTTCATCGTACTTTTTTTCATGAGCCACTTCTTTTGTTTTCACACTTTACACATGTTCTTACTTTTTATTTTCATGGATCACCCATTTCCCTTTTCACTTTTGTTTTCTTGCACCCTTAGTGCTTCTCTTTCCTTTGTTGGGTCCTTTCTTTTGTTATTCAATTGTTCTTAATACTTAACTCATAGACACTTACTTACAACTTCGTGGACCAAAGTTACCACTTTCAATCATCACTACCCCCAACTTAGGATTTTAGCCTCAAGTTATAATTTTAAGTTCAAGGAGGTAGGGTTTAAAAGAAGGATAAAGATTGAAAGGCTCACGACTTGTAATGTGTTTTCCAAAGAAAGTTATAAAGGCTCAAAGTTGGTGCTAGGGAGAACAACTATGCAAGGGTAGGCATTTTAGACTAAATTGAACTTCCACTGTCGCAAAGATGGCCTAAGATCATCTCCCCAACCAAGAAGAATAACAATTAGCTGAGTGACTAATGGGGAAAGTTCTAGATGGTACAAGTATTCATGACATTTGAAAAATAAGCTCACTACACACGGCATGCAAAATTCACCAAGGAGGTTCAAATGTACCTTCTGCTAGAGACAAAAAGTGGAGTATTTCCCAATTTTCACAAGTCAAAATTTCAGAAGCACAAAAAGAGAAAAAGATTTGTTAAAAGGTTGCTCACGTCCATGCCCTCAATTTTTTTTGAAAACTTTTGGATGGAGAGGGTTGTTCACTTTGCATGGGAACCATGCATGATTTGATAATTATGGAACAAACCCAAGCCTTAATCTCATATTGTGGTTTTCATACGGGCCAACCAACCATATGGCTATTTGATATTTGCCATAGGTATAAATATGATCCCAAAATCTGAAATGCGACAGGTACTCTGACTTCCCTTGCATTTGTGCCTTTGATGCCACGGGTACTAAAACTTTCCCTATATCCATGGATCCAAACCTAAACACGATGCTTTCCCCTTAAGAATGTCGTCACTCAATCTATCATAGGAAAAAGCTCGTCTGATATTTCCATAAGTAAACTAAAGAAAAATTAGATTTCAAAGAAAAAAATAACTAATCCATACAAATGTGGGCATCATCAGAGTGCCCGAATATTACAACTTAAGTTGTCGAAAAAGAAACAACAGCAAAATATATTGAAATATCAATAATACAAGCCTAGAACAAATGAATACAGAGACAGGCACCCCTAACTAAAAAGGTGGCAGTGTCCTCACTACAAAAATAATCAAGCATAAAGAGAGATAAGGGTGCTCCCTAAAACCACATCAAGATTTGTTGTTACTCTCAGACTCAGCATCATTATCAGCCTTCTCAAGACCAGACCACTAGATTGAGGACTCATCATCACTCTTCACTTGAGATGAAGGAAGTCGATCATGGGGTTTTAGGACCTTCCAAAGGCCCTTCACCCCTTCCAAATCTTGTTAAAGAGCCTATCTCTTTTCTTATGCCTTATGACCATCTTTTTATGTGCAACCCAGAGATCACGATGTGACATCGCTAAGGATGAGTAGGCTTTCTCAAGCCTATTAATGATAACTCCCTATTTCTTGTATTTCTCTTGATACTTTGCATAATCGACCTATGAAACATATGAATGTTGAGTGGTGGAGGTCTCTTCCAGTCCCCGGGGTAAAACCGACATGAGTTCCATGTTTGCTGCAATACCAACTCTAATGTCCTTAAGAGGTCCATAGGTGGATGGTCTATAAGACTCAGGCTCCTCGCATGTTGACTTTACTAAGTCGATATTTATCTTCTTGATTTTACCTAGTGAACCCTCACCTTGAATTCTCAAAGGATCGATGGGGGTACTAGGCACACCCAAGTGTCTCCGGAGTATTCTTCAATCCCAGCTCTCCTAAAAAGCTTAGAAATCAAAGAGGGGAAGAAGATATGTGTACCACCTTGGTTCTTGAAGAACTTCATATCAGAAACCACAAGTTGACCAATATTTAAAGAAATGCCATGTAGAATACAAGCGACCATCTGAGCCCACAGGTTGGGGACTAATGTCATGTGGGTGCAAGGGGAGACTCGGCAACATATTATGTTCAACCAAATTCGTTCCTCGAAAGTAAAGTCATTCATATGGATGTTACTCTTGGTTTTTGCTGATGAGACCTCCTTTTTAGGACATAATCTTTTTTCCAACCATCTTCCCAGCTCAAAAACTTTTTCTTCAAACTCGCCCATGTTTGCATTTGGGAGCCCGTAGATACCATCACTTTGCTCAGCCCTAAAGTTCATAATTTTCCCCCAGATCTTGATAGTCATGTTAGAGATTTGAGAAAGACACTATGCAAAGGTTTCCATAGAATTCATGAACCCATTTCTCATTTTCCTTACACGAATTTAGGGTAAAACACCGCCACCGTGTAGCCTCAAGCCTATCATGAAAGGTTGGAATCTTTTTTGGCATATTATCCAAACATATTCCTCTCTCCAGGAGAAGCTTCATCCTTAAAAGACCACCATAGTAGTGACTGTGGCACTCGAATACCATGAATCATATGTGGTAGTATTTTTCCATGAGATTACCCTAAAAAGAAGCATACAACACACACAACCATCATTACCCTTTTTATGCACAAGTATGCTATGTTGCTCACCAAAGCCCATTAGATAGTTGTTTGGTAGTGTTCATGCAAAAAATTTGAAGTGCAAGATTTTTGTGTACGGTAGCAAAAATTATACTCGATTACCGTAATCACGGACCATGGATCCAAGATCATATTATTGTGATTGTGGTACCGATGGCTGCGATTACGGTAACTAAGACCAGTTTCAGATACTTTATCCATGTTTTAAACTTTTAAATTTAAGGCCATATGCATGCTCTTCAAGAAGAATCCACATTAACAGCGCGGGACAGGCCTACTAGGTACTTGATTATGCCTTTAAATTTAAAAACCATTAGTGAGCATTCATTTGGGAATTATATTGAGAACTTGGTGTGTACTCTTTATTTATCACTATTTCCACACATATTTTGGGTACTCAAGACTTCCCCACTTATGTGCACACGATAATCCAACAGCTAAACACCACACAAGCATAATTTATGAATTAATTAAGTATGAAAATCAAAGATTCAAGCCCTCTTTACAACATGCATTCTATGGATTATATTAAACAATTAAAGCATGGATTCATGACACCTACCAGGTATGTGATGCAAGAGGGATGCAAAGATGTTGTTGGAGAGCTCATAATCTTTGCCAGAAATGGGTCCAATCAAAGAGTAAGATTAAAAAGGAAGTGTGAGGAAAATAGGGGAATCATATGACTATATAGTAGATATGACCATAATCACAGTCAAGTTCTTGAAATCACGAACATATAGGTGACCCGAATACAGCATCGGGCCTACGATTGCGGTAACTAAGGGCATTTCTGTACCCTTGTTTTCCCCTATTCAGTTCATAGTGTAAAAATTTCACACTTCCCCCTTTTAAGATCTTCTAATGCATTCAATAGTGCCACAACCGCATGGGTTATTCAATTTTCAATATTAAAATCTACACTAAGAAAGCAAAAGCAAAGTATATGAGCCACTTTCATGACATTTGTGGGTTGCCTCCCATTTTGTACCTTAGTTATAGTTGTGGTACAATGTCTTCCTTCTTTCTTTCTCAAGGTGGGTCCTTAAATACCCCTTTGTTTACCTCTTTAATTTCAACCTCAGCCACACAGATCATGTGAAATTTTTTGGGTTTTTTCCTTATCTTGCAAACCTTAAAGAAAACTTTATTTTCATGTACTCTAAACATTATCTCCCTCATTTCTAAGTCGACAATGGCTCTTTTGGTGGCTAACAAAGGTCGCCCAAGGATGATGGGTACTCTTGGGCCATTTCATAATCCAGAACCATAAAGTCCACCGAAAGTATAAATTTGTCCACCTTGACTAGAACATCAAACAAATTTTGATTGGTCTCTTGATCGATCGATCTGCAATTACGAGTCTTATAGATGACGGGGTTGGGGCATCTAATACAATCTTCTTATAGATGAAAAAATGCATGAGGTTGATACCTTTACCAAGGTCGTATAGAGATTTTGCAAACATATGTATTCTGATGGTGCAAGGGATGGTGAAAGCTCTGTGGTCTTTCTTTATTCCACTACCTTACTACTAACAATAACACTACAACCATGGTTGACTTTAATTGTGTCACCTTCTATGAGCTTCTTCTTTGACATCAACTTTTTTCTGAGCTTAGCATAACCCAGAAACTCTTGGATCTCTTCAAGCGATGGGATATTTATGGAAAGATTGCTAAGGTTGGTCTTAAGTTTCTTGCATTTTTCACCCTCCACTTTTCTATGCAACCTTTGCAGAAATAGGGGCGCGACTTGGACACTGTGGGCCTCACATCATTTTGTGTCTTCTTATTCTCAACCATCTCTTCATCAGCTTCCATCAATTCTTTTTCATTGTCTTCTTCTTCATGATATTTTATAGTAAATCTTTTGGCTTAACCTTAGGAAAATTATCACTAGAATCTTCTATCAAGTGATCACCAAGGGTCCTTCAACTTCTAGTGACTATTTCTAAAACTTAAGCTTTATTTTTTGGGTTTACAATAATGTCACTAGGAAGACCTCTCCTTGGCCTAGCATTTATCTGATAAAAATTTGCCCAATTTGGGTTTCCAATTATTTAATGGAGGTGGAGTAAGACACAACGATTTGGGAGAGTTGTAAGAAATCTACTTTGATTTTGCAAATCATCTTATCCGTCTTTCCACCTTTATCAAAAGTTTTGCCGAAATATCTTTGGATTTGTACTTGTTGAGGTTAATGGAACTTGTCTCTTGTTCTTTTCCCGATCATGGGGAGGTACATAAAGTTCATAGTCACGGTCTCTATATCTCTAATCATGATCACGTTGAAGGTTCATCCAACCTTTATTCCCTCCTTGACTTTGTTAGGCGGGGTGAGAACCCCCAGATAGTTTTCCAAGTATCAAATCTCCTCATCAAGCTTCTTATCCTATTCATCATCTTCATAGGCTTTTGATGCCAAGTCATTCACCACTTTTGCGAGTGTGCCCATCATATGTTTTGTCAAAAGCTATAGTTGTGTCATCATCTTAGCCATGGTTTCCTCTCTCTCTTAGTCTTGTTTTCTTTGTTCCTTTTCAAGCAAGGATGTAGTGGGGGAACTCTTAGGGACCTCGGCATCTCGGGTGTGCCATCCTCAAATTTTCTTGGTAACCTCCCCAAGCAAATTCATTACAGCATGATAATGTAACTTCACAAGAGAGTCCCCCTTCTCATTGTCCACCATAGTTTTGTTGAGTAGATCAAGATCACGATAGAAATTTTGGAGAATCATCTTCTCCTGGGCCTTGTGGTTATGACATTGAGTTAGTTTTTTGTTGAATATTTCCCATACTTCATAAAAAAGCTATCCATTCAATTGCCTAAATTTGATGATTTCATCCCTCAATTAAACTATTTTGGATTATGAAAATACCAGTCAAGAAAGGTCGTTGTGAGATCATCCCATAAAGTGATAGACCTAACCGAAAGAGATCGGAGCCATATTACCACCTCTCTCATTAGAAAAAATGGTAAAAGGCAAAGCCAAATGAACTCTTGGGTTATGTGTACGATATCAAAGGGTGCACACATCGCTACAAAAATCTTCAAATAAAGGTTGGGGTCCTCATAAGCTTGCCCCCACAAAAATCACTTCATTTGCAACATGATGCTTGTGACATGAAACACACCATTCGCATGAGTTGGTGGGATTCGAATGGAACTTGAATGACCAATATCATTGAGTTGCCTCTTATCATCAAGAGGGTCGTCAAAAGAACCGTCTTGACTAGCATTGTTGCTCAAGGTTCCATGTATTCTATGTAAATCACATAAAACCAAAACCAAAAACAACAACCAAAATAAATACACATCACTACCAGTATACCCTAATTAAGAACCAACACCACACAAATGAAAACTAAATTTCACTCCTCGGCAATGTTACAATTTTTGATAATGCTCAACTTACATGTCAATTTGAGTGTAAGGCGATTGTAGTCAATATTTATCCAACTAAGAGACGGGGTCGAATCCACGAGAAACAATGTGAGTGGAAATTGAGTAAGTTTGAAATAATAGTTGCTTGCTAAGTTCAAACCTATGGTACAAAATAGTTTGGGGGGTTCTTAATCTTTCCAAATGTGAAAGTAAATCTTGTGATTCTAAAGGACTAAATTGGGACTAAGAATAATTAGATTAAAATCAATTAGGCAAGGATCTTTGGATTATGCTTTCCTAGGGGCAAGTCGTGTATGGGAACGTGATGATTTGGTGTAAATTCTAATTATTAAAGATGTGGTAGGCTAGGTTTAAAGTCTTTGAGGATAGTTCTTCAACAAATCCTCAAAGATGTCACTCATTGACCCTTTTGAGTACCTAACGAGTGTGACACTTAAAGCCACCCAACACCATAATTGGGTATCTCTATTTCTAGGATTGTACCCAAGAGATAGTCAACCTTATATTCACCTTATGTCTAAGACAGTTAAAATTAGCAAACTAAGCTCGACAATTATTTGCTATTTCCTTTGTTCCCACATCCCTCTTTCAAGGACGAAATGGGTTCCAAAAGTTTACCCAAACCCCTCTTTCAAGGATAGTTTGAGCTTTCAAGAGCTTGGGATTTTCATTCATCAAACCCATTTGGGTATTTGGGGACTTCACGCGCATACCAACCAATTTAATCAAGCCATAGTAGAACCCATCCTCAACAAACTAGAATCTATACTAATATATCACAACCTATACACAATTGTACCCTAATCAAGCATAACCCTATGAAGTAGATCTAGCACATCATAAGGATCATGAAAGCAAATATACCAAGATGTCCATAAAAGTTATTCATAAGAAAAATAAAGAGAGGATAAAACACACTTTAGAATCAAATGAATCTTTAATAGACAAAGCCAAATCTATATTTTATAGTTCCTTTTATTATATCTTGTCCTAAATTAGTGTAAATTTAAGCTTTAAGATCTAAGAAATTACAAAAACCCTAAACTAAGAATGGGAGGTAGGGTTGTATAATGATGATAATTCTTAGAATGAATGGGTTTTGAGCCTTAAATAGGATTTAGGGTCAGTTGGCTAAATGACATTTTTGCCCCTAGGTCATTTTCCGCTCTCATGCGATCGTAGAGGCTTGATCGTAATTGCACCTACTGTAGTCGCGGAGGCTTGATTGAAATTGCACCTACTACAGTCACAGAGGACTGATCACAATCATTGTTGGTTAACTAGATTGACTGATTACGATCGTGACCCTCATCCCGCAATTACGGTAACTGAGGGTCAGATCTTGCTCCCCTTTTTAGCCTGTCCAGCTTTTGCACTTCTATTTCTTTTTTCATTCTTTTTATGTCAAAGTTGCATTTTTTCTTCTCAGCACCTATATACCTGCAAAATATGGGAATTAGTGTATTTAACCAAAGATATGTCTCACTTAGACATTCAAATCATAGTAGTGTGCATAAATGTTGAGTGCAAATGAGTGGTAAATTTAGCACTCATCAAAAACCTTTAAGCTATTATTATTTCCTTACTTGTTTATTATGTTGGATTGCCTATTAGGCCTTTTTTAGGAACTTCTACCAAATTAACCCTTTATGTTTAACTCTGGGTTATGGTTTGGCTCACCTACCAGCGAGATAGAGTAGGTGTCATCATTACTCATAAATCAGGTCACAACATAAAATCAAAGAAAACCATATCTAGAAGGATCAAGTCTACCCAAGTCTCACTCCCTACAAAGGTAAACACACAAGATTGATATACCTGGCTAACCAATAAAGGATCTCCTAGCGATGTAGACACATGAAGAGGCATAACAAGATCCTCACATAAAGAAACAAAGATAAAAGCAAAATATATAGACACGTAGAAGAATGTAGATCCAGGATCAAATAACATAGCAGTAGATTTGTAGAAAATTAGGATGATACCTATAATGACTCGATCAGAGGCCTCTACCTTGGGTCTCACATATATAACATAAGACTATTCATATTTGCCCTCGAACTGAGCAACACTGTGACCAATAGCACGGACTCTCCTACCTCTACCTTGACCGCCTCTAGCATACTTATACTACTTTTTGAACCACCTTTGACTATAGATATAGGAGTGTAGCAAAGATGAAGATAAGATCCCTATTGAGTAGGTCCAAACACACGTCAAGGGTAATTTTTGGGAACATAGACAAACTCATAATGTATAAAACATCCTCTATGACCCTACTTAATCTGAGAAGGTACAAATGAACAAATTTATAACCCTAGCCTACAGAATCAAACGTGGAACCTTCGCTTGCATTATCTAATACTTGGCTACCAAATTTCGAAGAACCTGAAGGTCTACCACTCGATCCCTACAATGCAGCTTGAATTTTACTTCTATGATAACCACAAGAACCCTGCTAGAAAAGTCTCTACCATGATAGGCATATCCACTAAACATGCCCTGACCACACACCTTCTTGGTGCCTCCTTGAGTAGCCTAAGTAATAAACTCGGTCATCTTGGCATGCTCAATAATACTTTAAAAAAAAGCCCCTAAAACTATTATTTGGGTTGTAACCAATTATTATGAACCATCTAACCCTTTCATAAACTTCTAAATCCTTTCTATCTCGGTGTACATGCTAGCAGATAAAATCTGGATAAGGTGTAAGAACGTGCCTCATAATCGGCAATAGACATGGATCCCTACTCCAAATAATCAAATTCATCCTTCATCTGATATGTCAAGATACATGATAAAAACCTCTTCAATAATTGTCATGATCCAATTTATTCAGTCATGATGGCACCTACTATTACCTACTAGTAGGTAAGCCAACTTATAGTCCAAAACTGCTAGTAATAGACTATCAAGATAAATAATGAAAACAATAAAACAAATATAATAAAGGGGCTAATATATATATATATATATAGCAACCCCAAGATCTGGTGAAGCTAGTAAAAGAGGTTCTAATACAATAAGAGTTCAAAGTAAAATACTAAATAAATATACATATACAAAAATAATGACCTAATTTTTGGTGATTTGTGTAAAATATTTATTTTTATATAATTTGACTATTCTATCCCTTAAAATAGACTGCGTCGATAGATGTGGAAGATTAATTTTAGGTTAATAACATGGTTGGTGTGGTTTTAAGTCATTTATATTTAATTTCTATCCTTTGTTTGAAAAGTTTTAAAAATAGGTCTTGGGGGTCAACTCTGTGAAAACAACATTTTTTTGAAATTCTTGATATCGCCATTTAGTCTGATACATCAATTTTAATAGGTCATAATAGTTCATTTGCGTTCTCAAAATTTTTGTTAAATCTCGAAGGGTCTGCAGAATCTTGGAATCTTACATTGTCTGCCGCTAAAGTGCCACTTGGCTGCTTTAGTGGAATGGGTAAAAGCGCCACTTGTCCACTTTAGCAGCCGACTACCAGCTAGGCAAGGGCATTTTAGTGGGCCATGTCTGCTTTAGTATACTAGCACACATTAGTGGATACTGCTTAAGTGGTACTTGACTTCTTTAGCGGTGGCTGCTGAAGTGGCCACTAGACTGCTTTAGCGGCACCTGGTACCTGGGCATATAATATTCTTTTCTTATATTATTTACCAGTTTTGAGGCTTAAAGCTTTGAGTTTTAGGGTTTTTAGGAAATTTCCTCAATTTCCAAGCTTGGGTAAGCTCCAAATTGCTCTTTAAACTTTTTTTCTTTGATTTTATTATTTAAATCTTGTAAATTTGGTCAGAAGGCCCAAATTAGTATTTTCTTGATTCAAACCCCAATTTTACTTGGGTATTCTCCTATTTGTTCCTTTAATTCTGGAAAATATATATTTAGGTTTTTTGTCCTTCTTTTCCAAAAACCCATTTCAGGGGTTCATTTTGGCCCCAATTTAGAAGTGTGAAATATGGGTATCATTGGATTTTTATGCGAAGATTCTATATTTATGTATTTCAGTTGATTCTAGATCCGTGCATAATGTCAAAGCTCGGTGATAAGGGCATATTTATTTTAGTTTCGACATTTGAGGTAGCTTATGACTTCACTTTTTTCAGACTAAGTTGGATAGTTAATAATAATATAAAATCATGCTATGGGAATGGGGTTGTATCATGGAAAATGTGTCTAGGTGATTTAAGAGCAAGTATGGGGCCTATATTTATAATAATTGATGGTTTTGAGACATTATTTACTATGTGTGACCGTGTAGGATCTTATATGATGTTGTTGGTTTGTTATTGATATAAGTATGCTTTATTGCACATTTTTGGTGGGGAAAGCCTAGATTTTGGGATTATGTGGTATCAATGAAATTTTTCTTGCATTTTTCTCTTGATGGTTTATGAATTATATTGGATTATTGATGGTTGGTAGATTTGAGTGGATTTTTGGCTCACATAGTTGGTATATTGGTTGGGGATATTCTCATTTTGGTTAGTTGTGAGAGTTACGTCCTCATATCATATTCATTTATGAAACATTGGTACTATCGTAGAAATGCTAGAAATACTTGATTTTTTGATAGAAAATTTGTCGTCTTTGAAAACCCTCTATAGATGTATGAACTAGAGAGAAGTTATGGATATTGTTATTGGATATCTTTTGTATAGGTATTGTATATTTGTTGTGTATGGGTTGATGAACCCCCCGTGGGTCCTACCTCGGGAGCACAACTTGATAGGTGTCTATGGAGGTTGTGTGACGACCTTGTGCATCACATAATCATCGTCATCATCATCATCATCATTATCTTCATTGCATTCCATATATTGTGCTTATTCTGTGATTGTATTTCTGTTCTTGACTTGATATTCTTTCATTTGTTCTATCTTCTTATACTTGTATTTGGTGTATGTGTATATTTTGTTCTTCTTTCCCTTACCTATATTTTTTATATATGTGTATATTTGTTATTCTTCCCTATCTGTATTTGTTATATGTATATATAGTAGAACTGTTAGTGGATAAAGTGTGGGCTACCATGTGAGACATTTTCTAACTACAGGTGATGTGCCCATAGTTTGTATTTATATGCTTTATTTTATTTACTCAGTCAGCCTATGTTACTTACTTAGTACAAGTGGGCCATACTTATCCCTATTTCACCCTTTTGGTGCAAATTCAGGTATGAGTGTGCTGCACGAACAACTTATTCAAGCGGTATTTGGAGTCTATTCGAGGTAACAGTTGATCTATGCATCTAGAGTTGACCACTAACTTTTCTTGTCTAGAATATGTCTTATTGTATTTAGAGATAGAGTTTGTTCCCTTTTAGATATCCTATGTATATTTTGACTTTGAGTTGTATTAGTGGTTCTTACACTGTGACACTAGGTTTTAGAATTTGGTTTGGTATCTTGATTGTATTTCTACTGATATCGTGTTTATGTGGTTTGGATTTTATCTAGAAGCTTTGCCTTGGGTTTCTAGTATTGATTTACCCTTTTATATCCGTTTGGGTGGTAGGCTTAATTGTCAAGTCTTGCTATGAAGAGTGCCATCATGACACTTAGTTTTTCAGTCATGACAACAACCTATCTCTAAATATAACATAGAGATCAGTCTAATCCATAAGAGGGAGAGTAGTAATGCTTCGAACATCATGATCTCACCCCAAATCTCTGATCCATAACTGCTATACTCTATGCACACACTAACTGTGAGAACTCATACTATGACCTGCAAGCTACAGAGTGTAGTATGAGTACCAAACATATGGTACCTAATAGGCAATTATCGACTGAGATCCAAAGATAACTTATGTATAATTAACATGTAAAGCAGGAATATAAACTACAAGCAACTATCCAGGATGCTAACATAACAAAGCTAGAGAGACAGTAAGGATAAACTACTCTATTCTAGCATTATTCAGGAAAGTTCTATGCCATATATCACTAGACAGCATACCAATAAATATTGGAAGAAGGATATATGGTAGTGTACAAGGCCAAGGAATACACATACAATGTGAATAAATGAAGAGAGGGATATATGGTAATACCATAGGTAGATATGTATATATATACACACACATATAGGTATACAAGACTAACTCAAAGGTACAACCTAAGGTATAACCTAAGGTATCCATACCCAACCTAACCTCGAGGAAGTCCTAACTAAGTAGCAAAGCTAATACTAACATGATATGGGCCTATATGCAATGCTTAACCATAAATACACTGTCCATAATATAATTTACCATAAAAGGGAAAGGGATCAGAATCATACCTCCAACATTTATATCAATCCATAATCAACTTGCCATAAACTAACCATAATAAAACAATAAAGTAACCGACAAGTCCAGAAAAACAACACCTAATCGGAGCCCCATAAACTCGAAAGGTTCCATCAACACTTAACAAACAATAATCATAGCCCATACCTGTACAACTCACCATAAGGTTGATAGATATAATCACCAAACAATATAATGGTGATAGACCATGCATGTGAATAGATGAATGCAAAGTAAATACATAGTACCATAACTGATCCAAGTGTCATAGAATACAAAATATATACACCTTCTCTAGCTCAATGAATTGAAAAGGAAGGACCTTCGACAAAATCTCTTCTCCAGTATGATGACTCATGAATAAAGGGGACCCTATATGATTCAAGAATATCTATATACACTTACCTGGTCTCAATCTAGGATTTCCAATCACCATCATGATCAATCTACTCTATCTAGTACCAAATAGATGTATATGTAAATAATGCATAGGTTTGAACTATGGCTAAAATGTGTAAGTCTATAAATCCATCATCTGAGATCAACTCTAATACTAAATCATCATAATATTGAAAGGGTCAAAATCTCTCACAATCGGAGTAAATAGTAGTGGTAAAAGAGTGGCTAAATTACGGGATGGAACTATATCTCGGTCTAATTTTCAAAACCTCATCTCTAGTTCCCAAATCTCATAAATCATCAGTTAAGGCTATGATCTATGTTATAAAATAATCCATTTCTAAAGTGAAAAATGGGAATAAATCTCTTTTAAGAAAACAATAGTAAAACCATGGTTTTGTTGGAACCATACCATTAAGTGATCATGAATGTACCATAATAAATGCTTATACTAAAGGTTCCTTATAATCAACTATGATCACATACTTATAATCTAAGCTGATAGGATTCTATAGCCATAATAAGTATTTCGAGGGTCGGGTCACACTTCTACCCCAAATTCCCTAAATAGGCTAAGTCATGATATTCTAATCATAAATATGTCCTATCATACCAATGTATCATGAAATCTATACTACACATCATCTTATGAAGAAATGTAGACATAAGCCTACCTCGATGCCGAACAACAAGTCTTGAACTATCTATAAATTGTTCACCTTTGCTATGATCCCAAAAATGATGTCTCATTGTCAAAATTATAATCTATGTGTTAATAGGAGTAAAATGATACCCATATTGACATATAAAACTTCATGCTCAAATTGGGTTAATAATAGGCTTGTGGGGCCACTAATGGAATCCCAAAATTTAAATGTCACAAGGTCCCTAAAAAAATATACGTTCTCAAAATTTAAGCAAAAATAGAGCTCGAATTGAGGCCTAAATCATCCCACAACGTTGGGAAATTCAAAGACTAATTTCAAGGAATTTAAAAGGAAAATAGCAGAATTTGACTAGGAAAAGTAATGGAAAATAATCAAGAGGTGCTGAATTATCTTACCTTAGCCTCAACAGACGATTTCTCACAAATATCCTTGCTCCAATCTCCAATAATGGTGTAAAAAGAGTTTTGACTCATAATTTTAGTCAAAAATTATGAAAAATGAAATGGGTATTCTTGGAAAATGAGAAATATGAATTGACTAATCAAATAGACAATGGTTATATGAGAAAAATGCATTGAGAATCATCAAAGTGGAGCTTCCTAGCTACCAAAATGTCAATAATATGAAATGGGTTTGGTTTGGGTATTATACTCAGCGATGGCTGCTAAAGCGACACTTTGACCACTAAAGTGGTCAGATGGCCGCTTAAGAAGTCGATTAAATAGTCAACGTCTACTAAAGAGGCCACACCAACCCAACAACCTACTCATTCAAAACCCTATTAACATGAACCGATAGTGCAAATTGATCATAAATTATGTTTCAAATACAATGGAATCATCAGATAGGAGGAAGGTCGTTTACAATAAATTAACCCCCGGGACCCCTTTTCAATAATTTTAACTAATATTCATCTAAACACTTAAAATGGAATATAAAGGCTTGGGACCCAAACTAATTATGCTAATGACCTAAAATCGATATTTCCATTAACGATGCCATCAAATTTCTATCCGAGGTAATTTATATCAAATGTGGGTCCCATACCCAAAGGAAAATTTTAATCAAAATGCACCTAATAACCCAAAATGAGTCAGAAAGCCTTAGGACCCGAACAAAGGGTCCCTCTAGCCTGAAATCAACGTTCCAGAACTGATGGAGCTGCTAGAATTCTCATATGAGGTTGTTTACTAGGAGTTTCGATTTAAGACCAATTCCTTAACAATAATAACTCCAAAATAGAGAAATAAGCCTAAATCCCAAGAGAATTGCCCGATAATCGAAGCGATAGTTCCGTTAAGCATAAATAACCTGTAGCTACTATAGGAAGACTCAAAATGTTGGAAATGCATGTAAATTTGAGGAAATGACCTCGAGGGTCATTAAAATAATGCCTCAGAACACTAACTCTAAGTCATAGAACGTGAACCTAAAGGCCTACAACCAGAAAGCGACATCCACAAATCACTAAGTACATCCATTAATTGTTAGATAGTATAAGAAACTCTAAGAGACTCAAGGGATCCAAGATTATGTAACTTTTCCTTGCAATGAATAAAAAACTCGTATGCATTTTTGCCAATAGCTCCACTAAAATTGGTCGAAACCAAACAAATAAACCTCTTAAATCACTTTCGATTATCAAAAGACATAGAATAATCAATGCAACTAGAGGGATAGTAAGTCTAATAGGCAATTAATCCATACATAGAGGTACCATTTGATGGACCAAAATAGTGTAAAAAGAATTTCTTCGAATCATTGCTATTTGACTCAAACCTATTCTAAAATAGTCAAGGTATTTTGAATTATTTGTTGACACAGACATGTATGCTAGAAAAAAGAGTACCATACGCAGATGCAGAGACTGACGATATGGAACATCACTCAAAGTCTGAGAAATACCAAGTACACTCAAGGGAACACCATCCAAATGACTTAAGAGATAACCAAATTGTAATACCTCATATATTTCCTAGCTTGAAAAGTTTTCAAAAAATGTTAGAAGCTTTCTTTGAAAGATGATTGACTTTTTGTACATATGGTATTTTCAATATTTTCACTTTCTATCTTGTGGGAAATTGAATAAACTTTCCATCGATACCAAATTCGCCCAAATCCGACACCCGGGAAAAGAGTTAGAGCCCTTTTAGTGAGACAGTGTATCACCTGGGCCTGCAGCGCATCGCCGAGATAGCTCAAATGGAAATTGTCAATTTCTAGTGTGTCTCCATGATAGTGGCACATTGCGCCAATCTTCCAAGTCACAGACAAGGTGGAAACATGATAGCTCCGCGTCGCACCTCCGTGTAATTTCCCATTTGTCACTTTCCAGTGACTTGGCGCGATAATGGTGCATCGCGGTAAAGATAAAGATTGGGAAATTTTCTCAGAAATTAAAGATGCATCTAGGGTCAAAAGGGTCAATTTCCTACCCCTATTTAAATCCAATAACACGTGATTTAGCCATTCTTCACCCAAAATATACTAGTTTCTCTCAAGTTTCTCTCAAGAACAAGCTAGGGTTTCTATTGGGGATTCAAATTCAAGAAGGCTTCACCGTCAATATTTACGAAATCACAAACTAAGGTATGCATAGTGTTCATTCATCGACTCCTTTCGCCCATGAAGCCCAAGAATCTCTTTTCTAAAGTAAAGATTTTAGATTTTCTTTATGAACTTCATGTTGGGTTTATTTTGTTTATGTTGAGAATGATCAATTGAATTCAATCCCTGTTGGGTGATTAATATTATTGGAATTGATTTGTATAGATGTATATTCATGTGAACCTATGATTAAACCCTAGGATGATGGAATTAGATATTGAATCATGATGTGTAATTGTTAAAGAATGGTGTCTATATATATTATGCCTATCATGTGTTTGTTTAAATGCCGATATAAAGGAAAAGTGCCCAACTAGAATGATATTATGAAATCCCCATATTTGTACTAGTTTATACATATTACATGTTTGATGAAATGCTTCAATATATGAATTATGAATTATGTTGTTGGTCATGTGTTCACGTAAGTCATCCTATGTCAGTTTCTTTCCATCGAGTCCTGGGGGTACTTGTACCTAACAAATTAGCTGTGTGCCTAGAGCCATGTCATGTTTTCATGATACTCTCCGACAAGACCCGATCCATAGAAATCAGTCAGTCATGTGACTCAAGAAATCTCAGAAATCTCAATAATCTTAGTAGTTCAGTAATCTTCATAATCTCAGTATTCCCAGTTAGTCTCAGTAACTTCAGTACTCTCAGTCAGTCCTCAGATCTCAGTAGCATTTCTTCAGTCAGTGAAACTCAGTAAATTTAGTTCAGCTCCACTAAAAAATACCATCAGTTAATCAGTTCAATTCAGTTAAATCAGCTTATTTTAGTTAATCCATTCAGTGTCTATTCAGTTGGGAGTAGGATTCAGCATCGAGTGAACCCAAGTATGGATACTCACCTATTATTCAATAAAGGGTGTGATCCTTAGAAGAAATCCTTGAGTTCCAAAACTATGTATCCAGCATAGATTGAGACGCACCCTATGCATTTAGGGATATATATACATCTCATTTGGGTTACCTACTAAGAGGGGTTGACGGAAGAGCTCCCTATCAGCGAGGGTATACTCACAGCAGGTCTTTACCGTGGCATGGTACTGACACCCTTCCAGCTGAGGTTAAAGGTTGGACCCTACCAGTTCAATTCTGAGACATGTCAATTAGATGATTACCTCCCATAGTTACAGTTTCAATCTCAGTCTCAACCTTAGTAAAAGAAATCAGATAGTTCTTTAGATTCCAGGACTGTCAGTACAGTCAACTCAGATATAGAATGGAACTCAGATAGTTCCATTAGATTCAGGACTATCAGATATAGTCATTCATAATATCAGTTATATTAGTTATCAAAACTAATGTTATCAGTATTCATCTTCAGGATTGTCAGATACAGTTAACCATACTAGTTCTTCATAATTAGAACCGTCAGACATAGTTATTCATGTATCAATAACATAGTACCAATCCCTCAGATATCAGTAATTTCATGTTATTAGTAAAAATCAGTAGTTAGAACTTAGTATTCAGTCCTAGCGTGATCTCAGTTACAGTTATGTATGCATGCATGTATTCTCACATTTATGTTAGTTAGTCAGTTAGTATTGTTCATGCATATAAACCTAGTGTATTCAGCCTACCTCACTTGCATACCAGTACATTCAAAGTACTGATGCATTTGTGCTATGGTGTCATATACCAGAGGTTTAGAAGCATGAGCTCAAGAGAACCAGTAGCATGCCAGTTTAGCGATCAGAGTTAGCAGTAAGTCCTCATCCTTCGTAGATATGATTTCATAACTAATCCAATTTTTAATTTATTCTAGTAGTCGGAGTTAGTTGGGCACATGTCCCATCAACTCCTTATTCAGACAATTTAGAGTCTTTCAGACTATAGCAAGTTAAGACAGTTATTTCAGATTTGCTTTGGTATTGTTATACCACTTTCAGACATTGTTTATCAGATGTTCATTTGGTTTTGAATCTTATGGCCATTCAATTTATTTTTCTGCATTTTATGGTATATTATGTAGTATAGAGTTACAGATATCATTCATGGGTTAGCTTGCGGTCCTCCAGGGTCATAAGTAACGTGTAGCATTCCGGGTACCAAATTCGGAGTGTTACATAAATAACCCCAAAACACTTAGGTGTCGACTAAACTAGGCAGAGCCTGAGATGGTACTGTACCCCCTGTATGGTAGTCATCTCTAACATGCAAAACCATAGGCTCAGGGAGGCCTCTCTAGCACGTCCTCTAACTAGGGAAACTCCTTGTGCTCGACCCCTACCTCAATCTTTAGTTTGAGATCTGTCTTCGGGTGCTAGATCAATATTTTAGTATTTCGAGATCTAGTCCTTACCATCCGAGTAGAAAAGAGTGGAACAGAACATAGAACATTACATAACAATAACCGATATGACTAAGAATCAGAATAGAGAATTTTTTCTTGCAGAAATCTTATAGATTCTCAAAGATAGATATGAATATCTATGTATCAATCCACAAGACTATTATACATTATACTCTTACACTTACAATATAGGAGAACCTTATGCTTTGATACCAATTTGTCATAACCAATAAATTAGGTCATGATGACACTTATCGTGGCCCAGCCTTAGATAAGTAAGCCGATTACCCAATGTAACACCCCGAAAAATGGGTCCCGGAGCATCACACGGTGCTTGAGGCTACGAGTAGCCCCAAGCTAACCCTTTGAGCCATTTTTATTCAGTTCAACAAAAATCAATGGGGTTTCTACAAATAACCCTCAAACATCAATAAAGTAATTATCATCCAAGAATAAAAAAATTTCAGAAAGATAACAAA
>NC_061111.1:119287047-119376650 GCF_002878395.1 Capsicum annuum | reverse complement strand
TTGGAAATAAGCTTTCTAGCTTTGAGGTAAGAGATAAAATGACTCTTGGGTGACACAGGATTCCCAGACCACTCAAACACGGATACACCCGGAAACTAAAACTTGACCACTCGGGGTCGACAATCAATAGAGGCATAAGAAGAATACAACAAGTCCATACCCAGAATCACATCAAAATCTACTATGTCTAACTCAATCAGATCAGCCAACAAGACTCTACAAAGAACGGTAACAAAACACTTTTTATACACTTTCTGGGCAACAATCGAATCACCCACTGGGGTAGAAACTAGGATAGGCTCAGGAATAATCTCAGGACTCATTTCAAAATTCACAGCAATAAAAGGTGTAACATATGAGAAACTGGATCTAGGATCCAACAAAGCATACATATCAAACTAAAATATACGAAGCATACCAGTAACAAAATCAGGAGAGTCCTCCTATTCCTAGTGAGACGGTAAAGCATAGAATCTATTCTGGAACTGCCTGCCAGCATTGCTAGAAGAGGCACCCTGAGCTGGGGCTGGGCGAGTTGCTGGAACTGGAGTACTAACAATCTAAGTCTGGGTCTGAGGGCGATAGTCACAATGCCCTTGTCCATCCTGTGGGCAATATCTAACTTTGTGACCTATGTGACCACACCGTAAACAACCCCTTTTCTCACCCCAACACTCACTCGAATAAGCACTACCACACTTAGGACACATGGGACAATTTGGCTTACTGCCAGCACTGTATTGGGACTTGGATGCAAATGACCTACTACCTTGCTCCTGCCTACCTCTAGGCACGGGAGCACTAGCAGATGATGGTACTGGCATAGATGAACGATCCTGATACTGAGGGTGACTCCCTCTCTACGATCTGGTCTGACCCTGTCCATGCTGCTCGGACCTAGCTCTCTTATTCCCTCTCATTCTATCTCTCTTCTTAATCTTATCTGCCTCAATCTATTGGGCATGAGTCATCAACCTAGAAAGATTCATCTCACTATTCAGCATAGAAGACCTACACTCCTTAACCACATAACTAGACACTCCAGTCACAAACTTACTCATACTAGCCTGATTATCAGCCACTAAGTCAGGAGCATACTTGGCCAACTGATTGAACTTTAGACAGTACTCCCTAACAGTCATAGAGCCCTGTCGCACATTTATAAACTCTTCCACCTTTGCCTCCCTCATCTCCAAAGGGAAAAACTTATCCAGGAATGTATCCTGGAAGTCTTGCCAAGTTGTAGGGACAACTCCCTCACCTCTACCTTTCCTCCAAGCAACAACCCAGTCATAAGCAAGGTCTTTCAACCTATATACAACCAACTCCACACTATGTTCCTCAGATACATGCATCACCTGAGTAATCTTTCGCACCTCCTCTAAAAATAATCATGGATCCTCATCAGACTTTGACCCATAGAATTCTGGCGGATTAATCCACATGAAGTCACGAATCCTGGCAGTAGCTAATCACCTCTTTGCAGCTGTAGAGCTGGGGTCGGGTTGGCATGAATATTTGCAGTAATAGCTTGGGCCAGCGCTTGAAAGGCTACCCGAAATTCAGCAGGAGACATTTTTATTCAATGGGTCAGTAGGTTGAGATTGCTGATCATCATTGTTTCTTCTCGCTCGACGTGGAGGCATATTTCTAAAAGAGGAGAGCATGAATCAATAGCAGAGAGACACACTTTAAGCACAATAGACTTCTGAAAGAAAGAATCACACTTTTTCCTAAAACGTCTTGTAGCCTCTTGCTCATAGATGTGGCACGCTATATATCGATGATCAAGACTCTACTTAACGTGACTTGTCAGACTTCCTAGGATACCTTAAAACCTTAGGCTCTGATACCAAGATTGTAACGCCCCAAAAAATGGGTACCGGAGCGTCACATGGTACTTGAGACTACGAGTAGCCCCTAGCTAACCCTTTGAGCCATTTTCATTTAGTTCAACACAAATCAATAGGTGTCCGTAAATAACCATCAAATATCAATAGAGTAATTATCATCCAAGAATAAAAGAATTTCAGAAAGATAATAAAATATGACTTATTAGTTAACTTCCAACATCTATACTAGTCTGACAAGCCTCTAAGAAAATTAATAAAACCAGTGAGTCATTGAGACGTGCCCCAAGTAACTCATACTCAGTTATAAAACGTAAATAATTTTGTGAAACCAACATCAGACATCATGTCCTCAGAACATGAGGACTCACCACAATAGAAGATGTAGAATAGTGTGCCGAAGAATCACTATCAAACCTGGAACTGAACACCTGAACCTACATTCTAAGAAAATGCAGCCCATATCCAAAGATATGGGTCAGTACCATGGAAAGAAACTGAGTATATGAGGGTGTATACAGTTTTATAAACATCATCATCATAAATATTTATAAGAAATATGCAGGATGTATAAAAGACTCACATAGCCTGAAGAAAATCATCATAATCATGAGAGGATGAAATGAGTACAATAACACATGTGAGTCATCATATAATTTGTCAATCACTTTCAGTTCATCAAGAAAATCAATTCTCATAATTTAAATATCATTTAAATATTTCGAAAGAATAACTTTCACAATTCCACTTTCAAATCATTTCACCATTCACTATAGATACAAGGAAACACACAAACACTGGGAGATCCTATAATTGACATAAACTATGTGAGCTACACGGAGTCAAATGTACAACCCACGTTGGGGATAGCCATCCTATCCTTGACATCGGAGTAGGACTATCGATATCAAATCCACACAAACTAGTGATCACTATATAAATTAGCCTCAGGCTTACTCCTATGAGGGCATGCACTTCTAGAGAAGTAAGGTCACTTTATACCTCCCACTCGGTGCTAAAGATTTCTCCTAGACTTAGCTCAGATCATTTCAAAGACAATCCATAACAAAACAATTTCAGTAATATATAAATATACATCGGGAGCCATCATGCTTCCCATCTATCAAAATTAACAATGTTGTGGTTTTCTTTCATACTCGAGTTCAAAACAACTCAATTAAGACCAAAAGGTCAAATCATTCAAAATATCTCAAATATTTAACATCAACGTGCTTATAACACACACTTTTTAAAAAAACACAATTTCCAATAGGGATTCATGACCCAAATATCAAAATCGTGATAAATATCGTTCAAGATTCATGCTTTATATCTCCACATATGTAAATTCATCTTTCAAAATCATAAACATCAAGATTTTATAATAATCATCATAAGATATGGGTTCATGCTTCAAATTCATAAAAATCAAATAAAAATCATTCCTTTGTAAAGAAAATTACTTTTGGGCACAAGAACGAAAGAGAGTTCTTATTGAAAAACCCCACAATCTTGAATGATGAACTTTAGATCGATACTCATTTTTGAGATGTTTATCGTGCGTTTGAATGATGGTTCTTGGAGTTCTTGAACTAGGAACTTGGAATCTTGAATTAATTTGCAGAATTAATGGTGAACTTTGGAGGTTCTTGAAGTTGGATATAGGAGCTTTGGGTTTTCTTTTTGGGGGAATTTGATGAAATATAACATATAATGCTTCTAATAGGTTTTAATATTGGGTTTGGATGGATTTTTAGTGGGGGGAATGACCAAAACGCCCCTAAAAATTAATAAAATTCTCGAATCTGTCCTTTGGTGGACTGTTTTGATAATCTGAAGTAGATCGACCTTAACTTTTTGCTCCGTTAGGCAAATTGGATGAAACTAATTTGATTGGAAAGAGAACTCACAGAGATTTCCGTTGATATATAGTAGATAACCCAGATCATTATGTACAAGGAGTTATGATCGTTTAAAGTTGGAGCAAAAATACGCCAGGCCTCAGTACTTTTTCCTGCACGTTTTACTATTCACTACTAGTCATGGTTCGATCGGAATGTTCATAACTCGTCGCTCGAGTGTCCATTTTGTATGATCCAAATATTATTGGAAAGATTATTCGATACTCTACGTAATGGTGGGTCATAATCTAAGACATTCAGTATGAAAAATTTATAATTCATTCTAGAAGATAGAACCCAACACGTTTACGCACAAAATTTCAATGAAAAATTTCCCGGGGTATTACACCCAAGATAAAAGAAGTTTGAATAATTAAGGAAAGTATATTAAGGAGAAACTTCTAGCGTGAATTCAAACAAAAGAACACATAAAATTGCAAAAGTCTTACAAAAATAGCATACAACCTCCCAAAATCTGGTGTCAAAGTGTGAAACATCTAATGCATTATCCAAGTTATAAGAAATGTAAATATTTGTCTCCAAAAATAAGTAAAGAATTAATAAAGCTAAGAGGAGGTCTTGAATTCAACTTTGGTCCCGAGAGCAATCCTGTACCTCAATCATAGGCTCTAAAATGTATGAACACATCACCTGCAAACAAAAAATTTCCCAAATTGTAGGTCATACTATCTCCACTAATATTTTTAATATAATTTAGAAATGAAACAACACAAATGTATACGAAAGTATACAAAATCAAAACATAAGTCAAAGAAAACTAAGGAATCATGAAATATTCAATGCCATGCAATGTAATAATGACAGGAACAAATGGTGAAAATCATCACATGAAATTCTGTAAATAGCTACCGAGCTTGCAACTCCTAAGATAAAACCAATTGTACACCCCGTATTTTGAGCTAGAACAAAAATCATCATTTCTATGCGTGGATGATCCAACAGCCATAAATCCTATGAAAATTTGGTAGGTTAATCAATTATGTAGTGTGTGAATCTATTTGAGCATGAATTGAGATCATAGAGATCCCTTAACTCAAGGACAAGTTAAAAGTTTTTCTATCATTCGAGTTTGAGTGAGCATCAAAACATAGGTCGACTTTAATTGACTATAACTATTTTCAAATAATGAATTAGGAGGCCTACTATATATTAAATAAAATTTATTTGAGTTCTGTTTCCAACGATACTAGTTTCTCTTTAATTCAATATCAGAGTAGAAAGTTATGCTCATTTTACTTTGAAGTATTTGTCTATTAAAACATAATGACGAGCCTGATGGCTTATCAGCTTTGTGACGGCTCGATAGACCTGGTCATCATCCTAAGGCAATGAATGGTGAAAACAAACCCCAAAGTGATGACCTAGATGATGACTTATCACCTGAGTGATGGCCTGTCAACCTTGGTCGTCAACTGATGTAATTATGCAATTTTTTTTGGGTTCCTTAGTGGTCTTTTGGTCTTTCCCTCACTCCCAAAACCTTTCACACAAATTAAAACACCGCTTAAGTGTTATTAATCAATAATTATCAGTTTTACAACATCTATAACTTCTTTTTCACTCTCCAAATAAGATCAATTAGGGTTTTCTCCATCAACAGAAAATTCAAGAAAATCAAGCCTTAGGTTCAAGATCACCAAGAAACAAATCAAGATCCAGATTTTATCTATCAAGATCTAGGTTCCATCTTTCAGATGTTATAATTTAAGGTACGTGGGGCTTTCCTACAATTTTATGGGCATAGAAATCTTCTTTAAATTATGCAAAGGGTTTAGAAATCATGATTTTTAATATAAGGGTTTTGGATTTATGATTTTATTCATGTTTTTAGAAGCCTTGATGATATTGATTTGGTCTTTAGGCCTTTCCCCAAAGTGATTTGAAATCCTATGTATATGTATGTATGTGTTTTAATGTGATGTTTGAATTGAGAGCACGAATCACATGAAATCTCTCTTTTGATATGATTTATCTCATTTTTCAAATGATATGGATTGTTTTGAAATGTATCTTGAAAAGTATGATACAAAATGTATTGATTTATACTATGACATGTATATGATTTTAGAATAAAAAAAGAGGGTTGTTTGTATTGATAAATATTGAATATAAATATCTACTAAAAAGAGTTGCATGGTTTGATAAAGATTTCAGGAACACCACATTGTTATTGAAAGAATGATAATCCTTACATAGTTTTGACTTGTACTTTTGTAATATGAAATCTCTTATACTATTTGCATGTTTGGGTGGTCTAAATTGAGTTTTTGATAAAAAAATTATGCATGATACATTATGGATCATAAATAGGACTTTCAAGTCTTTGTGTGACAACAACAACTTAGATATTACCATGTTAATATAGAACCGAATAGAATGCATGTTTGAAATCAAATTTTCAGATTTTGAAACTAGAATAGTGCATGTGTTAGAACAGATTAAAATTGGGCATAAAGAGAGATTAGGTGGTTCCCCAAAGAATGCATGAGTTTAGATAAATCATTTTCTAAAATCGTGATTTGTCGATTCGGGTATATTATTATACGCTGGCCTAGTGCCCTGTGGTGTATCAGACTCAGACACTCTAAACCTTGCGGCACAGTTGGGTTGGGGGCTTGCCCGCCGAGTCAATAGCGAATTTCATATAGCCCATCGAATATCTGACTTATGGGGGAGTGCTACCTAACTCAGAAGTAATACAAAGATCAGAAATTGCATTGACAAAAAAGTTTTATGACTATAAAAAATGCCCATGTATTTTGAAATAATATCTTTCATGATGATTATGACAATCTATCAATTATTTTATTTATATACAAGCATCATTTTAGATTTCTTCGTATACCAGTATATTTGTATTGACCCCCCTTTATCCCAGGGACCAAAGCTTAGTTCAGAGGTCCTACTAGGCCCTAGAGTTTTTAGACAATAGTGATGTGTGTAGTTGGTGAGCCTTGTTTATTCCAGAAGGCCTATGTCTTTCAGATTATGTTATTTATTTTGGTTTAGGTCCACTGGGGGCCTTCTCCCAGTTTCAGACAATTGTCACTTTCAGATATAGTAGAGATTTTGCAGACTGGTTCAGTGTTATGTAGTTGATATTAGATTTTATTTTTCATATTTTAATTGAACTCACAGTATAACCATGTTTCTATAATAATTTACAGCTCCATATCTTCTACTATAATTTATGAATATTATGCATTATTATCAGATAGAGAAGGACGTTCATTCCTTCATGGTTTGAGATGCTCAGCACGGCTAAGGCCTCAGATCATATCGTGACAAACTTGGTATCAAAGCGGTCCCACAGTGTCTGCAAAATCGCATTGGGTAGAGTCTTGTTTATGGGTGTGTAGCGTGCCACCCTTATAGCTAGAAAACTACTGGGCATTTAGGAATGTCTCTCTTTTTTCATGTTCTAGTTCATGCTATGGAGTCAGGATATTCCTCCTTCATACTCTAATTCGTGCTATGGTGTCGCTCATACGAAAGAAAATTTATCCTAATTCTATTTCTTACTATGGTGTTCTCAGATAATGCTCTCAGATTTACTAACAAAAATTCTAAAAATCACACAAAGGGCTAGAGAGGAGCTCCCTGATATGTCATAAGTCCCTGAAGTTTAAAATTATGTCCTCATTCTTAAGAGGCATTCATTTATGACAAG
The DNA here is from genome assembly GCF_002878395.1 of Capsicum annuum. NCBI lineage: Eukaryota > Viridiplantae > Streptophyta > Magnoliopsida > Solanales > Solanaceae > Capsicum > Capsicum annuum. The sequence goes on along the minus strand of NC_061111.1, from coordinate 119,369,208 downwards.
AGTAAGATGTGTATTCTTGGGTCATTAAATATTGTGTATTAAGTTTTAATCTATTCTAATCTTGATATCATTGTATTGTTAAAACAAAAGTCTAGTGAAACTGTGTAGGGATCTTTTGATTCACTAGCATAGTTTCATTGTTATTCATTCCAATTTCTTATTCAAAACACAAAAATCAAAGTCTAGTGAAGCCTTGTGAGGCCTATTTTGATTCACTAGCAACTTTTTGTTTATCTTGTTGTTCTTGGATTTGTTAGAATTGTATTTCCACCCGAGTAGTAGTATAAGTTAAAGTGTCGGTGTCATGACCAATAGGTGGTGAGATTAGCTCAAGAAGTTTATAATATAAAGTCATAAGGTTAGAAGTCAGAGTGAGGGTGACTTTTGTGTAGATAAGATCGTATTGAAGTATAATATAAGGTTAAGGTTGATCATGTCTATTATGTGACTTTACCCCCTTAACCTTCTTTTGTTTGGTAGTTGTAAACTAGTACTACTTGTGAAAAAGTATGTAGTAGATTTGAAGGTATTGTAGTAATGTCATAAAGGTGTTTTAGTTATGGGTATTATCTAGATAAAATGAAGTAATGGGGTAGAATTTCCCAATTTGATGGACTAGTATATCATGTTGCATTCTGCATTGGTGGTAGATGATTGATGGTTGACTATAGGCTTGAATTTGAATGTAGAATTTGGTGGTAAGAATAGTGGCATGAGATTAATAATATATGTTTTGTGGGAATAAATTAGTAGGCTTGATGTGTTGAAATAGTATATGCTAATGAGTTATGATAATGAAAGCCACAAGGTCATAATCGATTATTGTCGTTATGAAGTTCTAGTGTACTAGTATTTCTTGATGTTTATTTTATAGTTTCCAAGTGAGAATTGAGCATTAGGTTGGGTTGCAAATCATGTTTAACACTAGATATTAAGTTTGATCAGTTGATGGACATGAAGGTGGATGTGATGATTTCTTAATTATTGATACTAGTTATATGGAAGTAATCTAATAGGCTTTAATGGTGTATGCAATAGATTAAGTTTATTTGATTCATAATGAAGTATGATGTTGTATATATGAGGAAGAAGTATGCCCATGGTGATATGTGGTTGTGGTATTTTTTTCTAAGGCTATTACATGTTATGTGTGGGTAGTGGTACCGTTGAGTTGCTAGGTGAAGAAAGACTAGTTAGATGGTACAGGGTGTTCTAAATGGCCAAGTTAAGGAGTTTTTGACTTATAGTGTTAAGCCTTTTGATATGATCTTAATCCCCATGGTAGAGAGATATAAGTTTAGGGTTGTAATATTGGTAGGCTATGATGGAAGAAGTATGGTTCATCAAAGTCTTGGTGATATCCACGTTAAGTGTTAGAATCTAAGTTTATGTTTTAAAGGTTGAACTAATAGAAATAAGAATAGAAGCACCAGAGGGTGTATACTTCAACTATGCGGATATTCATGAAGATTCAAAGTTAGTAAGTGTTCAAGTATTAGATGATGACTATTGGTGGCTATAGAAAGATAAAGTGCATCTCAAAAGGTAGTATTAACAGTGGGTTTTCCACTTTTAGGTGTAGTCATTCAGGTTAAGTTCTATGATATGCGTGTATGATCGTTTTCCAGACCCTAGAGTGTAGTAAGTGTAGTAAGTGTAGTTCAGTTAGAGTCTAGTAAGGGGTCTCTCAAACTTTAGATGATGGCTTGAATCTAACGGGGAGATGATAGAGAGAGTAACCAAGTCAAGCTCTCAGATATTAGTAAAAATACCAGTATGATATAGAACATTAGAAGGTGAGGGTAAGGCTCAACCTCTTCTTGTTTCTGTATTTTTCAATTATCCAAATACTTACTCATGTCTTACGTTTCAGTTCCTAGATCATAGTTTATGTTCATGTATATGATAGAGAATTATGTGCTCTTCCGATTCATAAATGAGAAATTATAGTTCATTCAGTAGTCGGGATCACATTCCATAAGTTATGAACTCCAAATTAATGTCATGCAGCTCATGATTTATGTACTCACACTTTATAGTGTGCTCAGTTCCCATAACTCATGATACAAGTCAAATATTTGACAAGATTCAGCTTACAGACAGGTATAATCTCGATTTATATCACTTTGATGAATCCCTGATATTGATTTGCTATTCCTTAGGCCTCAATTAAGTGTCAAGTTTCATATAATATCCTTCCATTCTTCAAGGTCTTATGTTCTAACCTTTTAGTGACTCCTCCTTAGGTAAAGATAGTGATGATGAGTAAATATTTCTTGTTGATAAAAGATTATTGTATTCTTGTTTCGGATAAGACCATAAGGGTGAAGAAAGATTTGGGGCCAAGTCTTTGATACATGTGATGGTAAGTGAAAAGTTATGTGTGTATGTTCTTGGGGTAGCGCGTGGGAGTTATATTAATAATGGTTTAGAAAATGTGTGAAGTATGTCTTTATGGGTGTTTGCATTGAAGTTCATATGTGGTTATAAAGATAGGCTTGAATGACATATTGGGATTTAAGTGGAGAGACGCAATATGTGCTAGTGAATTCATAGTAAGAGTTCAGAGTTAGTCATTGATGTGGTAAGGCACGTTACGCTTAGGGTGTGAACTTTAAAAAGATATAGAAGGTTGAATCATATGGTTTAGACTAGTACCAAGGTGTGTCAGGTTGTATTTTCTAATTTATAGTTAGGCTCGATCACGGTGAATGGATTTAAGCTACTTTAGAAATTAGTAGAAGGAGTTATCAATGCTAATATGAGAATTATAAGTTGAATCAAATGTATATGGCATTTGAATGGGATAGTATAGTTAAGGGAGTATTCTAGAAATATGCTAAGCTTGGAAGTAAGAAGTTGCATTGCCTACGGCATGGAAATTCTATCCTAGCTTATAAGTTAAATGACTATATTCTATGCAATAGAGTAGTGCCAAGGTTGTGATTCCTTAGTTGGATGTCTTGTGTAAATCATGCCTATGATTTTTTTCTCCCTAAGGCTACTCGAACTTTTTTAGAAAGAGTTTTGAAGAGATAATCTATTCCATCCATGTAAATTGCGAATCCAGTTCAGTCCAAGCATCATGTTTCAGATTCATCTATTTAGTCATGACTAGATTCATAAGAGTTCAACGCATAATCTCAAATTTTATCCAAGTATTTTAGCTCAGATAGTGTAATACCCTGGTACAGTCTAAGTCTTATTACCTCATGATTCGTACTTGCCTAAGTTATCACTTCTCAATTCAATATATATGATTGTATCATGAACACTTCAAAGGAATCCTAAACTTTCAGCAGGAATTAGCTCCTTAAAGAAAGTAAAGTCAAGTTAGCTCAGAATTCAGTTTCATGATAGAAGTTTAAATGTTTCAGCTCGGCTATATCACCTCTTAGAAGACATATCATGTCTATGTCATCCCATACCTTTAAGACTTCAATATTCCTACCCATCATTCGGGGATGAATGATCCCAAGAGGATGATAATGTAACACCCCGCATTTTGAGCTAGAACAAAAACCATCATTTCAATGCGTAAATGATCCAAAAGCCATCACTCCTATGTAAATTTGGTAGGTTTATCAATTATGTAGTTTTGGAACCTATTTGAGCATGAATTGAGATCATAGAGGTCCCATAAATCAAGGATGAGTTAAAAGCTTTCCTATCATTCGAGTTTGAGTGAGCGTACAAACTTGGGTCAACTACAATCAACCTATGTCTTTGTATATAACGAATTAGGAGGCCTACTATATATCAAATGAAAGTTCTTTGAGTCCTCTTTCCAATGCCACTAGTTTCGCTTTAATTTGATATCGGAGTAGAAAGTTATGTTCATTTCACTTCGAAGTGTCTGTCTACCAAAACATGACGACGAGGATGATGGCTTATCTACTGTGTGATGGCTCGTCAGACCTGGTCGTCAGCCTAAGGTAGTGAATTGTGAAAACCAGCCCAAAAGTGACGACCTGGGTGATGACTTATCACCTAACTAACGGCCCGTCAACCTAGGTCGTTAACTAATGCAATTATGTAATTTTTTTTGGGTTCCCTAGGGGTATTTTGGTCTTTTCCTCACTCCAAAAATCATTCACATGAATCAAATCAACCCTTAATTGATATTAATCAATCATTATCAGTTTTACAACATCATAAACTTCCTTTTCACTCTCAAAATTAGATCAATTAGGGTTTTTATCCAAGAACAAGAAATTCAAGAAAATCAAGCCTTAAGTTCAAGATCTATAAAAAACAAATCAAGATTCGGGGTTTCATCTATCAAGATCTAGGTTTCATCTTTCAGATGTTATAATTTAAGGTACGTGGGGTTTTCCTCAAATTTCATGGGCATAGAAATCTTCTTTAAATTATGCAAAGGGTTTAGAAATCATGATTTTTTATGAAAAGGGTTTTGGATTTACGATTTTAATCATGTTTTTAGAAGCCTTGATGATATTGTTTTGGTCTTTAGACCTTCCCCCAAAGTGATTTTAAATCCTATGAGAGTATCACTCACATAAAATCCCTCTTTTGATATGACTTATCCTATTTTTCGTATGATATGAATTGTTTTGAAATGTATCTAAACATGATACGAAATGTATTGATTTATACTATGACATGAAAACGATTTTACAATCAAAAGAAAAGCTTGTTTGTTTTGATAAATATTGAATATAAATATGTAATGGAAAGAGTTGCATGGTTTGCCAAAGATTTTAGGACCACCACATTATTACTGAAAGAATGATAATCCTTGCATAGTTTTGACTTGTGCTTTCGGAACATAAAATCTCTTAAACTATTTGCGTGTTTGGGTGGTCTGAATTGAGTTTTTGATGAAAGAATCATACATGATGCAATATGTCTTAGAAATAGGACTTGAAAGTCTTGGTGTGACGATACCAACTTAGATAATGCCATGTTAATTCAGAATAGAATATAATGCATGTTTGAAATCAGATTTTCAGATTTTGAAACTTAAATGGTGTATGTTTCAGAATAGACTAAAATTTGGCATAAAGAGAGGTTAGGTAGTTCCTCAAAGAAGGAACGCGTTCAGACAACTCATTTTCCAAAATCGTGATTTGCCTATTCGGTTATACTATTATATGCTGGCCTAATGCCCTGTGGCATATCAGACTCAAACACTCCAACCCTTGCGGCACAGTTGGGTTGGGGACTTTCCCACCGAGTCAATGGCGGATTCCATATAGCCCGTGGAATATCAGACTTGTAGGGGAGTGCCACCTAACTCAGAAGTAATACAAAGATCAGAAATTGAATTGACAGAAAAGTTTTATGATTATCAAAAATGACCATGTATTTTGAAAAGATATTTTTCATGATGATTATGGCAATCTCTCAACTATTTTATTTATATACAAGCTTTATTTTAGATTTCTTTACGTACCAATACATTTGTATTCACCCCCTTCCTCCCAGGGTCTAAAGCTCAGTTTAGAGGTCCTGCTAGGCCGTAGAGTTTTCATACAATAGCGAAGTGTGCAGTTGGTGAGATTTCTTTATTCCAGAAGGCCTATGTCTTTCAGATTATGTTATTTATTTTAGTTTAGGTCCACTGGGGGTCTTGTCCCAGTTTCAGACAATTGTCATTTTTAGATATATTAGAGATTTTGCAGACTAGTTTAGATATTGTATAGTTGATATAGCATTTCATTTTTCAGAGTTTAATTGAACTCAGAGTATGATCTTGTTTCTGTAATGATTTATAGTTCCACATCTTCTATTATAATTTATGAATATTGTGCATGATTATCAGATAGAAAAAAGAGTACGAGCCTTCATGGTTTGAGATACTCATCACGGCTATGGCCCTGGTTTGGGTCATTAAAAACTTGGTATAAAAGCACAGTTCATGGTCCCAGGGTATCTACGAAATTACGTTGGGTAGAGTCTTATTTATGAGTGTATAGCGTGCCACACTTATAGGCAGGAAGCTACTAGGCATTTAGGAATGTCTCTCTTTCTTCATGCTTTAATTCATGCTATGGAGTCAGGATATTCCTCCTTCATACTCTAATTCGTGCTATGGTGTTGCCCATACGAAAGAAAAGTTATCCTAATTCTTTTCCTTACTATGGTGTTCTCAGATAATGCTCTCAGATTTACTAACAGAAATTTCAGAAGTCACACAAAGGACTTAAGAGGAGCTCCCTCATGTGTCATAAGTCCCTCAAGTTTAAAATTGTGTCCTCGTTCTTAAAAGGCATTCAGTTAAGAAAAGAGTAAGATGTGTATTCTTAGGTCATTAAATATTATGTGTCAAGTTTCTATCTCTTGTAATCTTGATATCATTGTATTGTTAAAACAAAAAGTCTAGTGAAGCCGTGTGGGGCTCTTTCGATTCACTAGCATAGCTGCTTTGTTATTCATTCCATTTTCTTGTTCAAAACATAAAATCAAAGTGTAGTGAAGCCGTGTGAGGATTTTGATTCACTAGAAACTTCCTATTCATCTTATTATTCTTGTGTTTGTTGGAACTGTATTTCCACCCGAGTAGTAGTATAAGTTAAAGTGTTGGTGTCATGACCTATTGGTGGTGAGATTAGATCAATAAGTTGATGATATGAAGTCATAAGGTTAGAAGTTAGAGTGAGGGTGACTTTTGTGTAGATAAGATCGTATTGAAGTATAATATAAGGTTAAGGTTGATAATGTCTATTATGTGACTTTACCCCTTTAACGTTTTTTTCTTTGGTAGTTGTAAACTAGTACTACTTGTGATAAGGTATGTAGAAGATTTGGAGGTATATTAGTAATGTCATAAAGGTGTTTTGGTTATGGGTAGTATCTAGATATAGTGAAGTATTTCGGTAGAATTTCCCTATTTGATGGACTAGTATATCATGTTGCATTTTTCATTGGCGGTAGATGATTGATGGTTGACTATAGTCTTGAATTTAAATGTAGAATTTGGTGGTAAGAATAATGGCATAAGATTAATGATGTATGTTTGGTGGGAATAAATTTGTAGGCTTGATGTGTTGAAATAGTATGTGCTAATGAGTTATGATAAGGAAAACCGTAAGGTCATGATTGATTATTGTTGTTATGAAGTTCTAGTATACTAGTATTTCTTGATGTTTATTTCATGGTTTCCAATTGAGAATTGTGCGTAAGGATGGGTTGTAAATCATGTTTAGCACTAGACATTAAGTTTGATCAATTTATGGACATGAAGGTGGATGTGATGATTTTTTAATTAATGATACTAGTTATATGGAAGTAATCTAATAGGCTTGAACGGTGTATGCAATAGATTAAGTTTATTTGATTCGTAATGAATTATGATCTTGTATGTATGAGGTAGAAGTATGTCCAAGGTAATATGAGGTTGCAGTTTTCTTTTTCTAAGGCTATAACATGTTGTGTGTGGCTAGTGGTACCATTTAGTTTCTAAGTGGAGAAAGACTAGTTAGATGGTACAAGGTGTTCTAAATGGCCAAGTTAAGGAGTTTTTGACTTATAATGTTGAGCCTTTTGATATGATCTTGATCGCCATGGTAGAAAGATATAAGTTTGGGGTCGCAATATTGGTAGGCTATGAAAAAAGTAGTATGGTTCATCAAAGGCTTGGTGATATCCATGTTAAGTGTTAGAATCTAAGTTTGAGTTTTGAAGGTTGAACTAATAGAAATAAGAATAAAAGCACCAGAGGGTGTACACTTCAACTATGGGGATATTCATGAAGATTCAAAGTTAGTAAGTGTTCAGGTATTATATGATGACTATTGGTGGCTATAGAAAGATAGAGTACATCTCAGAAGGTAGTATTGATAGTGAGTTTTCCACTTTCAGGTGTAGTCATTCGGATTAAGTTCTATGATATGCGTGAATGGTCATTTTCCAGACCCTAAAGTGTTGTAAGTGTAGTTCAGTTAGAGTCTAGTAAGGGATATCTCAAACTTAAGATGATGTCTTAAAGCTAAAGAGGGAATGATAGAGAGAGTAACCAAGCCAGACTCTCAGATTCTAGTAGAAATGCCAGTACGATATAGAACATCAGAAGATGAGGGTGAGGCTTAATCCATTTTTATTTCTATATTTTTCAATTTTCCCAATACCTACTCTTGCCTTATGTTTTAGTTCCATGATCATAGTTCATTTTCATGTATATGATAGAGAATCACGTGCTCTTCCAGTTCCTAAATTAGGAATTCCAGTTCATTCAGTAGTCGGGATCACATTCCATAAGTTATGAACTCCAAATTGAGGTCAGGCAGCTTATGACTCATGTACTCATGCTTTATAGTGTGCTCAGTTCCCATAAATCATGCTACAAGACAAATAATTTGTGAGATTCAGCTTATAGACAGGTATACTATCGATTTAGATCACTTTGATGAATCCCTGTTGTTGATTTGCTATTCCTTAGGCCTCAGTTAAGTGTTAAGTCTCATATAATATTATTCAATGCTTCAAGATCATATGTTCTAACCTTTTAGTGACTCCTCCTTATGGAAAAGTAGTGATGATGAGTAAATGTTTCTTGTTGATAAAAGATCATTGTATGCTTGTTTTGGATAAGACCATAAGAGTGAAGTAAGATTTGGGGCCAAGTCTTTGATAAAGGTGATAGTTAGTGAAAATATGTGTGTGTATGTTCTTGGGGTAGCCCGTGGGAGTTCATACGTGGTTATAAAGATAGGCTTGAAGGACATGTTGAGATTTAAGTAGAGGGACGCAATATGCACTAGTGAATCCATAGTAAGAGTTCAGAATTAGTCATTAAAGTGGTAAGGCATGTTATGCTTAGGGTGTGAACTTTAAAAAGATATAGAAGGTTGGATCATATGGTTTAGACTAGTACTATGGTGTGTCAGGTTGCATTTTTTGATTTAGAGTTAGGATCGATCATAGTGAAGGGATTTAAGCTACTTTAGACATTAGTAGAAGGAGTTATCAATGCCCATATGAGAATTATAAGTTGAATCGAATGTATATGGTATTTTAATGGGATAGTATAGTTAAGGGAGTATTCTATAAGTGTGCAAAGCTTGGAAGTAAGAAATTGCATTGCCTAAGGCCTGGAAATTCTATCCTAGATTATGAGTTAAATGTCTATATTCCATGTAATAGAGTAGTGCCAAGGTTGTAATTCCTTAGTTGGATGTCTTGTGTAAATCAGGCCTATGATTCTTTGCTCCCTAATGCTACTAGAACTTCTTTAGAAAGAGAGTTGAAGATATAATCTATTCTATCCATGTAAACTGCGAATCCAGTTCAGTCCAACCATCATGTTTTAGATTCAGCTATTTAGTCATGACTCAGTTCATAAGAGTTCAGCACATAATCTTAAATTTTTTCCAAGTATTTTAGCTCAGATAGTGTAATACCCTGGTACAGTCTAAGTCTTGTTAACTCATGATTGTTAGTTGCCTAAGTTATCACATCTCAATTCAATATATATGATTGGATCATGAACACTTCATTGGAATCCTAAACTTTCAGCATGAATCAACTCCTTATGGCAAGTAAAGTTAAGTCAGCTCAGAATTTAGTTTCATGATAGAAGTTTAAATGTTTCAGCTCAGCTATATCCCTTCTTAGAATACATATCATGTCCATAACTTTAAGACTTCAACATTCCAACCCATCATTCGGCGATGAATGATCCCAAGAGGGAGATAATGTAACACCCCGCATTTTGGACTAGAACGAAAACCATCATTTCTATGCGTAAATGATCCAAATGCCATAAATCCTATGCAAATTTGGTAGGTTAATCAATTATGTAGTATGGGAAACTATTTGAGCATGAATTGAGATCATAGAGGTCTCCTAACTTAAGGACGAGTTAAAAGCTTTCGTATCATTCGAGTTTGAGTGAGCGTCAAAACTTGGGACAGCTTCAATCGACAATAACTCTTTGTATATAACAAATTAGGAGTCCTAATATATATATAAAATGAAAGTTCTTTGAGTTCTCTTTACAACACCACTAGTTTCGCTTTAATCCAATATAAGAGTAGAAAGTTATGCTCATTTTACTTCGAAGTGTCTGTCTGCCAAAACGTGATGACGAGGCTGATGGCTTATTAGTTGTGTGACAGCCCGTCAGACCTGGTCGTCATCCTATGGTAGTGAATGGTGAAAACCATCCCAAAAGTGATGACCTGGGTGATGACTTATCACACGAATGACGGCCCGTCAACCCTGGTTGTCAATTATGCAATTTTTTTTGGATTCCTTAGGGGTATTTTGGTCTTTCGCTCACTCCACATTCACATGAATTAAATCATCCCTTAAGTGTTATTAATCAATCATTATCAATTTTACAACATCAAAAACTTCCTATTCACTCTCAAAATAAGATCAATTAGGCTTTTCTCCCAGAACAAGAAATTCAAAAAAATCAAGCCTTAAGTTCAAGATCTCCAAGAACAAATCAAGATCCGGGTTTCATCTATCAAGATCTAGGTTCCATCTTTCAGATGTTATAATTTAAGGTACGTGGAGTTTTCCTAAAATTTCATGGGCATAGAAATCTTCTTTAAATTATGCAAAGGGTTTAGAAATCATGATTTTTAAGAAAAGGTTTTTGGATTTATAATTTTAATCATGTTTTTAGAAGCCTTGATGATATTGTTTTGGTGTTTTGGCGTTCCCCCAAAGTGATTTTAAATCCTATGTATATGTATGTATGTGTTTTAATGTGATGTTTGAATTGAGAGCATGACTCACAGGAAATCCCTCTTTCGATATGACTTATCCCATTTTTTATATGATATATATTGTTTTGAAATGTATCTTGAAAATCATGATACAAAATGTATTGATTTATAATATGACATGAATATGATTTTAGAATTAAAATGGAGGGTTGTTTGTATAGATAAATATTGAATATAAATATCTAATAGAAAGAGTTGCATGGTTTGACAAAGATTTTAGGACCACCACATTGTTATTGAAAGAATGATAATCCTTGTATAGTTTTGACTTATGCTTTCGGAACATGAAATCTCTTACACTATTTTCATGTTTGGGTGGTCTGAATTGAGTTTTTGATGAAAGAATCATGCATGATGCATTATGGCTCAAAAATAGGAGTTTCAAGTCTTGGTGTGATGACACCAACTAAGATAATGCCATGTTAATTCAGAACAGAATAGAATGCATGTTTGAAATCAAATTTTCAAATTTTGAAACTAGAATGGTCCATGTTGCAGAATAGACTAAAATTAGGCATAAAGAGAGCTTAGGTGGTTCCCCGAAGAAGGCACGAATTCACACAACTCATTGCCCAAAACTGTGATTTTTCGATTTGGGTATATTATTATACGCTGGCCTAGTGACCTACGACGTATCAGACTCAGACACTCCAACCCTTGTGGCACATTTGGGTTGGGGGATTTCCCACTAAGTAAATGGTGAATTCCATATAGCCCGTGGAATATCATACTTGTAGGGGAGTGCCACCTAACTCAAAAGTAATACAAAGATCATAAATTGCATTGACAGAAAAGTTTTATGATTATAAAAAATTCCCATGTGTTTTGAAATGATATTTTTCACGATGATTATGACAATCTCTCAACTATTTTATTTATATACAAGCTTCATTTTGGATTTCTTCACGTACTAGTACATTTGTATTGACCCCCTTCTTCCCAGGGTTTAAAGTTCAATTCAGAAGTCCTGCTAGGCCATAGAGTTTTCAGACAACAATGATGTGTACATTTGGTGATCCTTCTTTATTCCAGAAGGCCTATGTCTTTCAGATTATGTTATTTATTTTTGTTTAAGTCTACTGGGGGCCTTGTCCCAGTTTCAGACAGTTGTCATTTTTAGTTGTAGTAGAGATTTCGCAGACTGGTTCAGATGTTGTGTAGTTAATATTGGATTTAATTTTTTATAGTTTAATTGAACTCAGAGTATGACCATGTTTTCGTAATGATTTTCAATTTTGCATCTTCTATTATAATTTATGAATATTGTGCACGATTATCAGATATATAAGGGTGTTCGAGCCTTCAGGGTTCAGGATGCTCGTCACGGCCAGGGCCCTGGTTTGGGTCATGACACCGATGGAGGGTTTAAAATCCATATACTATAACTCATATCTCAAATCTTAATCCTCTTCTTAGGCTTGTTTTTACGAAGAGGGTTTTTGTAAAGTATCTTATTTTCTTTCTAAAATAGTGTTCCTCAATGGTACCAATATCTCATGAATATATATGTATGGAATGAGGAAGTAATTCTCACAATAAAATTAGTATGAAGATATTCAATCCATTAAATACAAATATGAGTGAGCCTAAAAGTCAACTCAATATGTCTACAGTTTATTATTATCAACTCTAATTAGGCACCATCAGATGTGTCTAAGATATCATTAATATTATATAAACATCAAAGTTGGGCATTTCTATCATGATAAAGGCAACTAAGTCTTAATAAGGCCAATAATGAAAATTTTAGCCCCACACGAGTATCATATCTAGAATAGTGGTATTTAAATATATAGATAAGGCCAATAATGTCAAATAAGGCCCTCACTCGAGAAACACATAATTTTTGATATCACAAGTCAACAATAACATATTATAAGCCCCACTTAAGCACAAAATAGTACTAATAATCTTCAAATATAAACCTCATAGTCATTTTCTTAAACCCATAGATTGTTTTACATATTTTTTTACTTTCCATGTCTATCTGAAAGAAGCTAAGTTTAACCTACCTCAAAATGGTAAAATCAATGTCTAAAGTCCTTCAACACGAAGCTTTCTCCTTTTGATCAGCTATAGAATCGACTAAAAAATATAAATATAACATCTACATGCTAAAAAGAAAATATTAATACCATATCAAACATATTTAAAAATGGGTCCAAAATGGACTTGAAAAATGACTTAGAAAATAAGATGGGTAAAATCATAATTTTCCTTTCAAAACACATTTCCCAAGGATATAAAAGTCTGTAATTGGACACCTATGCAAAAACAATCTTAAAACAAGTTTTAAATCAAACAAAAATCATACTTAAGCTTTACCGACAAAACCCCCAATTTTAATTTTGAAATCATGATTTAAAGGTGTTTTTGAAGATATAATTAATGGAAAATAGTGAGTTATGAGTTTAGAAATTACCCACTCCAAAAAAGATGATGAAATTCTTAAGAATTATATTTCTGAAGCTTAGAGGTCCAAAAATAATGGAAAATCATGAAAATAAAGTATTTATACTATCTTATAAATAGTACCTCATGAATGCGATCAACCCTTTGTGTTTGTGAGGGTCAACCTTGACTACCTTATTAATTGGCCTTCGCGCTTATGGCTAGGGATTTGCGTTTAGGATGGTCCATGACTAGAACCTCGTATTTGCGACAACCTTGTCATATTTGAGAAGAAGGGACTTCAACCTAACCCAACCTAATTCTCTTTGTGAATACGGCCTACCATTTCGTGTTTGTGGTGAAGGAATATTTTCTTTCTTCATCTTAGCAGCCAAGGCCCACATTCGTGATGAATTAAAGGTAGCTGCACCAAATATCAATAAAATATTAATTTTTCAAGTTGAAATGTTTTCAAATAGACCCTCGAGATTCATTTAGGACTAACAAAAGTAAATCATATATGCTAATTGGATAATTTTAACATTACAAACTCAATAGAAATGTAGTATTTGCCAAAAAAATTTATGTTCAATAAATTAACCCCCAAGATCCTTCTTTTACTATTTTCTAAATAAAGGGTCAAAATGTATAATAAAGGTTTCGAACTTGAACCAAATTGTTCCTAACCCAAATTTGATATTTCTAATCTAATAGAATTGTCCAACTTGTCGTCCAAGACTCAAAATATCAAATGTTGGTTGGAGTCAACTATATTGCTTTAAAAGTCTCTAAAAACGTCAAACTCATCCAAACCATTCCAGATTGCGTAAAAAACAATGCCAACCATCTCCAAACCCTAATATCAGCATATAACAACTATAGGGAAGGGAAAAATGATCAAAACATATAAAAGAAGGTTTTCATAATTTAGGTATTTACAATTAATAAATGATTTCCTTTGAACTTATGTAGATTTATTAAGACTCTGTCCTAAATTCAAAAAAGTCCAGTTAAAACTTGAAAGATCTTAATTTACTCTTTATTTTGTAGAGAGTCTCAAGGAAAAAATATTGTATTCTATTCAATGATTGAAGAGTTCTTTTTTAGGAAATTATTTTGTCACAATAAAAAATCACAAGTCATCATGGAACCTACTATAAGAAACCAGTAGGTAAGCCAAGTCATCGTCCAAAATGACAAGTGATGGGATGACAAGAGAAAAGATAACCAAAGGGAAACCAAAACTAAATAAAGAGTATAATATAGAAAATAACACATGACAATCATGAATAAATTGAGAAAAAACCTGAAGAATATAAATATACTACAAAGGCTTAGAATCAATTAGTGTAAGAGTTACTAAACATAACACGAGTATTAGGTAAGTATAATAGATACAGAACCATCTCTGATTTATAAAGTAAAGACCATTCCAACAAAATAGAGGGACAAAGAACACAGAACAGTAGGAGCTCATGTAACAACCTATTCTGTCATTACTTAAGAAACCTCATCCAAGGGCACGAGGTACAAGAATTATTATAAAATATGGTCTCAAACTAGTGTTTATAGACTTGGTTAATATTTTTTGAAATTTTGGGTTGGGTTGATATCATCCTGCTGTAGAAGGAATATTCCCTCTATAGCAGCATAGTAGAAGCAACCTACTGATTGCCACATTGAGACATTGAGGACAGGAAATAGTCCCTTATTTTATTATTTTTCCTTCTCTTCTTCAGTTGTAAATAGGACAATGTTTACTTCTAAAAATTCTCCTAGTTGCCTCAAGAGCAATAAAAAGTGAGGAACATGCTTGAATGGGGAAAAAATCATTATTTTCTCATGGATTTCATGCCGAAAATCACTAGCATGGAGTCCAAAGTCCATGTTCATGCCTCTGTAGAAGCTTCTTGGCATTTAGGTCTGTTAGGTTTAGTTGAGTAGCATAGAACTGAGTTAGAAAACATATGCATGATGTATATTGATGGGAGATTTTATGTTTAGGCCGTCGACACAGTGATTGGATGGATAAAAATACAATCTGATAAAACTAAATCCAAATTATTATTGTATGCAATATAAAGAATTATAGAATGAACTATGTATATTGTTGTCAATGCTAAACCTAATTTGGGTGATTGCAATGGTTACTTGGAAATTGTGTTAAAATCTAATAGAATCCAAATTAGAGGTAACTGGTAACACGATGTAAGTTAAATAAGGAAGCTAGGTAGAGAAGTTCACTCGGCAGCGACCTAGGGTTATGATGGAAAGTTGGAGGTACTAGGCTGTGAAAAAAATGTGTGGGTGTGTGCTTTAGTAATAAAAGTTCTAACTAAGACCTTAAATAATAGATGAAATGTACGTGATGGTTTAATGTAGTTAAAACCTAACTTGGCTTCTATGTACATGTTAACTATTTCTTCATATATGTGTTATAATGCATGTTTAAAGAAAGTAAATTTTTGAACAATATCCTAAGTACTAATCACATATAATGAAGTTATATTAAAAACGTGTTGGTTATATAAGTGTGATTGCTTATTCTTATTGTGGTTGTGATTGTTGTGATATCTATTGATTATAATGGGATATATTGATATTTGAACATCTTCATAGGATTTATTATCATTATTATGGGATATAATAGTATTTGAACATCTTCACATAATTTATATTCATTATTGTGGGTGTATCGATATTTGGACACTTCACGGGTTTAATATTCATTATTGTGGGATATACTGGTATTTAGACATCTTTACTTGATTTATATTCATTATTGTGGAATGTACTGATATTTGAATATTTTCACAAAAGTGGTTGATATAAGGTTGGTAAGTACTAGATACCTGAGATTTTTTATACATGGGCAAGATCTTATCCACTGTGGGTCATGGCTAGTTAGCTACCATAAGACCCTTATCATGTGTGTATACGGTACTGGTGAGTGTGATAGTTCCTTGAGTGGACCGGGCTTTGTATTTATTGTATTCTATTATAATTGTTGATTATATTGGATCTTTGAGTAGTCTAGGGTAAAGATATAAAGGAATGAAATGTATTTTGTTATGTTCTTCTTACTTGTGTATTGTGTAAGTTGTTGATTTTGAGTCATGGTTGTTGACTTGATTAATGATTGGCGATCATGGTCTTGACTTGGTTTATTGTCTATATTGATTTCACTTGGCTAACTTATTTGTTGTTGGTCGAAAGAGGCTAAATGATTTATGCTTGAGGTGAAGGTAATTGTTAGGTGTTCATGATTGTACTTTTTTACCATTAGTTAGCTATATTGTTATATTATATTGGTGTCTATGCTAAATTGTGAATAGTCCTAAAACATGATTACTTCAAAGCTAATTCAATTGATTATTAAGGGTTGGAATTCCTTGTAGTTATGCACAGTTGAGTTCATAATGGCATGAGTGTTAGAATCATAACTAGAGATGATAAAACTATTGAAAGGTCATGCACTAGATTTGGATATAGTGTGGAAGTTAAATTGCGGGTTAGTGAGGTTGGCAAAAGATAAAGGAGGTAAGAAACTATGGAAAGAACTTTGTTCAACTAATAAGAACTCTTAAGGTGCATGTTTTCCTTCTGGACATTTAAGTGTTGTTTATGTGATTTAATTTGGGTAGGCCGATGATGCTTATCAATACATGTTGTTTTTATGGATACTACTTTTTTCTATACTATTTTATGAGGAATAGTCTTGTTGAAGGATCAATAGATGTTTTATGCTTGATACAATAGAGTTCTCCAACAATTTCTGCCATTTGTCTCTTACTGTGGAAGCTGTGTCTTATGTATTTTCTTAATTTCCTTGTAGTAGCTCTTGTACCTATTTAGATTAGATCTCTAGGGTAGACTATTTATTTTGTATTTAATAAAGCGTACTCAGATTTGTAAATATTAAAAGTTTTATTAGATTTCTTTGCGAATTTTGTATCTTTTCGAATTGGGTGGTAAGAGTTTTCTCTTATCTTGGTAATTAGATAGCGTACGTGCCCACACGATCTGGTTAGTTGTCTCGTGATATTTCACTTCCCAGTCTCTAATTAAAAATGGCTCCACACGAGACACACGTCAGTGGTAAGAACTCATACTAGGTCTATAAGGTGGAAAAGTGTACTATGAGTACCAAACACATGGTACTCAATAAATGTAGGCTGACTAAGCTTTAAAGATAAATGCAAGTACTATTAAACTGTAAGAAAAAAACATACATTACAAAAAACAAAAGAAGAAACAATATACATTACGAGTAACTAGAGAAGAAGTTATATACAATATGAGGAACTAGAGAATAAATGACTAACCTAAAAGAGCTAGCCAAACAATCTAACACTGTAGGAGTCACACTAAAGAAGTATGTCGATAACAATAACCACAGGCGGTCTACCTAAATTCATAGAACAACAATATAGTCTAACCCTAGAAATAGTATCATTGAAGAAGAAAGGTCCACAAGACTTACCTAAACCGCGTGTATATGTCAATATCAAATAGAGCAAAGCTATACAATAATAATGCAAAAGTAACCTAATCGGACCCTTATAAATCCGTAAGGTACACAACAACAAACATAACCTAATCGCCCCTTGTAAGACCAATAGGCACAAATATCAAAGTAATATACTAGTGACAGACAATGCATATAAATGAAAGTGTGCAATGAAAGTAAAGTGATGAAATAAAGAAGAATGTCGCGTTGAACTAAAGTATATAGACTTCATTCGGCCTTGTGCTTGCATGGCAGGCCCCTTAGGGATACCTCTCTTCTAACACTTTGGCTCACAGAAGAAGGGACCTACAGAGGACTCAGGATATCCATATATATTGTTTATCCTAAATCTTGACATTAAAAGATATTCCATAATAAGAACACTCCATAATTTATATGGGAGATAAGTATGAGTTTAATAAGCGCCCGATCTCAAATTGAGACTAAATAAGTAGAATCCATAAAATCCAGTGACTAAAGATGATAGAAGTCATTAAGAATAAGCCCCCAATCTCAAGCCATGACTAAAGTAACAGAAATTGGTGCAACTTTGTCTTACAACCCATCATCTAATAGTAAGGGTGGTACGACTTTCGCCTTAAAATCAATAGAAGTAAAAAATGAGAATAAGTAAATTTTGGAAAATAGTAGTAAAAATCAATGTTTTTCTTGGAATCATACTAGTATACATGCTCATACTTTTATAAGTGTATGCATACAATCACTAGTATCTAAACAATAGAAACATAATCATACAAATAGATAGGTATCGCAACTTTTAGAGATACATATACTAACCTGACAACCCAATTAGTCCATATCCAAGGCCTCTGGACCACTAACATACAATTCCAAATGCGTGTATATATACATATATATACATATATATATATATATATATATATATATATATATATATATACACACACTAGTTTAGGTGTACGCGCTTTGCGCGTGTACTTATTCAATAAGTATATAATTAGTACAAAATGTTAATTTTGTTGAATTTAAATAATTTTTATGAATATGATAGAGCCATTAAAATTTTATGAAAATAAGCATCTTATGAGTAATAAAACACAAACAAGCTATGTCTATCCAATAACCTAAAAGACTGCAACTTTACAAAAAAAATTTCATATCATGTCAATTAGAGACACACTAAACTGAAAAACATAAGAATAAAGCAATCTCAGTAAGTAAAAATCAATATCCTAAGATAAATAATAGATTGCATATCCAAAATTGAGAATGATGAATTCTTTCGACATCTTTAAAATCTTAGATACCCTGAAATGCTCACAATATGAAAACACCCATAAATTAGTCATTTACTTAAACTTCTAACTTGATGAAGGACCTTGGCTCATGAAAAATAGTTCAAATTTGTTCAGTAAAAGAAGTAATTAGAGAAGTAAAATAAACAACTGATAATTATAAAAATAGTAGCTTGTAACAGAATAGAAACTATAACAAAACAATATGTTCAACATCTTTAAAATCTCAAATACTTTAAATTTCTTAAAATATGAAAGCACTCATTAATTAGTTATGTTTTCACACTTCAACATGATAAAGGTCCTCGGCTTAAAGAAAAACAACCCAAAGTCGTTTAAAAAAGTAGTAATTACAAAAGTATAATGAACAATAGATAATAATAAAAATAGTAGATGATAATAGAATGTAAATTTCAACAAAATTGTATGACAATTGACATATCAAACCTAATAGTTATAAAAAAATTTCTCAAAGTCATTCATCTACCATTTATATCAAGCAAAATAGAGTATTACAAACATATCAAACAATATCAAGCAAAATAAAACATTACAAATACATCAAATTACAGTACCAATCAACACAAAAATAATACAAAGCATAGAAGAATATTAGTTAAGGAACGTAGAATAATTTAACCTTAACAACATAAATAATATCCATATGCATTAGAAAGAAAATTCAGTACAAACATTAAAATCTGGTTAAAATGGACACAATTTCTCAATCACATTTTCCATATAAATCTTTCTTCACCTACACAAGAATATTGAAGGATCAATCAATAACTATTTATACCATTTATTGATTAAAGAACGTCTAATAATATAAAAACTTTTTTCGCTGTTGATTTTTTTTTTCTTGATTGAAATTACCATAGAACTTTTCTTTCCATCACCCTTTATATAGTATCATATATAAACCCTTTTCCTATTTGATTAAGGAGAAAATTTAAATAGGGTAAATTTTATTTCCCAAAATAAATAGAAATGACAATTTTTCAAAGGAAAAAATGGATTAAAAAATGTGAGTATTATTGTCCTATATATGAAAATGTTCCTTATTTTAATTACGTAAATTAAATATTGTTTCTTCAATGTTATTTAATTTCTATTTAGGAATATCTTTATGGACGTTTTTGGTGCACTAATTGGCATATTCTTTTATAAAGTGACACTAATTCTCCTTAGCCAATTAGACTTTCCAAATATATAGATTTCCTAATATTTCGTACCATATATTTGTTATTACTATATATTTTAGGAGTGATTAATTTAATTAAATAATAATTAGCGAAAACATAAAAAATAATTTTGTCTATTACAAAGTATTTTAATGAAGGGCAAAAAGTACACACCACTTTTCTAAGGATCTTCACACTCTTAGTATAATATATATATATATATATGTATATAGTAAACGAGAATAAATATGATAAAGCCTTATACTAACAAAGTAAAACTAAGAAAACCAACCTAGTTGTGAGGTACTAACCCAAACCTATGCTAAGGATTTCTAATCTTATTCTAACGTCATAGAATGTAAATAAGATTCCTTATCATAACCTGAGTTGTAGATGTTGAAAGAGTAAATACATAAGCCAAGGGTCAATACTACGTGGACCACACAATACCAAAGAAGTCTAAGGTATATGTTCTACAAAAGGGTATTTTTCTATGGTAGTCACTTTATAGATGCAATGCTAAGTAAAGCACCCCAATGAAACCATTCTAAGGCAAGAAACTACCTAAATAAGCTAATGCTTCCAATTCCAATTTAAAGGATACTACATATGCTAATTCATGCCCAAAAGAGGGGAAACGACTACTTAAACTAAGGATTATGTAACATGGTCCTAGTCTAAGTCTTCTAATGAAAAACAAGAATGTCGGAATAAGGATATAACCTAAAATTCATAATATAGACCCCTTCCTCACATATAATCTATGCAATGTATGATCTTACTAAGAAAAGTTTAGAAGAAAGTATGTTGTAGCATACCTTTAAGCCGAACAACAACCTCAAACCACCTACGAGCTGCTCGTCCCCTGAACTCGACCTTAGGAAGCTGCCACTCTATCATAATAATAATCTATACATCATTATAAGTAAAATAATACCTATATTGAAGTAATACACTTTAGATCAAAACGTAAGTCAAAATAGGCCCATGGGCCCTGCTAATGGAATTTAGAGATTAAACTCATAAAAAGGTTCTTCGACGGACAAATAATATATTCTTGTAATTTGAGAACACACGAAGCTCAAATCTGGGCTTAAAAAATCCCGTAATTCTCAAGAAAACCAAACTCCAAAATCAAGAATTAAATGGATTTCGGGGTGGAATAAGAATAGTAATTAATGATAAATGACCAAGGAATGGTAAATTAATATAACTTAGATCGATGGGATGAAATCCCAACAAATTCCATGCTTTAAAGCTTAAGAATTATGAAATAGGACATAAAAATGAATTGAATCAGGAAGATAAAGTTTATAAAGTGTCAACACTCATTGTTAAGGTGGCCAATATGTCTCTAAGGCAGCTCCATTTAGGTGACAAAAGGGTTGCTATGTTGATGGATGATGACATCATTAGTAGCCTATACAATGAATCTAATTAGGCAACAAATAGGGTCATTAATGCGGCTCCACCTATCCTATAAAAGGGTTGATAAGGTGGTTACACTAGATGCTTTATGCTAAATTCTACATCCATATTTAAAAACTTTGATCAGGTGTTCGAGATTTGTTCGGAACCCCATGAATTCAAAGAAACTATGATAATCTACCAAAACTAACATTTTAAACTTAACAAAACCATTAAAATTTTCAACAAATATCGTTCTGATAAAATATAAGCCCTACACCCACTGTTCCATTTTTATAAGAATCTATCTAATAGCCTAAATCCAAATCGAAAGTCCCAGGACCCAAACCAAAGGTACCTTTAGCCTAAAATCCATGTTCAAAACTAGCAAAACTATTGAAATTTTCACCCAAGGTTATCTACTAGATGTTTTGGATGAAGATCACTTTTACAATTTCAAAGGCTCCAAAATAGGGAAATAGGTTTAAGACCTTATCAAACTACCCAAGAACCAAACTATCTATCCTAGCAAGGTATAAATGACCTGAGGCAGCTATAGGAAAGATCATAACACTTGAAATGCATTAAAATACAAAAAATGACCAATAGGGTCATTACAACATCCACCACTAAAAGGACTTCTATCCTCAAAAGTTAAGGAACAAAAAAAGTTTGAGAGCTTACAAATATGAGGGTACTGGGTCTACATGCCCCACAAGGATCCTTAGAAATCCTTTTGGACATAATAGTGCCTCCACAGAACCTAATATTAAAAAATACCCTTGATTTCAACTTTTATTCTCTACTGGTCCAAATTAACTACCAACTCTTTCTCGAATGCTAACTCCCATCCAAATCCACCAAACTTGACTAGAAAAGAGCAGGACTCATTCGAGATATACCAACACAATATATATATAAACAAAATAAAATGAAGACATGAAAAGTATAGATGCAAGTTCTATATGTAGTTTTAATAATGAGCAGATGACTACAAGGGATCATGTCCCTGGATGTTCATGGCTACAATACATCTGGCATACATGACTGCACAACTATGTCCTATTGTGTAACAAACTAGTAGGTGTTGCTCATACTGATTAGGACACCTGGTCTAATGACATTTCATCCCTAATCATCACTCCTATATAAAAGAAAAATATAATGCTTATTCATCAAATAATTTTTTCAAATACAAAAAGAGTGTTGAAGAGAGAGAAAGGCAAAAACTTTATATCTAATACTGCTCAAGATCTTTTTCCATATGTGTGTGCTAAATTAGAGAATGTCTTGAGTGAGTCCTGATTTATAATTGAATTACTCATCATATAAGAGTAATAATCTTTTCTCTTTATTTGGAGAGTGTTGAAATAGAGTTGCCTAAGTCCAAAACTAATTAGAGTTAATGAGTTTAGAGAGTTCCTTGGCAGAGTTTTCAAGATGAGCTTGTAGTAGAGGTATTACAAGCGAGAGGAACCTAGAGTTAGGTTCAAGTTTAAGTCTATAATTAAAAGGTTGATTATAGTGAATGTTTGAGGTGCTTATGAGGGAAATCCGTGGTTTTTCCTCCCTTGAGCAAGGAGATTTCCGCTTTAAATATTTTTTTGTTATAATTTTACTACATAACCTTTAGTTTTCCTGCACTTTATTGTTTGATTCCTGTGATTGACTTTGAGAGACCATGTCCCTTAGTTTGTAGTGCAAACCCCAAGGGCTTCATCAATTGGTATCACAACTAGAACACTCTAAAAGGTTTACGCCTAGAGTGATTTGGTTAGCTTGACTGCTCCACCTAACCTGGAATAAGGGAAATCTACCACTAGACCACCTATATTTAATTGACAGTATTATGGAAGGTAGAAAACAAGGATGTTTGACTTCATTATGGCTGAGAATCGTGAGCTTATAGGTATAATTTTTACTGGTCCTAATGTACCCGTAAGAGAATACAAAGAAGGAGAAGTTACAAGAATGGTTATCAAAAGCAGAAGGGAATATAATAACGAAGATAAGAAAAGAATTGAGAAGAACAATTAGGCAAAGAAACTGGTAGTGTGTGGTATAGATCCAGATAAATACAATAGGATAAATCTAGGACTGATTGAAAACTGCTCATAAGGGAACTACAAATGTGAAGTATTCTAAAGTTGACATGCTAACAACATAGTAGGGAACCTTCACTATGAAAGAAGGAGAAACAATACAAAAAAAAAGTATTCAAGATTCACTTCCATCATAAATGAGCTACACTACTTAGGAGAAGTGATTTCATTATACAAGAAAGTAAGGAAGATTCTAGGTTTTCTTCCCAAGTTACGGGAAATCAAAGTGGATACCATAACTTAGGCAAGAAACTTGAAGACCCTCACTATGAATAAATTTATTGGGATCTTGAAAACCCATGAACTCAAAAAGTAGCAAGGAAAAGAGGAAAAAAGTAAAAAGGAAAAAATCCTTGGAATTAAAAGTGTCATGGTCAGGTTTAAATGAAGAAGACACAAATTTTGCCTACTTGGCAAAAAAATTGTTAGAGCTATGAGGAAAAGTGGCTAGTTTCAAAGAAGTGGAAGTAGCAGCAAAAAATGGACCACTATGAAAGTTTGTCACAGATGTGGAAGTCCTGAACACTTCATTAAGGATTATCTAAGAAATAAAATGGAGTACAAGGATTATCTCAACATTGGAGATGATAAAGGAAAGAACAGGGGCCAGGTCCCTGCAAAATGAAGAAGACAAGCTGCAGTTGATCTTGTAATAAAACAAGCCTTAGCTAGTTGGGGTGATTCCTCTAGTGAATTTGATGAAGCTGAGAAGTCTACAACCGTTTCCATGCTTGCTGCGGAGGATGAAAAGGTGACCTTTGATTCATTATTTTCTTTTATGGCTAACACTGAAGATAATGAAGAAAATGAGGTAACACTTTCTGACCTTAAAGAGCACTTGGATACCTATTCAGCTAGAAATGACTGAGAAAAAATTATCTCTATAAGAAAAAGTGGAAAGTTGAGAACTTGATTTAATTTCTTTAACTCTCCAAATATCTTAAACTGAATAAAAGGTTACCAAGTTAAAATCTAAACATCTAAATTTGGTGAGTCAACTGGACAAATAAGATAATGCTTGTAATAAAGAAAAGAATAATTCTAAAGAGAAAAAAAATAAAAGTTCAATAGCTTAAACTGATAACTTTGACTCTCCAGATATCTAAAATTGAGCAATGAGCTGGTTAAAAATCAAGGTTGGATGCATCTCATGGAAGGACCTATTCCCACTATTTTTGGTGAGATAGTCAGGGAATTCTATTTTACTTTGGAATTCTCAGAAGATGGGTTGAATCTGACTGCACAAGTCCAAGGAAAGAAAATAAAGCTAAATGAAAAAACAATGGGAAAATTTTTAGAAGTTCCTATATATGGAGTGAGAACTATCTCAAAGCAGCTGTTTTTAATAGAATTCTTAGCAAATGCATCAAAGGTCAAAGGGATATGTGGCTGCATTGAATAGGAAGTCACTCAAGAATAAGTTTCAATTGGTCTTTAACTTTGTGAACAAGGTGATTCTGCCTAAATTACAAAAGAGAAACATTGTGTCAGCCACTAATTTGTATGTGATGGAATGCCTTAGTAGCTTTGAATTCATTAATCTACCTAATTTAATAATGGAACACATTCACAAAGTTGTTTTTGGGAAAAATGGAAAACATGGCATGCCTTATAGATATTGCTTGAATAAAGTATTTGACAAATTTTGTATTATTTGTGAAAATGGAATCTAAGGAAATATGCTACAA
Source organism: Capsicum annuum (assembly GCF_002878395.1). Lineage (NCBI taxonomy): Eukaryota > Viridiplantae > Streptophyta > Magnoliopsida > Solanales > Solanaceae > Capsicum > Capsicum annuum. Next base: position 119,343,949 of record NC_061111.1, on the reverse strand, counting down.
ATACTTGTCATAAAGACACTACTCAAAACTGAATGTCTTAAATTAGGTAGCAGTTCTCAAAGGGATATTAACAAGGAAATAGAAGAACTAAAGTCCAATTTCTGCCAAGGATGAAGAAATTAGAAAGCTCCAAGTGACAGCTCATCATCTCTCCAAAAGAAGACCATGTAACTCGAAAATACTCAGAACTGAGAATGTTGAACTGAAGAAGAGGATGTCAATATTAACTGATGAGGGAATTAGCCAAAATGCAGAAATAAGGCATCTCAACAACAACCTGACCCTATTCCTTCTAATTTTTTTCCAGTCCTTCATCTGTTAATCCTTCTTAATTTCCGTGGCTTCTTCTATAGAACATTTAATTATGTACTTGAATGATACTTATTCTCTACTTATAAATGAATCTTTTCTTTGTGTGTAACATTTATTGCCTTTAAATTGCAAAGTTATTATTCATGTTAGTGTTGTCGCAGTAGCCATGAGTTAACTAATTTGTTCTTATCTTACTTTTGGTTTACCGTTATTTCTTTTCAATGATTCCAAAAAGGGGAATACTGACTTTATATGTAAGAATCAAGTGTGTGTGTGCTTCGTACTAATATGTTGCAGCCATGTGGTACTGATAGAGGGAAGTGTGGTAAGGCACAATGATAGGGAAAGTAAGCGATGTGCTGAATAGATGAATGAAGGGTGTATGATGATAGGGGGAAGAAATTGATAAGCAAAATAACAACAAGGTATCAGGTCCCTATGTTGCAAAATGATGGAAGCATGGTGATAGGGGAGGACATTCATTCTCAAAGTGATAATCACATTGATAAAATATGATGAATGTGTATTTAGTATCAAAGCTTTGTGGTTGGTTGGTCATCATCAAAAAAGGGAAATTTCTCTATGTAGTTTTGATTATGAGTAGATGATTACAAGGGACCAGGTCTCTGGATATTCATGGCTACAATACAGATGGCATACGTGACTGCAAAACTTTGTCCTCTTATGTAACAAACTGGCAGGTGTTTCTCGTGCTGATTATGACACCTGGTCTAATGAAATTTTATCCTTAATCATCACTCCTCTAAAAAGGAAAAAAATGCTTCTTCATCAAATAGTTTTTGCAAATACAAAAAGAGTGTTGAAGAGAGATAAAGGCAAAAACTCCATATCTAATATTGTTCAAGATCTTTTTTCATATGTGTGTGCTGAATTAGACAGTGTCTTTAGTAAGTCCTGATTTTCATTCGAATTACTCATAATATAAGAGTAATATTCTTTTCTCTTTATTTAGAGAGTTCTTAGGTAGAGTTGCCTATGTCCAAAACTGATTAGAGTTAATTTTTTTAGAGAGTGCCTTGGAAAAGTTTTCAAGATTAGATTATAGTAGAGGTAGTACAAATGAGATAAACCTAAAGTTAGTTTCAAGTTTGAGTTCATAATCAACAGGTTGATTATATTGAACTTTTGAGATGCTTGTGAGAGCAAGTTGTAGTTTTTCCTCCCCTGATATAGGAGGTTTCCATGTTAAATATTGTGTGTTGTTATTTTCCTGCACCACCTTTAGTTTTTCTGCACTTTATTATTTGATTGCCTGTGATTGACTTTGAGGGACCTAGTTGCTCATTGTGTGGTACAAACCCCAAGGGTTCCATCGGCAAGCTAACTAATGAATCAAATCATCAGTGTAATACCCATACTTTTTCTTACCTTGAAATTGTCCCAAGAATATTAGAAACTTTCTTTGAAAGATAAATCCACTTTTGTACACGTGGAATTTTTAAGATTTTCACTTTTTATCCTGTGGAAAATTGAATTAGCTTCCCAATAATACTAATTTTGTACGAATCCAGTATCAGAGTAGAAGTTTATGGATGTTTAACTCAGAGCTACCAGAATCGCCCACGTGCAACGGCCAGGTTGACAGACCGTCGACCCAGCGACAGACCTTCGCCTTGACTATCGTAGCCAAGGCTGTGCGGCAACCTTCTAGATAAAGTGTGATGGAAAGGTTGACAGAATGTTGAACTTACGACTGGTCGTCGCCCAAGCCATCACTACTTAGGCAGTAAGTCCCTATCCTGGTCTACCTACAACGGTCGAAATGACAGACTGTCAATCCAGTAACGGACCGTTGCACGAGCAGTCGCAGTTTTCGTTCAGCTAAATTTTAAGTCATTTTTACAGGAGCTTTTTGTTCTTTTACCACCCATTTATATACCTAGTAATATTCGACCAAGGCTCATAATTTCATCATTCTTGCACAATATTAAAAATTAGGGTTTTGTCTCTAAGAGCAATCCTCAAGAAAACAATATCCAAATCTTCTTCATGAACTAAGAGATTCAAATTCTTCAAGTTCAAGAACATCAAGAAACTCACTACCAGGTATGCATAGTGTTAATTCATGGACTCCTTTCATCCATGAAGCCCAAGAATCTTTTTTCAAAATTCAAGTGTATGGATTTCTTTATGAATTTCATGTTGGGTTTGCTTTTGTTCATGTTGATAATGACAAATTAAATTCTAATCCATGTTGGGTGATCAATTTTAAGTGAAATTGATCAGTATAGGTGTAGATTCATGTGAACCTATGATTAAACCCTTGGATGATGAAATTAGAGTTGAATCATGATGTTTATTTGTTGTATAATATTGTCTACATATACTTTGCTTACCATTTGTTTGATTAAATTCCATTGTAAAGGAAAAGTGCCCAACTAGTCTGATATTATGAAATCCTCATGAATGTACAAGTTTATACATATCACATGTTTGATGATATGCCTTAATAAATAAATTATGGATTGTGATGTTGGTCATGTATTTAAGAAAGTCATGCTTAATCAATTTCGTTCCATCGAGTCTTAGGGTTACTTGTACCCAACAATTTAGTTGTGTGCCTAGAGCCAGTGTCATGTTTTCATGATATACTCAGTCAAGCCATGTTCAGTTGAATTTAGTTAGTCAAGTGACTCAGGAAAACTCAGTAAAACTCAGAAATCCCAGTAAACTAAGAAAGATCAGTAATATAGAAATCTCAGTGATATTCTGTCTGTCAATGAACCTTAGTTAACTTAACTTTAGTTCAGTAATTCATGTACAATGTCAATTCAGATGGTAGTAGAAATTAGCACCGAGTGAACCCAAGGATGGGAAAACACACTATCAGATGAGGGTGTGATTCTTAGAAGTCATCCTTGTATTCTAAAACTATGTAGCCAGCATAAGTTGAGACATCAACACCATCAGATGAGGGCCCCACCATTTTCTTTTGGGGACATTGTCAGATGAGGGTCACTCACAGCTTGTCCTTATCGGTGGTGCAGTATTGATACCCTTCCAATTAAGGTTACAGATTGGACCTCAACTCAGCTATAATGCATTATTTGGGGCGTGTCAGTTAGATAACTACTTCCCATAGTTTCAATTAAAGATCAGGACTATCAGATACAATAATTCAATTTTAGTAATAGAACTCAGGTAGTTCTACAAAACTCAAGATTGTTAGATATAGTCAACTCAAAACAGTACAAAACTCAGCTAGATCCATCAGATTTAGGACTGTCAGATATAGTCACTCATGTTATCAATTTTATCAGTCATCAGAACTCAGTTACCAGTCATGTTAGTTATCATTAAATTCATGTTATCACGATATCAGTTATAGTTACTATGTATTCATGCATGCATTCTCATGTTCATATTAGTTAGTTAGTCAGTATTGTTCATACATATAAACCCCATGTATTCAGCCTACCTCACATGCATACCAGTACATTCAAAGTACTGATGTGTTTGCTCTATGGTGTCTTATACCATAGGTTCAGAGACACGAGCTCCAGAGCATTAGTAAATTCTAGTCTCAGAAGTCAGAGTTAGCAGTGGGTCCTCATCTTTCGAGGATATGATTATTACTCTATTATCTCATTATTTTATTTATTAGTTGGAGTTAGTTAGGGACATGTACCCTCAACTCCATATTATGTTCAGTCATGATTTAGAGGCTTTTTAGACTATATTACATTCAGATAGTTTATATTAGTTGTTTTGGGTATTTTATACCCCACCTAGATGTTATATATTTATCAGATATTATATCATAGTGTTGAACCTTATGGATTTTCAGTTAATGTTTCCATATTATATAGTATATTATGCAGTATACAGGTACTTATATTAGTCATGGGTTAGCTTGTGGTCCTTCGGGGTCATAGCACTATGTAGTATTTCGGCTACCAGATTCAGGGCATTACAAACTTAGTGTTAGAGCCTGAGGTTCAATATCATCGTAGGAAGTCTAAAAGCCATATCGAGTAGAGTTTTGTACATAGGTGTGTTACACGCCACATTTAGGTACATGCGGCTATAAGATGTTTTAGGTACATTTTCCCTTCTTTTAGTATTCAATTCATATCAGTGAGCATAATTTCAAGTCAATATCTCAGTCTAATCCATTTTTTCCTTTCTTCTATAGTACATTCCTTCTAAAAGAAGAAACGAGAATCAGTCAGCCCCTCAGCCCAAATATCTTTTTAACGAACCTATTTCTCATGCAGAGTTTAGAGTTATATTCACTACTCTTGCTCAGTTAGTTACTGCTTAGAATGAATGACCATCTGTCGTTCCGGCCAACCCAGTGGCAAATTCAGTTGCAGCCAGGATTCGGGACATCACTCTAATGAATCCTCCATCCTTTCTTGGGTCTAATTTAGATGAGGACCCTCAGGAATTCATCAATCAGGTTCAGAAGGTTATTGATGTTATAGGGGTGTCAGCTGTTGAGAGTGCTAAACTAGCTGAATATCAGTTACAGGATATTGCTAACATATTGTACAAGCAGTGGAAGTCAAAAAGGCCAGATGATGTAGGGCTTATTGATGGAAGGAGTTTGTCACCACATTTTTAGAGAGGTTCTTTCCACTAGATCTGAGAGAATCTAAGGTGTTAGAATTCATCAACCTCAGGCAGCGCAACATGAAGGTGAAAGAGTATTCTCTTTAGTTTACTCAATTAGCCAAATATGCTCCTCATGTGGTTGCAGACAACAGAGCTAAGATAATTAAGTTATTTTTTAGGGTAAATAATAGTATGGTCAATGAGTGTAGGTCAGCGATGTTTAATAGTGACATAACTCTAGATAAGATTATGACTCATGCTCAGTAGATAGAGGAGCAAAAGATTAAGATGAGGAAGAAGCAGAATAAGAGAGCAAGGACAAGTAGTTTCAACTTTGCTCAGCCCCAATCAGAAGGAAGAAACTGTTCTCAATTTCATCCTAAGTCATCAATTCCAATTTATTTTTCAGCAAGTGCTCTAGCTTCAAAGTTCAGGGATGGTAATAGAGATAGGGTGCTAGGCTCAAAGTCTTAGGATAGTGTAAGTAATACCCGAACTAATCCCCTTTTTCAGACTTATGGTAAGAACCACAAAAGTGCTTGCAGAGCTGGTAGCGATATCTATTTTGGATGTGGCAAGCCAGGTCATAGAGTCAGAGATTCTCCCAGTCAGGTTATCAAGGTTAGCAGAACCATTCCTCAGCTTAGTCCAGTCGCCCAAACCAGTAGGGTGCCACCTCCAACACAACTAGTGGGTAATTCCTAAATCGACTTTATATTCTCCAGTCCTAGGAAGATTAGGAAAATTCTCCTGATATGGTTACTGGTATGTTACAAATATTTCATGTGCATGTTTACTCTTTTCTATATCCAGGAGTTTCTTTGTCTTTTGTTACTCCCTATATAGCAGTTGATTTTGAAGTCAGTCCCAAAATTCTAGCAGAGCCCTTTTTAGTCGCTACCCCAGTGGGTAAAACCATTATAGCCCAACGGGTATACAAGAACTATCCAATTATGGTATCTCAGAAAGTCACTTCAACGAACTTAGTTGAATTAGAGATGACTAATTTTGATAGTATTCTTGGCATGGATTGGCTTCATTCTTGCTGTGCCACAGTTCACTATAGAAATAGAGTTGTCCAGTTATAGTATCCGAATGAACCTTTCCTAGAGTGGAGGGGTAGTACTTCATCTTTCAGAGGTCAGCGTGTTTCCTACCTTTGGGCAAGGAAAATTATATCTAAGGGGTGTGTCTATCATCTTATTTGAGTAAAGGAGACTTGTTCTGAAACTCCTAGTCTTGATTTATTCCTAGTCGGGAATGAATATTCAGATGTCTTTCCTAAAGATCTTCTAGGAATTCCTACTGAAAGGGAAATAGACTTCGGCATCGATCTTCTTCTAGATACTCAGCATATATCTACTCCGCCATACAAAATGACACTAATAAAACTCAAAGAACAGAAAGAGCAATTGAAGGATCTTCTAGATAAGGGATTCATTAGACCCAGTGTGTCCCCGTAGGGCACACAAATCATGTTCATGTGCAAAAAAGATGGTTCTCTTAGAATGTGCATTGATTACCATTAGCTCAATAAAGTCACGACCAAGAAAAAGTATCATCTTCCCAGAATTAATGACTTAATTTGACCAACTTTAGGGTGCCAGCTATTTCTCTAAGGTAGACCTCATATCAAGCAATCATTAGCTTAGAGTCAGAGAATGTGACATTCCAAAAATAGCCTTTCATACTCGATATGGTCACTTCAAATTCCTAGCCATGTCCTTTGGTCTTACTAATGCCCCATCAGCTTTCATAGACCTAATGAACCATGTTTTCAAGCAATACATGGACATGTTCGTCATAGTCTTCATAGATAATATTCTGGTCTATTCCCGTAGTGAGCGTGATAATGTAGACCATCAAAGAATTGTACTTCAGACTTTCAAAGATCATCAGCTGTTTACCAAATTTAGTAAGTGAAAATTTTAGCTAAGGTCAGTACCATTCCTTGATCATATCATTTCCGTTGACGGCATTAGAGTAGATCCTTAAATGACCAAAGCGGCAAGAAACTGGCCCTAATTTGTCTCTCCATCAGACATCAGGAGTTTCATGGGTTTGGCTAGATATTATAGATGGTTTGTTGAGGGATTTTATTCTATTGCATCCCATATGTCTAGATTCACATAAAAAAATTCAAGTTTTAGTGGTCAGATCCTTACGAGAAGAGTTTTTAGGAGTTGAAGACTTGACTTACCTTAGCTCCAGTCTTAGCTCTTCTAGATGATTCAGATGGTTTCGTAGTGTATTGTAATGCATCCAAAGTAGGTTTGGGTATGTCCCCATGTAGCAAGGTAATGCCATAGCCCATGCCTCTAGACAACTTAAACCCTATGAGAAGAATTATCCTACTCATGATTTTTAGTTAGCAACCTTAGTTTTTGCCTTAAAAATTTAGAGGCATTATATATATGGAGTTTATGTAGATATGTTCATAGATCATAAGAGCCTTAAGTATGTATTTTATTAGAAATATCTTAATCTCTATTAGATAAGGTGGTTAGAGCTCTTGAAAGATTATGACATGAGTGTTTTTTATCATCCGGCCAAGGCCAACGTCATGGCCAACGCTCTCAGTAGACTGTCTATGGGTAGTGTTACTCATGTTGTAGGTAGTAAGAATAAGTTAGATTAAGAAATCCATCATCTTGCCAGACTAGGCATTCTCTTAGTCAATTTAGAGGAGGGTGACATATGGGTTTAGAGTAGTTTAGAATCATCTCTAGTTCCTGAGGTGAAAGAAAAGCAAGATAGAGATCCAAGACTTTTTATGTTAAAGGAGTCAGTCAAGGATTAGAAAGTAGAGGTTTTCTCCCAATGGGGAGATAGTGTTTTGCATTGTCAGGGTCATCTTTGTCTTACAGGGGTAGACAAGTTAAGGTAGCAAATTCTTTCATAAGCACATGTGCGTGCTACTCTATTCATCCAGGGGCCACAAAGATGTACCGCGACTTACAAGAAATCTATTAGTAGAATGGGATGAACAGAGATGTTGTAGAGTTTGTGGCTAAGTTCACTACATGTTTGCAGGTTAAGATAAAGCATCAGAAGTCTAGTGAGACCATGAAGGAGTTCAGTATTCCTACATGGAAATGGGAAAAAGTGAACATAGACTTTGTGATGGGTTTACCTCATACTCATCGCCAGTATGATTCAGTTTGGGTCATTATAGATAGGATGATAAAATCATCTCATTTTTTTCCTGTCCATACCTCTTAGTTAGCCGAGGATTATGCTACACTTTACATCAGAGAGTCAGTCAGATTACACAGTGTTCCATTATCTATTATCTCAGACAGAGGTACCCAATTCATCTCTTATTTTTGGAAAGCATTCTAAAAGGGTCTTGGTATCTAAGTTTATCTCAGTACAGCCTTTCATCCTCAGAAAGATGGTCAAGCAGAAAGGAAAATTCAGACCCTAGAAGAGATGCTAAGGGCGTGTACAATTGATTTCAAGGGTAGTTGGGATGACCACTTGACTTTGATTGAGATTGCATACAACAATAGCTATCATTCTAGTATTCTAATGGCTCTATTTGAAGCTCTCTATGGTAGGATATGCATATCTCTAGTTGGTTGGTTTGAAGTTAGTGATGCCTCAGTTATAAGGCCTAACTTAGTATTCGATGCCTTTGAAAAAGTTCAGTTGATTAGAGAAAGACTCTGGGCTGCTCAGAGCCGACAAAAGTCTTATGCAGAAGTACGCAAAAAGAATCTTGAGTTTGAGATTGGTGATTATGTATATCCAAAGATCTCTTTCATAAAGGGAGTGAAGAGATTCATTAAGAAGGGAAAACTCAGTCCCCGATATATTGGTCCCTTCAAAATTCTTAGTCGTTTAAGCAAGGTAGCTTATGAGCTTGAATTGCCTTCAGATCTAGCCTCAATTCATCCAGTATTCCATGTCTCTTTGCTCAAGAAGTGCATACGTGATCCAGCAGCTGTAATTCCTATTCAAATCATAGATGTTTAGAATAGCCTCTCTTATAAAGAGATTCCAGTCGAAATCCTAGACTATCAAACTTGTAGACTGAGGAACAAAGAAGTCCCTCTAATCAAAGTTCATTCGCAAAATCAGTTCTTTGAGGGAGCTACTTTTAAAGCAAAATCAGATATGTGAACCAAGTATCCTCACCTTTTCTTCGGCAACTCAGATCAAGCTCAAGGTAACAGTTCTCCTTAAGCTTTTTAGTTTCATATTCAGCCTTCAGTTACAAGCTTGGTATCCATCTCATGTTCAAAATCCCATTATAAACTTGATATTAAGTACCATGCATATTCAGTCATGCATTCATGTATTATTTTAGTTATATAGTTATGCATCAGACATGCATTCTCATTTTGAGAAACTATGGTCCTTCAGAACACTCAGTCATGCATTCATGAATCAGTTACAAATATATCAGATATGTATGTTAAGTATGATATGTTCAATTATCAATCATGTCAGTCATGAGATCATGTTTCAGTTATTGATGTTCAGTATGTAAGTCAATCTATCTTTTCCCCTTTCTTTCAGTCTTATTCTAGGTCGAATGTTCTCAAAGGAAAGATATTGTAATACCCTATATGTTTTCCTACCTTGAAATTATACCAAGAATATTAGAAGCTTTCTTGGAAAAATGAATCCACTTTTGTTCATGTGAAATTTGTAAGATTTTCACTTTTTATTATGTGGGAAATTGAATTAGCTTTCCAACAATACCTATTTCATCCAAATCCGGTACTGGAGTAGAAAGTTATGGACATGTTACTCAGAGCTGCCAGAATTACCCAGGTATGATGGCTAGGTTGCAGACCGTCGACCCAGCAACGGACCATCGCCTTGACCATCATAGCCAACAAAGTGTGGCAACCTTATAAATAAGGTGCGACAGATAGGTTGATGGACCGTTGAACTTTCGAAGGACCATCTCCCAAGCCGTCGCTACTTAGGCAGTGAGTCCCTATCCTGGTCTACCTACGACAATCGACACCACGGACCGTCGATCCAGAGATGGACCATCGTGCGATCCATCATAGGTTTGATTCAGCATATTTTTAAGCCATTTTTAAAGGGGATTTTTGGTCTTTTATCACCTGTTTATATACCTAGTAATATCCGATCGAAGCTCATAATTTCATTATTCTTCCATAACTTTAAAAATTAGGGTTTTCTCTCTAAGAGCAATCCTCAAGAAAACAAAACCAAATCTTCTTCAAGAACTAAGAGATTCAAATTCTTCAAGTTCAAGAACTTCAAGAAACTCACTACCAGGTATGCATGGTGTTAATTCATGGACTTCTTTCATTCATGAAGCCTAAGAATCTCTTTTCAAAATTCAAGTGTATGGATTTCTTTATGAATTTCATGTTAGGTTTTCTTTTGTTCATGTTGATAATGACCAATTGAATTCTAATCCTTGTTGGTTGATCAATTTTATGTGGAATTGATTAGTATAGGTGTTGATTCATATGAATATATGATTAAACCCTTAGATGATGAAACTAGAATTGAATCATGATGTTTATTTGTTGTATAATGTTGTCTACATATACTATGCTTACCATGTGTTTGATTAAATACCTATGTGAAGGAAAAGTGCCCAACTTGTATGATACTATGCAATCCTCATTGAAGTACAAGTTTATGCATATCACATGTTTGATGAAATGCCTCAATAAATGAATTATGGATTGTGATGTTCGTAATGTATTCAAGAAAGTCATGCTTTATCAGTTTCTTTTCATCAAGTCCAGGGGGTACTTGTACCTGACAATTTAGTTGTGTTCCTAGAGCCAGTGTCATGTTTTCATGATATCCTCAGTCAAGCTATGTTCAGTAGAATTCAGTTAGTCATGTGACTCAGGAAAACTAAGTAAAACTCAGAAATCCCAGTAACCTCAGAAAGATTAGTAATACAAAAATCTCAGTAATATTCCATCAATCAACGGAACTCAGTTAACTCAATCCAGTTTAGTTTAGTAATTTATGTACAATGCCTATTCATATGCGAGTAGAAATAAGCACTGAGAGAACCCAAGGATAGGAACACACACTGTCAGATATGGGTGTGATTCTTAGAAGTCATCCTTGTGTTCCAGAACTATGTAGCCAGCATAGGTTGAGACATCAACACAGTCAGATGAGGGTGGATGAGATGGATGATCACTGTCAGATGAGGGCCCCACCGTTCTCTTTTGGGGAAACTATCAGATGAGGGTCACTTACTGCTTTTTCTTATCAGTGGCGCGGTATTGACACCCTTCCAATTGGGGTTACAGATTGGACCCCAACTCAACTATAATGCCTTATTTAGGGCATGTCGGTTAGATAAATACTTCCCAAAGTTTCAGTTATAGATCAGGACTGTCAGATACAGTCATTCAATCTCAATAATAGAACTCAGAAAGTTATACAGAATTGAAGACTGTCAGATACAGTCAAATCAGAACAGTATAGAACTCAGCTAGTTCCATCAGATTCTAGACTGTTAGATATAGTCCCTCATGTTATCAGTTATATCAGTCATCAGAACTCAATTACCATTCATGTTGGTTATCAGTAAATTGATGTTATGACGATCTCAATTATAGTTACTATGCATTCATGCATGCATTTTCACGTTTATATTAGTCAGCTAGTTAGTATTGTTCGTGCATATGAACCCCATGCATTCAGCCTACCTCATATGCATACCAGTACATTCAAACTAATAACGTATAGGTTCAAAGATACATGCTCCAGAGCATCAGTAGATTCCAGTATTAGCAGTTAGAGTTAGCAGTGAGTCCTCATCTTTTAAGGACATGATCATTACCTTATTACCTTATTAATTTATTTATTAGTTGGAGTTAGTTGGGGACATGTCCCATCAATTCCTTATTCAGACAGTTCAGTCATGATTTAGAGGCTTTTCAAACTACAATATATTCAAATAGTTTATTTCAATTGTTTTGGGTATTTCATACCCCACCCAGATGTTATATTTTTATTAGATATGATATCTCTGTGTTGAACCTTATGGCCTTTCAGTTCATGTTTCTGTATTATACAGTATGTTATGCAGTATACAGGTATAGATATCAGTCATGGTTTAGCTTATGGTCCTTCGGGGTCATAAGCACCATGTAGCATTTTGGGTACAATATGAGTGGCATAAAGGGAAAATAACTAGTCCAATTCTAGGATTATATCAGAGCAATTTTGCCAAAGACAAAGAGATTTACTCAAGCACTACACCTCTAGGTAGAAATGACACATGACCAATCCACTACTAAAAAAATCATCTACTGGTGTAGTTATACACTCATGGCCTAGATACAGATCTCATAACAACTATATAATAGATGACTAAAGAAGAAAACACATATGGGTATGAAGACACTATCAAAATCACATAGCAGCTAAAGGATAGGAAAAGAAATTGCACCTATAATAGCTACATTTAAAGTTTCAACCAATACCTACCTAAATAAGCACATAATTGATCCTGTATGACCCCAAACTAAGTATCCATAAAACCATATATAATGCCTAGGGCACTGCTAATTACCAAAGATGTTGTATTGATGTGGCCCAAGTTACACCTTTTAAAAAGTCAAATGCATTCACTAGTCAAATATAAAAACCAACAAGTTTAGGGTCAAACCCATAGGGAATAGGACAAAAATCTATCACAAACTTGCTGATGTAGTTGGAAAATGTAGAAAGTAAAAAGGATTTTTTTATGAATAGTAGTAATAGTAAAAATGTTGGAAAATAGGTTTTTATAAGTAAGAGAGGATCACTAGGATTGTGGTTCTCATGACTTCTTAACTCCATAGTCATATCATGCTCATCAAACTATCTAGGTGCCTGAGATGTAGAATCTGACAACTTATGTATCACCTAATTGTCTCTTTACCTTGGTTTGGGTGAATTTTAATCATCTTTGCTTGGTCATAGAGTGCAACATAACTAACCCTTCTGGATCCCATATTATCTAGCTATACTAGGTCTCAAGTTAATTAGATGAAGATTGGTCACGTTCAATTAATGGTGTGATCTCTCTTTCATAATATTAACCTCTTTATCAAGTTAGTATCAAATACAGGAAGGTTCCTAACATTTTTAACCAACAAGAAATCAATAAAACTAAAGAAAACCATAACACATGCAAGAAAACCAATCAATAATGAATTTGCACTTCCTTAACTTTGTTAATGCATCAGGGTTCCCAGAACCTTGTTTATGGGTTTACATGCTCCTAATCATAAGAACATACGAAAAATTCATAATTTAAATCCTATGAATGATATCATAAATAATTAAGAATTAAAAAAAGAATTCAACTTTATATCAAACCCTAAAAACCAATAACGATAATTCTAAGATAAAAAATATTGCTCAGAACTCAAAACTCTATAATAAGTATATAAAGGGTGTGAAATACATAACCTAATAATTAAACATCCAATGAGTATTTATAGATACATAAAAAAACATAGAAAACCTATCCTAAATAAATTAAAAAATTTGAGTCGGCACCAATCTATGACCCCAAATATGGTTCTTAGGTAGTACCAATTGGCCCTAGGTAGGTTCATAGGAATTAGAAGAGTCTTTAAGTCATAAAAACTGTAATACCCCATACATTTCCTAGCTTGAAATCATCTTAAAAATGTTAGAAGCTTTCTTTGAAAGATAAATCCACTTTTGTACATGCGGTATTTTTAAGATTTTCACTTTTTGACATGTGGGAAATTGAATTATCTTTTCAACGGTACTAATTTCATCAAAACTTGATATGGGAGGAAAAAGTTATGGCCAAAATACAAAAGGTAGTAAAAATTGCCCAGGTGGGACGGTGAGGCCGATGGACCGTCGAACTAGCGACGGACCGTCAACCATGACTGTCACAAGGGAAATAGTGAGGCCACCTTCTGGAGAAAGAATGACGGACAGGTTGATGGACTGTCAAACTTGCAACGGACTATCTCCTAGGCCATCAGTACTTAGGCAGTATGCCTTTTTCCTAGACCATATACGATGGTTGAAATAACGTGCCATCACAAGAGCTATTACAGGTTCTGATTCAACAAATTAAAGTCATTTTAAAAGGGTCTTTTCGGTCTTTTACCACCCTTTAATATACCCAATTATATCCGACCAAAGCTCAAAAATTCATTATTCTTTCATAACAATAAAACTAGGGTTTTCTCTCTAAGATTAATCTCTAAGAACAAAATCCAGATCTTTTTCAAGAACTAAGAGATTCAAATTTTTCAAGTTCAAGAATTTCAAGAAAACTCAACCCAAGTATGCATAGTGTTAATTCATGGAGTCCTTCCATTCATGAAGCCCAAGAATCTCTTTTCAAAGTTTATGTTTATGGATTTTATTTATGAATTTCATGATTGGGCTGCTCTTGTTCATGTTGATAATGAGTAACTAAATTCTATTCCATGTTGGGGGATAAATTTTATGTGGATTTGATTAATATAGAGGTAGATTCAGGTAAACCTATGATTAAACTCTTGAATTATTAAATTAGAATTGAATCATATTGTTTAATTGTTGTATAATGTTTATTACATATAATATGTCTACCATGTGTTTGTTTAAATGCCTAGATGAAGGAAAATGCCCAACTAGCATGATGTCATAAAATCCCCATGTATGCACAAGTTTATGAAGATCATATGTTCGATGAAATGCTTCTATAAATGTATTATGGATTATGATGTTAGTGATGTGTTCAAGTAGGTCATGCCTTGTTAGTTTCCTTCTAACGAGTCCTGGGGGTACTTGTACCCAAAATATTAGCTGTCTGCCTAGAGCTGTGTTATTTTTCCACAATACTCTCAGTCAAGCTTGATCCTTAGACTCTAGATAGACTTATGACTCAGGAAATCTCCATGATCTCATGAACTCTATTAGTTGTCAGATATCAGTAGTATTCCATCAGTCAACCAAAGTCAGTAATTTAGTCCATGTTCAGTTCAGTAAATTATGTTCCGTGTCTATTCAGATGGGAGTAGAAATTAGCACCGAGGAACCCAAGGATGGGAACTCACCTATTATATGAGGGCATGGTTCTTTGAAGCTATCCTTGCATTCCATAACTATGTAGCAACATAGGTTGAGAAATCATAGCCTACTATATGAGCGTAGATGAGGTGTCTTAGCCTACTATATGAGGGTTCCCACCATTCTTACTAGAGTTACCTGTTATATTAGGGTCACTCACATGTTGTCCTTACCAGTGGCACAATGTACACCATTCTAATCCGGGAACAGATTGGATCCTAATCCAGCTATAATGCATTATTTGGGGCATGTCAGTTAGATGACTACCTCCCACAGTCTCAGTATTAGTCTCACTAAAAGAACTTAGATAGTTCTTTAGAATTCTGGACTATTAGATATAGCTAACTCAGATACAGTACGGACTCAACTAGTTCCATCAGATTTAGGTTTGTTAGATATAGTCACTCATTTTATCAGTTATCAGAATTCAGTCATTAGTTATGTTAGTCATCAGCATACTCATATTATCACAATTTTAGATATAGTCATCAGCATACTCATATTATCACAATTTTAGATATAGTCATCAGCATACTCATATTATCACAATTTTAGATATAGTTCTATGTATTCAAGCATGTATTGTCACGTTTATATTAGTTAGTTAGCCAGTATTGTTCATGTATATAAACCTCATGCATTCAGCCTACGTCATATGTATACCATTACATTCAAAGTACTAACGTATTTGTGCTATGGTGTCTTATACCATTAGTTTAGAGACACGATCTCGAGAGCATCAGCAGATTCCAGATATCAGCAGTCAGAGTTAGCAGTGAGTCCCCATCCTTTAAGGACATGATTATTTATCTATTATATCATTAATTAGTTTATTAGCTTGAGTTAGTTGGGGACATGTCCCATCAACTCCTTACATAGACAGTTCAGTCAGTTAGAGGCTTTCCAGACTATTATGTTCAGGTAGTTATTCCAGTTTTTTTTTATACACTATTTAGATGTTATGTTTTACTTTAGTTATGTGAACCTTATGGCCTTTTAGTTCATGTTTCTGCATTATTTAGTAAATTATGTAGTATACAAGTAGACATATCAGTCATGGGTTAGCTTGTGGTCCTTTGGGGTCATGAGCATCGTGTAGCATTCCGAGTACCAGATTTGGGGCGTTACACACTTGGTATCAGAGCCTAAGGTTCAATAGAGTCCTAGGAAGTTTAAAAGTCGTATCTAGTAGAGTCTTGTACATAGGTGTATTGCGTGCCACATTTATGTGCAGGAGGCTAAAAGATATTTTAGGAACAGTTTCCCTTCTTTCAGTATTCATGTCGTGCCAGTGAGCATAATCTCAATCTAATCTCTCAGTCTAATCTATTTCTTCTCCTTATTTCAGAACATACCCCCCAAGAGAAGAACCCAGCCTATCCAAGAAGATCCCTCGGACGAATATATTTATCATAAAGAGTTTAGGGCCGTATTCACTACTCTTGCTTACTTAGTTGTTGCTCAAAATTATTAACTAGCTATCATTCCAGCCAACCTAGTGGCCAATTCAGTTGTAGCCAGGATTCAGTACTTCACTCGAATGAATCCTCCATCCTTTCTTAGGTCTAAGACAAACTAGGACCCTTAGGAATTTCTAGATCAACTGCAGAAGGTTACAGACAAAATGGGGGTTACATCTAGTGAGAGTGCTGAGCTAGCTGTATATCAATTGCAGGATGTAGATCATACTTGGTTAAAGAAGTGAAAGTCAGAGAGGGCAGATGATGCAGGCTCAGTTGAGTGAGAGGAGTTTTGTTCAGTGTTCCTTGATAAATATTTTCCCCTAGAGCTTAGAAAAGCTAAGGTGCTAGATTTCATCAAACTCAGGCAGGGAAATATGACAGTGAAAGAGTATTCTCTTAATTTTACTGAATTAGCCAGATATGCCCATCATGTGGTTGCAAATAGTAGATAAAGGATGAGTAAGTTTGGTTCGAGAGTGAATGATAGTGTGATTAATGAGTGCAGATTCTCCATGCTGAATAGTGACATGACATTAGCTGAGCTCATAACTCATCCTTAGCAGATAGAGGAGAAAAACATTAAGATGAGGGAGAAGCAGAATAAGAGAGAAAATATAGGTAGTTTCAACTTTGCTCAGCCTAAGTCAGAAGGAGGAAACCATTCTTAGTTTTGTCCAAGTCATTAGTTCCAGCTCCTTCTTCAGCCAGTGCTCCAGTTCCTAATTTTAGGGAGGGTAACAAAGATAGAGCGCCAGGATATAAGTCCCTGGGTAGTGTTACAAGTACCCACACCTATCTTCTTTTCAAAACTTGTGGCAAGAGCCATCAGGGTATTTGCAGAGATGGCGATGGTATTTTTTTTAGATATGGCAAGCCAGGCCACAGAGTAAGAGACTATCATCAGCCAGGTCCTTAGGGTCAACAAAATCACTTCTCATCTTAGTTCGGTCGCCCAAATCAGTAGGGTGCCATCTCCAGTGCTACTAGTGAGCAATGCCTAAATCATCTCTATGATCTTTAATGCCGATAAGATCAGGAAAATTCTCTTGATGTGGTTACCAGTACATTATACATTATAGTTCCAAAATTCTAGCAGAGCCTTTTTCAGTCTCTACCCCAGTAGGTAAAATGATCATAGCCCAGCGGGTATACAGGAACTGCCCAGTTATGAAATCTCAGAAAGTCATTTCAACAGACTTAGTCAAATTAGAGATGACTGATTCTATGTCATTCTCGATATGGATTGGCTTCATTCCTGCTATGCCACGGTCGACTAAAAAATAAAATAGTTCAGTTTTAGTTTCTAAATAAACCTATCCTTGAGTGGAAGGGTAGTGTATCCATTTTCTGAGGTCAGCTTGTTTCCTACCTTCAGGCATGAAAAATAATATCTAAAGGATGTGTCTATCATCTAGTTTGAGTTAAGGACACTAGTTCTAAAACTCCCAGCCTTGAATCAGTTCCAGTCGTGAACAAATATTCTGATGTCTTTACCAAAGATGTTCCAGGAATTCCTCCCGAAAGGGAAATAGACTTCGACATTGATCTTCTTCTAGACACTCAGCCTATATCCATTTCGCCATACAGAATGGCACCAGTAGAACTAAGAGATTTGAAAGAACAGTTGAAGAATCTCTTAGATAAGGGATTCATCAGGCCTAGTTTGTCACCGTGGGGTGCTCCAGTATTATTTGTGTGCAAGAAAGATGGTTCTCTCAGAATATGTATAGCCTATCGTTAACTTAATAAGGTCACATTCAAGAATAGGTATCCTCTTCCTAGAATCGATGAATTGTTTGACCAACTTCAGGGTGCTATCTATTTCTTCAAGATAGACCATAGATCCTGCTATCTTCAGCTCAGAGTCAAAGAATGTGACATTTTGAAAATAGCTTTTCATACTCGGTATGGTCATTTCAAATATTTAGTTATATCCTTGGGTCTCACCAATGCCCCAGCAACTTTTATGGACTTGATGAATCATGTGTTCAGGAAGTACTTGGACATGTTCATCATAATCTTTATAAATGATATTCTGGTCTATTCCCACAGTGAGAGAGATCATGAAGACTATCTCAGAACAGTACTTTAGACTCTCAGAGATCATCAGCTATCCGCCAAATTTAGTAAGTGAGAGTTTTGGCTAAGGTCAGTATCATTCCTTGGCCATATCATTTCTGGTGATGACATTAGAGTAGATTCTCAAAAGACCGAAGCAGTAAGAAACTGGCCTTGCCCTGTCTATCCATCAGGTATTAGGAGTTTCCTGGATTTGGCTGGCTATTATAGATGGGTTTTTGAGGGATTTTATTCTATTACATCCCCTATGTCCAGATTGACTCAGAAGAAAGTCAAGTTTCAGTGGTCAGATCCTTGCTAGAAGATTTTTCAGGAGTTGAAGACTCGACTCACCTCAACTCCAGTTCTAGCACTTCTAGATAGTTTAGATGGGTTCGTAGTGTATGGTGATGCATTTAGAGTAGGTTTGGGTTGTTTCCTCATGCAGCATGGAAAGGTCATAGCCTATGCCTCCAGATAGCTTAAACCCCATGAGAAGAATTATCCTACTCATTATCTTGAGTTAGCCGCTGTAGTCTTTGCCTTAAGGATTTGGAGGCATTATCTCTATGGAGTTCATGTTGATGTCTTCACAGAGCATAAGAGTCTTCAGTATGTCTTTTCTCAGAAAGATCTCAATCTTTTCAAGAGAAGGTTATTAGAGCTCTTAAAAGACTATGATATGAGTGTTCTCTATCATCCGAGAAAGGCCAACGTAGTGGCCGATGCTCTCAGTAAACTGTCTATGGGTAGTGTTGCTCATGTTGAGAGTAGTAAGAAGGAGCTATCCTAGGAAGTCCATCAACTTGCAAGACTAGGCATTCACTTAGTCGATACAGAGGAGGGTGATATATGGGTTCAGAGTAGTTCAAAATCATCTCTAGTTTCTGAGGTGAAAGAAAAGCAAGATAGGGATCCTAGCCTTGTCAAGTTAAAAGAGTTAGTCAAGGATCATAAAGTAGAGGTTTTCTCCCAAGGAGGACATGGTGCTTTTCATTGTTAGGGTCTTCTGCATATTCTAGGTGTAGATGACATAAGTCACTGAATTCTTGCAGAAGGGCATGGTGTGTGCTACTCTGTTCATCCAGAGGCCACAAAGATGTATTGCGATTTGCGAGAAATCTATTGGTGGAGTGGGATAAAGAGAGAAATTATAGAGTTTATGGCTAAGTTCTCTACATGTCAGCAAGTTATGATAGGCATCAGAAGCCTAGTAGGTCCATGCAGGAGTTCAGTATCCCTACTTGAAAGTAGGAAGAAGTGAACATAGACTACGTGATGGGTTTGCCTCGAACTCGTTATCAACATGATTCAGTTTGGGTCATTATAGATAGAATGGCCAAATCAACCCATTTTCTTCTAGTCCATACCTCTTATTCATTTGAGGATTATGTCAAACTCTACATCAGGGAGTTGGTTAGATTGCATGGTGTTCTGCTATCTATTATCTCAGATAGAGGTACCCAGTTTACCTCTCATTTCTGAAAAGCTTTCCAAAAGGGACTTACCCAAGTTCATCTCAGTACAACTTTCCATCCACAGATAGATGGTCAAGCAGAAAGAACTATTCAGACTCTAGAAGATATTCTAAGGGCGTGTGCAATTTATTTCAAGGGTAGTTAAGATCACCACTTGCCTTTGATTGCGTTTGCATACAACAACAGCTATCATTCCAGTATTGTCATGGCTCCATTTGAAGCTCTCTGTGGTAGGATATGTAGATCTGTAATTCGTTGGTACGAAGTTAGTGAGGCCTCAGTTATAGGGCCTGACTTGGTATTCGATGCCTTAGAGAAAGTCCAATTGATCAGAGAAAGACTCCAGGTTGCTTAGAGCTGACAGAAGTCTTATGCAGATATTCGTAGAAAAGATCTAGGGTTCAAGATTGGTGACAACGTTGATTTAAAGATCACTCCCATGAAGGGAGTGAAGAGGTTTGGCAAGAAAGGAAAGCTCAGTCCCCGATATGTCGGTCCCTTCAAGATTCTCAGTCGTTTTGGCAAGGAAGCTTATGAGCTAGAATTACCTTCAGATCTAGCCTTAGTTTGTCCAGTCTTCCATGTATCTTTTCTCAAGAAATGTATAGGTGACCTAGCAGTTGTAGTCTCTATTTAGAGCATCGATGTTCAGAACAACCTATCTTATGAAGAGATTCCAGTTGAAATCCTAGACTATCAGACTCGTAGATTGAGGAACTAAGAAGTCCATCTAGTTAAAGTTCTTTGGCAAAATTGGTCTTTCGAGGGATCTACTTGGGAAACAAAAGCAGACATACACACCAATTATCATCACCTCTTCTCCTCCAATTCAGATCAAGCTCAAGGTAACAGTTCTTCTTAAGCTTACTCAGTTTCATATTCAGTGTTCGTCACAAACTTGGTATGAAATACCATTGCATATTCAGTCATGCATTCATGTATCAGCTCAGTTATATAATTATGCATCAGACATGCATTCTCATAGTGAGAAACTTAGTTCATCAGAACACCCAGTCATGCATTCATGAATCAGTTACACATGCATAAGATATGCATATTCAATATGATATGTTCAGTATGTACGTTGGTTATTCTTTCCCCTCACTCAGTCTCATTTGAGGATGAATGTTCTCAAGGGGTAGATATTGTAATACCCCTTACTTTTCCTAGCTTGAAATCATATTAAGAATGTTAGAAACTTTTTTTAAAAGATGAATCCACTTCTATACATATGGGAAATTGAATTAGTTTTCCAACAATACCAATTCTATTAAAATCCAACATTGGAGGAGAAAGTTATGGCCAAAATACAAAAGGCAGTAAAAATTATCTAGGTGTGATGGTGTGGCTGATAGACCATCGAACTAGCGATGGACCATTGCCTATAACAGTCGTAAGGGAAATAGTGAGGCCACCTTCTAGATAAGGTGCAACAGGCAGGTTGACGGACCATCGAATTTGCGACGGACCGTTGCCCATGCTATATCTACTTAGGCAGTAAGCCCTTTTCTTAGTCCACGTACGAAGATCGAAATGACGGACCATTGCCCTAGCAATGGACCATCGCACGAGCTATCGCAGGTCAAAATTTAGCAAATTAAAGACATTTTTAAAGGGTTTTTTGGGTCTTTTACCACCCATTAATAAGACCAATTATATCCAACCAAAGCTCAGAAATTCATTATTCTTTCACAACAACAAAACTAGGGTTCTCTTTCTAACATTATCTCTAAGAACAAAATCCTGATCTTCTTTAAGAAGCAAGAGATTCAAATTCTTCAAGTTCAAGAATTTAAAGAAAACTCAACCCACGTATGCATACTGTTCATTCATGGACTCCTTCCATCAATGAAGCCCAAAAATCACTTTTCAACGTTTAAGTTTATGGTTTCTTTTATGAATTTCATAATTGGGCTGCTCTTGTTCATGTTGATAATGAGTAATTGAATTTTATTCTATGTTGGGGGATAAATTTTATTTGGATTTGATTAGTATAGAGGTAGATTCATGTAAACCTATGATTAAACCCTTGAATGATGAAATTAGAATTGAATCATGATGTTTAATTGTTGTATAATGTCGTTTACACATACTATGCCTACCATGTGTTTGTTAAAATGACTAGACGAAGGAAAATGCCCAACTAGCATGATCTCATGAAATCCCCATATATGTATAAGTTTATGCGGATCACATGTTGGATGAAATGCTTCAATAAATATATTATGGATTATGATGTTATTGATGTGTTTAAGTAGGTAATGCTTTGTTAGTTTTCTTCTAACAAGTCCTGGGGGTACTTGTACCAGAAATATTAGTTGTGTGCTTAGAGTCGTGTCATGTTTCCATGATACTCTCAATCAAGCTATAATCCTAAGACTTTAGATAGTCTTATGACTCAGGAAATATCCATGATATCATGAACTCAGTTAGTTGTCAGATATTAGTAGTATTCCATTAGTCAACATAAGTCAGTAACTCAGTCCATGTTTAGTTTAATAAATCATGGTCAGTGTCTGTTTAGATGGGAGTAGAAAGTAGCACTGAGCGAACCCAAGGATGGGAACTCACCTATTATATGAGGGTGTGATTCTTAGAAGCAATTCTTGCATTTCAGAACTATGTAGCCAACATAGGTTGAAATATCATAGCCTGCTATATGAGGGTAGCTAAGATGGCTTAGCCTACTATATGAGGGTTCCCACTGTTCTTACTAGAGTTACCTCTTGTATTAGGGTCAATCATATGTTGTCCTTACCAGTGGCAAAGTATTGCCTTCCTTCCAATCAGGGCATAGATTGGACCCCAATCCAGCTATAATGTGTCATTTGGGGTATGTTGGCTAGATGACTACCTCCCACAGTCTCAGTAAAAGAACCTAGATAGTTCTTTAGAATTCAAGACTATCAGATATGGCCAACTCAGATATAGTATAGAACTCATCTAGTTCCTTCAGATTCAAGACTGTCAGATATAGTCACTCATGTTATTAGTTATCAAAATTCAATCATTAGTCATGTTAGTCATCAGCATATTTATGGTATCACGATTTCAGATATAGTTACTATGTATGCAAACATGTATTCTTACTTTTATATTAGTTAGTTAGCTAGTATTGTTTATGCATATGAACCCCATGTATTCAGCCAACCTCACATGCATACCAGCATAGTCAAAGTATTGACGCATTTGTGCTATGGTGTCTTATACCATAGTTTCAGAGATGCGAGCTCCAGACCATCAATAGATTCCAAATTTCAACTGTCAGAGTTAGCAGTGAGTCCTCCTCTTTCGAAGACATGATTATTTCTATATTATCTAATTAATTAGCTAATTAGTTAGAGTTAGTTGGGGACATATCCCATCAACTCCTTACTCAGATAGTTCATTTAGTTAGAAGCTTTCCAAACTATTATGTTTAGGTAGTTATTCCAGTTGTTTTGTTTTTTTTTTATACCCTTTTTCGATATTATTTTCAAGGCAAGGTAGCTTATGAGCTTGAATTTCCTTCAGATCTAGCCTCTGTTCATCCATTCTTCCATGTCTCTTTGCTCAAGAGATGCATAGGTGATCCAGCAGCTGTAATCCCTATTCAGAGCATTGATGTTTAGAACATCCTCTCTTATGAGGAGATTTCAGTCGAAATCCTAGACTATCACACTTGTAGATTGAGGAATAAAGAAGTCCTTCTAGTTAAAGTTCATTAGCGAAATCAATCCGTTGAGGGAGCTACTTGGGAAGCAGAAGCAGATAAGCGAACCAAGTATCGTCACCCCTTGTCTGCCAACTCAGATGAAGCTCAAGGTAACAGTTCTCCTTAAGATTTTCAGTTTCATGTTCAGCCTTCGGTTACTAGCTTGGTATCCATATCATGTTAACAATCCCATTATAAACTTGGTATTAAGTACCATTGCATATTCATTCATGCATTCATGTATTACTTTAGTTATATAGTTATCCATCAGACATGCATTCTTATTTTGAGAAACTATGAGGAACTACCAACCGGTAACCAATTGACGTCGGATTCCGATGAAGCGAAAAATGCATGTTTCGTCAGAGCACTCAGTCATGCAATCATAAATCAGTTACACATGCATCAGATATGCATGTTCAGTATGATTTTTTTAGTTATCAGTCATGTCAATCATGAGATCATGTTTTAGTTAGTCATGTTCAGTATGTGCATCGATTTATCTTCTCCTCTCTCTTTCAATCTCATTCGAGGGTCCCCATACTTTTTTCTACCTTGAAATTGTCCCAAAAATGTTATAATCTTTCTTGGAAAGATGAATACACTTTTGATCATATGGAATTTTTATGATTTTATATTTTTATTATGTGGAAAATTGAATTATCTTTCCAACAATACCAATTTCGTCCAAATCCGATATCGGAGTAGAAAGTTATGGATGTTTTACTCAGA
Organism: Capsicum annuum; assembly: GCF_002878395.1. NCBI lineage: Eukaryota > Viridiplantae > Streptophyta > Magnoliopsida > Solanales > Solanaceae > Capsicum > Capsicum annuum. The sequence goes on along the minus strand of NC_061111.1, from coordinate 119,319,578 downwards.
GTTGCCAGAGTCTCCTAAGTGCGACAGCCAGGTTGACGGACCGTAGACCTAGCGATGGACCGTCTCCTTGACCTTCGTAGCTAAGGTAGTGTGGCAACTATCTGGATAAGGTGCGATGGACAGTTTGACGAACCGTCGAACTTGGGACGGACCATCGCCCAAGCTGTCGCTACTTAGGCAGTGAGTCCCTATCCTAGTCCATCTACGACGGTCGAAACGATGGACCGTCGATCCAGTGGTGGACCATCATACAAGTCGTTGGAGGTTCCATTCAGTATATTTTTATTCCATTTTTAAAGGGGCTTTTTGGTATTTTACCGCCTGTTTATATACCTTGTAATATCTGCCCAAGGCTCATAATTTCATTATTCTTCCACAATATTAAAAATTAGGGTTTTCTCTCTAAGAGCAATCCTCAAGAAAACAAAATCCAAATCTTCTTCAAGAACTAAGAGATTCAAATTATTCAAGTTCAAGAACTTCAAGAAACTCACTACCAGGTATGCATAGTGTTCATTCATTGACTCCTTTCGTCCATGAAGCCCAAGAATCTCATTTCAAAATTCAAGTGTATGGACTTCTTTATGAATTTCTTGTTGGGTTTGCTTTTGTTCATGTTTATAATAATCAATTGAATTCTAATCCATGTTGGGTGATCAATTTTATGTGGAATTGACTAGTATAGGTGTAGATTCATGTGAACCTATGATTAAACCCTTGGATAATGAAATTAGAGTTGAATCACGATGTTTATTTGTTGTATAATGTTGTCAACATATACTATGCTTACTATGTATTTGATTAAATATCTATGTGAAGGAAAAGTGCCCAACTAGTATGATATTATGGAATCCTCATGAATGTACAAGTTTATGCAGATCACATATTGTATGAAATGCCTCAATAAATGAATTATGCATTGTGATGTTGGTCATGTATTCAAGAAAGTCATGCTTTGTCAGTTTTTTTCCATCGAGTCCTAGGGATACTTATACCCAAAAATTTAGTTATGTGCCTAGAGCCAGTGCCATATTTTCATGATATCCTCAGTCAAGCCATGTTCAGTAGAATTCAGTTAGTTATGTGGCTCAGGAAAACTCAGTAAAACTCAGAAATCCCAGTAATCTCAGAAAGCTTAGTAATACAAAAATCTTAGTAATATTCTGTCAGTCAATAGAACTCAGTGAACTCAGTCTAGTTTAGTACAGTAATTCATGTACATTGTCTATTCAGATGAGGGTCACTCACATCTTGTCCTTATCGGTGGCGCGGTATTGACACCCTTCCAATTGGGGTTACAGATTAGACCACAACTCAGCTATAATGCGTTATTTGGGGTATGTAAGTTAGATAACTACTTTCCACAGTTCCAGCTAAAGATCAAGACTGTCAAATACAATCATTCAGTCTCAATAATAGAACTCAGAAAGTTCTATAGAATTCAAGACTGTCAGATACAGTCAACTTAGAACAGTACAAAACTCAGCTAGTTCCATCAGATTCAGGACTATCAGATATAATCACTCATTTTATCAATTATATCAGTCATCAGAACTCAGTTACCAGTCATGTTAGTTATCAGTAAATTCATGTTATCACAATCTCAGTTATAGTTACTATGTATTCATGCATGTATTCTCACGTTTATATTAGTCAGTTAGTCAGTATTGTTCATGTATATGAACCCCATGCATTCAGCCTACCTCACATGCATACCTGTACATTCAAAGTACTAACGCATAGGTTCAGAGACACGAGCTCCAAAGCATCAGTAGATTCTAGTATCAGCAGTTAGAGTTAGCAGTGAGTCCTCATATTTTGAGGACACGAGCATTACTTTATTACCTCATTAATTTATTTATTAGTTGGATTTAGTTGGGGATATGTCCCATAAACTCCTTATTTAGATAGTTCAGTCATGATATAGAGGCTTTTCAGACTACAGTATGTTCAGACAGTTCATTTCAGTTGTTTTAGGTATTTCATACCTCACCCAGATGTTATATTTTTATTACATATAATATCTCTATGTTGAACCTTATGGCCTTTCAGTTTATGTTTCTACATTATACAGTATATTATGCAGTATACAGGTACATATATCAATCATGGGTTAGCATGTGGTCCTTCGGGGTCATGAGTACCGTATACCATTTTGGGTACCAAATTCGGGGCATTACAATAAGCCTCAAGCTCTAAGTCAACATCCTCTGGACACCATACGTCTCCTATTTATCTCGAGTTATGCAAAATCTCTCCCTCATCATCTAAATCCTACCCGCATAATCACATAATCACCAACCTTGAAGGATAAAACCTGTCACCTGAATACTAAAATGGTAATGACTAATAAATGCAACTTATCCCAGGCTATTAACTAGTCCTAATGACCCCTAAAACCAATAACATAAGTCTAAAGAACAACCTCAAAAACCTAAATAGTCCACTCAAATGGATCATTAATTCATGGGGGAAAAGTTCCACAATTCACAACTCAAATACCTACCTACCAATGAAAGACTTCTAGAAAACCAGTCCAAACTGAGAATGTAAGTCAAAAGTGATGGGAACTAATGTCATACTCCAATAAACCAACCCTTGGGTATAAGTTTGAGCCGACCTCTGTAATCTAAAGGAAACTAAATTGATAGGTAGTGATTAGTCTTACTAAACCTGATAATAATGCCTCAAATAGTATCAAATCTCCACATTATATGCCATAAGTTAATAGGAAGATCCACAACCAATCTCATACTTCGTAACTTAGTATATGACCACTAATTCCACAAAGGCTAAAACTGTGATGCCATTAATGATCACTATAATGAACAAACCAAATCAAAATTTGAATACACAATCTTTCAAAGCACACTTGTTATGGTACATAGGAAAAATCAAGGACATAGCCAAGATTTATGGTGGCTGAAAGTAGTCCTCAATAGTCTTGGACATGCCAGTGTGTTTGATCCCGTCTAATTGTGGTAAGATTTCAAGAAACTCAAAAACATTAAATGTTCCTTGAAGTTGGATGGACTAATCAATAATACATAATACTGGATACTTACACTCAATAACCACTTTCCTCGATGGCTGATTAGTAAGAGACAAGTATATGAAAGAATCTTTCAATTGAACCCAATGGAGACATTCCATAAAAACACACTCAGCTAAATAACACCATATTCAAAAGATTTTGAAACTAACCATTTTAAATTCTCCCAACTCAATTGAGGCCGCCTGGTACAATGTAGTAGAAATAACAAAAATCAACTCTATAATATAGATTACAATTGGGTGATAAACTAAACTAACTAGGAGAACAATCTCAAAAGCAATCCAACCTTAGGGATTGACTAGAGAAAAAGAAAGACAATGGTAGTACTACAAATATAACCATAGAAGTATAGGCATTCCTTTACTCTAACACTCTCAATGATTGAGACTAGAGAAAAAGAAAGACAATGGTAGTACTACAAACATAACCATAGAAGTATAGGCATTCCTTTACTATAACACTCTAAATGATTGAGCTCCCACCTTACTACCAGAAGGGTATAAGTCAAAAAAGGTATCCATCAAAGCCAATAAATCAAAATTGTATGAAAAGACACACTAGCCAACTAACACTAGTCTAGCTAGCTATCAACAAAGGATCAACAATAATTAAGGTAATAACAAATAGCAATAAAATACAATATGGGTGGCATAAAGGGAAAATAACTAGTTCAATTCTAGGATCACATCAAAGCAATTTTGCCAAAGATAAAGAGATTTACTCAAGAACTACACCTCTAGGTAGAAATGAAACATGACTAATCCACTGCTAAAAGAAATCATCGACTGGGGTAGTTATACACTCATGGCCTAGGTAAAAATCTCACAACTACTATACAATAGATGACAAAGGAAGAAAACATATATGGCTATAAAGACACTGGTCAAAATAACATAGAAGCTAAAGGATAGGAAAAGAAATTACACCTATAATAGCTACATTTAAAGTTTCAACCCATGCCTACCTAAATAAGCACATAATTGATCTCGTCTAACCCCAAACTAAGTATCCATACAACCATATGTAATGCCTAGGGTACTGCTAATGACCAAAGATGTTGCATTGATAAGGCCCAAATTACTCCTAAAATGTAAAAATGCATTCACTTGTCAAATATAAAACTCAACAAGTTTAGGTTCAAGCCCATAGGGAATAGGACAAAAATCTATCATAAACTTGCTGATGTAGTTGGAAAGTGGAGAAAGTAAATAGGATTTTTTTTAAAAGAATAGTAGTAATAGTAACAATGTTGGAATATAGGTTGTTATAAGTAAGAGACGATCACTAGGATTGTAGTTCTCCTGACTTCTTAAATCCATAGTCGTATCATGCTCATCAAATTATCTCGGTGCCAAAGATGTAGAATATAACAAGTTATGTATCACCTAATTGTCTCTTAACCTTGGTTTCGGTAAATTTTAATCATCTTTGCTCGGTCATAGAGTGTCACATAACTAACCGTTCTAGATCCCATATTAAGTAGCTACACTCGGTCTCAAGTTAATTAGATGAAGATTGGTCGCCTTAAATTACTGTTGTGATCTCTTTTTCATAATCTTAACCTCTTTATCGAGTTAATATCAAATACAGGAAGGTTCCTAACAATTTCAACCATCACGAAAGCCATAAAACTAAAGAAAATCATAACACATGCTAGAAAACCAATCAATAATGACTTTGCACTTCCTAAACTTTGTTAATCCATCAGGGTTCCCACAAACCTATTTATGGGTTTAGTTGCTCATAATCATAAGAACATAAAAAAAATTCATAATTTAAATCATATGAATGATATCACAAATAATTAAGAATTAAAATAAGAATTGCAACTTTATATCAAACCCTAAAAACCAATAACGATAATTCTAAGATCAAAACTGTAGCTCAGAACTTAAAACTATGTAATAAGTATATATAATATGTGTAATGCGTAAACTAATAATGAAACATCCAATGGGCATTTATAGATATATCGAACAACATAAAAAATCTATAATAAATAAATTAGAAAATTAGAGTCGGCACCAATATATGACTCCACCTACGGGTCATAGGTAGTACCTATTGGCCCTAGGTAGGCTCATAGGAATTAGAAAAGTCTTTAAGTCTTCAAAACTGTAATACCCCATACTTTTCCTATCTTGAAATCATCTCAAGAATATTAGAAACTTTCTTTGAAAGATGAATCCACTTTTCTACATGTGGTATTTTTAAGATTCACTTTTTTCATGTGGGAAATTGAATTAGCTTTCCAACGATACCAATTCCATCAAAATTCAACATTGGAGGAGAAAGTTATGGCCAAAATATAGAAGGCAGTAAAAACTGCCCAGGTGCGATGGTGAGGCCAACGGACCATCGAACTAGCGACAGACCATTGCCTACTACCGTCGCAAGGAAAATAGTGAGGCCACCTTATGGATATGGACCGATGGGCAGGTTGATGGACCATCAAACTTGCGATGGACTGTCACCCAGGCTGTCGCTACTTAGGCAGTAAGCCCTTTCCTTAGTCCACGTACGACGGTCAAAACGACGGACCATCGCCCTAGCAATGGACTATTGCACGAGCCATCACAGGTCCCGATTTAAAAAATAAAGGTCGTTTTAAAAGGGGCTTGTTGGTCTTTTACCATTCGTTAATATACCCAATTATATCTGACCAAAGCTCAGAAATTCATTATTCTTTCATAAGAACAAAAATAGGGTTTTCTCTCTAACATTAATCTATAAGAACAAAATCCAAATCTTCTTCAAGAACTAAGAGATTCAAATTCTTCAAGTTCAAGAATTTCAAGAAAACTCAACCTAGGCCTGCATAGTGTTCATTCATGGATTCCTTCCATCCATAAAGCCCAAGAATCTCTTTTCAAAGTTTACGTTTATGGATTTTATTTATGAATTTCATGATTGGGCTACTCTTTTTTAGGTTGATAATGAGTAATCATATTCTCTTCCATGTTGGGGGATAAATTTTATGTGGATTTGATTAGTATAGAGATAGATTCATGTAAAACTATGATTAAACACTTGAATGATGAAATTAGAATTGAATCATGATGTTTAATTGTTGAATAATGTTGTTTACACATACCATGCCTACCATGTGTTTGTTTAAATGCTTAAATGAAGGAAAATGCCCAACTAACATGATTTCATGAAATCCCCATATATGTACAAGTTTATGTAGATCACATGTTTGATGAAATGCTTCAATAAATGTATTATGGATTATGATATTAGTGATGTGTTCAAGTAGGTCATGCTTTGTCAGTTTCCTTCTAACGAGTCCTGGGGGTACTTGAACCTGAAATATTGTTATGTGCCTAGAGTCGTGTCATGTTTCCACGATACTATCAGTTAAGCTATGATCTTTAGACTTCAGACAGTCTTATGACTCAGTAAATATCCATGATCTCATAAACTCAATTAGTTGTCAGATATCAGTAGTATTCCATCAGTCAACAGAAGTCAGTAACTCAGTCCATGTTCAGTTCAGTAAATCATGTTCAATGTCTAATCAGATAGGAGTAGATATTAGCACTAAGCAAACTCAAGGATAGGAAATCACCTGTTATATGAGGGTGTAATTCTTAGAAGCAATCCTTGCATTCCAGAACTATGTAGCCAGCATAGGTTGAGATATCATAGCTTGCTATATGAGGGTAGATGAGGTGGCTTAGCCTTCTATATGAGGTTTTCTACTATTCTCACTAGACTTACCTATTATATTATGGTCACTTATATGTTGTCCTTTCCAGTGGCGCAGTATTGATGCATTTCCAATCAGGGCATAGATTTGACCCCTATCTAACTATAATGCGTAATTTGGGGCATGTCGATTAGATGACTACCTCCCACATTCTCAGTATCAGTCTCTATAAAAGAACTCAGATAGTTCTTCAGAATTCAGGACTGTCAGATACAACCAACTCAGATACAATACAAAACTCAGCTAGTTCCATCAGATTCAGGACTATCATATGTAATCACTCATATTATCAGTTTAGTCATGTTAGTCATCAGCATACTCATGTTATCACGATTTCAGATATAGTTACTATGTATGCAACCATGTATTCTCAAGTTCATATTAGTCAGTTAGCCAGTATTATTCAGTCATACGAACCCCATGCATTCAGCCTACCTCACCAGCATACCAGTACATTTAAAGTACTGACACATTTGCGCTATGGTGTCTTATACTATAGGTTCAGTGACACGAGCTACAGAGCATCAGTAGATTCAAGATATCAGTAGTCAGAGTTAGCAGTGAGTCCTCATACTTCGAGAAAATAATTATTTCTCTATTATCTCAATAATTAGTTTATTAGTTGGGGACATATCCCATTAACTCCTTACCCAGACAGTTCAGTTAGTTAGAGGCTTTCCAGACTATTATGTTCAGGCAGTTATTCTAGTTGTTTTTTTTCTCATACCCTATTTAGATGTTATGTTTTACTTTATTTATGTGGATCTTATGGCCTTTCAGTTCATGTTTCTGCATTATTCAGTATATTATACAGTATATAAATACAAATATTAGTCATGGGTTAGCTTGTGTTCCTTCGGGGTCATGAGCATCGTGTAGCGTTCTGGGTACCAAATTTGGGGCGTTACAAAAACCCTACCTAAGAGGGGTACCTATAGGTCGTAAGTAGTATCTATGCCTCATAGGTAGGGTTCATAGGAGTCAAAATAAAAGTTCAGCTTGCAGAACTTTAACCAGCTACCTATGTGGGCAACCTATGAGATCATAGGTAGCCTTTTAGCTTTCTTTTATCACTTTTTGCTACTTCTCATCTACGAACTCTATTTTCCTACAAAACTAACACAAAAGAACATCACATTTATAAAAAATACCCAAGTACTTGCATAATTTCTTGGTTTTAAGCATCAAAAGTACTATGAAACCATGGAACATGAACACCTTTATCTTAGAATGTTTGCATGTCCTCAGGCAGTTATCACATAACTAAAAAACATGATGCTTAACTAAAAGAAACGTAAGGAACCTATGGTTGTCAACTCAGTTTAGCTCAAATTCCATATTCTCTCTCATTCACAGCTTTTAAAAACCACTGTGTGGATCTATGTAACATAACAATGTGACACAAAGGAATCAAGTGATGGCATTATATTAACAACAAACAACAAGGTCTATATGCAATTTACACTATTCAAATAGACAAGTAGTTAATAATACAATCTATGTACCCTCACAGTAAAGACGCCCCAACTCACAGTATGATAATGCATGTCAATGCAGGGATGATGCGAAGACACTCACCCTCTCAAAAAAATTTCAAATAATGTGCACAAAATACCATAGGCTTTTCCTTATTTCTATACCTTGGTTTTTTGGACAATTGGACTAGGATCACTATAGGAATTATCTAGGCTTGTAATATAGGCTGGGGGGTAGGTATGATAAATTTGTGATCTAGTGACTTACCCTCTTTGACACTACACTTATAGTATTGGTTCCACTTCTAAACCATGCTTCCTTTATTTCTCCGTTTTTCTCTTTTATTACTTATTCAGATTGGATGTTGTTTCTTTATTTTTTTGTATTTATTCACTTCACTTTTTTTTTCTTCTAATTTTTTATTTTTACAATTTTTTTCTTTTTCTCTTTTTTTTCACACTTTTTTACCACACCTAACCCTACTTTCTTTTTCTTCTTTATTCAAGACCTTTATTCATACCATTTTCAACTACGAACCCCTATGATAGCCACCCTCAACTTAGGCAATTTACCTGAGTTGATGTGAATAGAGTCCAAGGAGGGACCAGGGCCAAAATAGGTTCATTGTAATTAAATAGGAAGGTGAAAAGGTGAAAATAAGAAAATAGTTTAATATAGTCTCAAATTAGGGAAGAGATATTTATTCATATTTGGTTGGTCTTTTTAGATAAGTGAGGACTTATTAAAACATGGCCTATGATCATGCCTAACCAACTATCCTACAACCTAGGCCATACTAATCAGGTATGTTATGGATTAAATTTAGAAAGTAAACTAGGTAAATGCCTCACACACATATGGTACAAGGTTATATTATCAACTACTAACTATCAATTCTCGGAATGCTACGATTTAATTATTTTATCCTTAATACTAATGCCATAACAAGATTCAAACAATGGTCACACATATATTTACACACACATCTCTCAAAATTTTTTGGAGGGGTATCATCTTTTTCATATACTTAAAAACACATAAGAAAATATGTTAACTGCACTTAGGTTCCTTATTCTTCTTCTAATTAAACATAAACAACACATAACACATATTCTGACAATAATACAATACCTTAGATATACCAGCTCTACTACGATAACACACTCTGGGGAAAGGCGACACAACAACAAAAACCCTAAGAGGACATATAGACACACAAGTAGCCCTACCCCCATAAAAAGCATGCATTTTCCCCAATACATTTGGACACCATAAATAAGAAAGTTAGGAACATACTTGTGGTACCTTAGGTGCATAGATTTAATGTCATTCACAAATAACATGAATTATCAAAATTGCAAAACTAATAGAACACGTTGGGTTGCCTACCAAGAAAGGCCTGATTTAATATCGCGGCATGAAGTGGGGACCTTGATTACTCAAACTTCATCAAGGTATCTATAGAGTTGGCGTATAGGGTCATCAACACTGTTTATTACTGAAACCACCCTTATGTTAGTTGATTTCTTCATAGTTTTGTGAACATTAAATGTGACTTCGTCATTATTCAGCCTAAACTTAAAATCACCTCTTTCCATATATACTAATGCTCTACCCATAGCTAAAAACAATCTCCCCAAGATCCTGGGAATCTCAAAATCAACCTCACAATCCAAGAACATAAAATCGACCAAAAAGATACAGTTGTCCACTTTGACAAAAACATCAAACAATATGCCCATGAGCTTTTTCACCATACGATTTTCCATCAATCATTGCATTATCGTTTGATAAGGAGGTCTAAAGACAAATTATTTAAACACTGCCAGTGGCATCAGTTAATACTTGAACACAAGTAACACAAAGCCTTGGCAAATATAGATAACCCAAAAGTATAACAAATAGTGAAAGCTCATCACCTTTCTTCTACACAAGAGATCAAGATATAATTTCACTACAATGATGCAAACCACCATCATCTTCATAACTAATAGTTCTCTTCTTTGTTACTACGTCTTTCATAAATTTTGCATAGCCAAGCATCTGCTATAGAGCTTCAAGAAGAGGGATTTTCACGCTAAACTCCTTCATCATAGAAATAAAATTCTTCTACTTCCCTTCTTCTACTTTCTACTTTAATCTTTAGGGAAAAGATGAGAGAGGTCATGGAATAGGATCAATACTAGTTAAACCTTCTTATCTTTTTATTTATCATTACTAGCTCATTTCTTAACACTTGTTGGTTTCTACGATGTCTCACCATTAGACACCAACTCCTCAAGTTCAGCTTTGGGTGCATCATTAATATTAACAGTATCATCCCATACCTTATCAACTACATGCTAGGTAGATCAATAGTAGCATTGCCACTACAAGTGGTGATAGCAAGGTCGTGACTGTTGTTCTTTGGATTCTGAATGGTGTTTCTTAGAATAATTACTAATTGACACTAATTCAAAATATCCAATATCTAAATAAATTGTTACCCAGGCTGCTTAATTGTAGTGCTAATTTCCAAATTACCTGTCTTAATTTCCTTATGGAAATTGGTTTGTCTCTCTGAACCCTTCACATGCTTAGAGAACAATTCTTCAATCCTAAAGTCAGCATCATAGTTCTCCGGGGGAACATACAAACCACTCTTCTTCTTATAATCATTCTTTCTCCTCTAGTCACCATCCCGCTCTGTAATTTTTTCCCTGTACCTATCCCTATAATAGTTCCAACCTTGATTCACTTGCTTGTGTTCCAAGGGTCCATATTATACCCTTGGCCCTTAGCTCATAAATCCGTCATCTCTTTGTCCAAGTACTTTTCCTCATCTTTAGAATCAAACTCATCATGTCTAACAAATTTACCTCATGTTCTCACTAAATTCACCTTTTCTGCTCTTATATTTGCAACCTTCTTAGTAAGAAGACCAATCTCCATCCTTAGTTGTGCTACCTCTTGAGCCACAGTCTTTTGTAGGATTTCTGCTCATTGGTAGCACCAATATCATAAGTACTGGCTCCCCTATCTGCCTTCTAAGTATGTCTTCCTTGGCTTGTTTTAGTGATTCAGTCTATGATTTCTGTAGCCTACTCTCAATGAAGACACATGAAAGCCCCACCTATAATAGTGTTATCCACAACCTTGGTGTTTGCATTTAGGACTCTATAGAATATCTCGACCAAATTGCTCTATGAAAATCAATGATTGGTCACATTAATCAACTTCTTCTTGAACCTCAATCGAGTCCTGTACAATGACTCTAAATGCAATTGTCTAAATTTATAAATTTCATACTTCAACTGCAGTGTTTTAGAAGGCAAGAAAAATCTATCCAAAAACTTTGTCTGCAACTCATTTCAAGTGGTAGTGGACCCACAAAGTAGTTCTCCTAGCCATAACGTTGCTTTCCCTATAACAAAGAATGGGAACAACCTGAGTCTCAAATCTTCTTGACTCACAAATTATATGAAGTGGAAATTTCAATGAAGTTCATAATGTGCAAGTTTGCATCATTGATAGAAAGACCAACAAGCACACCTTTCATATTAAGCATATGAATCAACATGCTCATAATGTTAAATTTTGTTCCTTAGGGAAACTCTAGACGAATAATAGCACCTGTCTCGATTGGTTCAACATATGCTAAATCATCTATCAAATTATCATGAACTGAAAAATACTGAGAAATTAGTGGTTAGACACTATTCCTTCTAGCTCTGTCCCTATTAAGTGCTGCTTGATGATCTTCTTCCTCCTGCTGTCTAGCCCTTTCCTTAGAATTCGGGCTAATGCCAACCTTTTATTTTCTTTGCCTATAACTAGGTAGTGGTTTACTCAACAGTCTCTCGAATACTGTAGATGGCTAATTCAATGTAGTTGGATCATCATAAACCCATTCATGTCGGGCTCGAAGCTCATACTATTTCTATCTTTCCATCTTACAATTCTGTTGTATGGTTTGCTTATGCTTAGGATCAAGTAGAATAGGGGATTGACTTGACATTGAGAACTGTTCATACACTGGTGTATACCTAAAAAGCAGTCAAAAAATGAAAACCAACATTCTCTAAAACATCAATCAATAAATAAGTAGTCGTATTCCCTGATAACGGTGCCAAAAATTTGTTATGGTCCACACCATACCTCCTAAAATATATAATCCGGTTACTTATGAGATATAGAACCCAATAAGGTTGGGATCGAATCCATAGGGAATAGGACAAAAATCTATCACTAACTTTCTAACAGAGTTGTAAAGTACATAAAGTAAATTTGGGGGGGGGGGGGAGTTGTAAGAACAATAGTAATAGTAATAATGCTGGAAAATATGGTTGTTATCAGTAGAGACGACCACTAGGATTATATTCCCGCTGACTTATTAACTCCATAGACTTATCGCACCCGTCAAACTATCTCGGTGCGTTGCATGTAGAATCTAACAAGTTATGTATAATCTAACCATATCTTGACCTTAGTTTGGGTGAATTTCACTAATCTCCTCTCGGTCTCTGAGAGTCTCATTGCTAACCCTTATTCTGGATCATAGATTAACTATCTCCCCTCGATCTCAAGTTGATTAGATAAGGTTGGTAGCTTTAAATTACTATTGTGATCTCCTTTTCCTAATATCAACCTCTCTTGAGTTAGTGTCAAATACAAGAAGGTTCCTAACATTTGAAACCATCAAGAAAGCAATAAAAACAAAGAAAACCATAATACATGCAAGAACACCAATTAATAATGCCTTTGCACTTCCTCTACTTTGTTAATCCATCAGGTTTCCACAACTCTAGTTATGGGGTTTAGCTGTTCATGATCATATGAACACACATAGACTTAATAATTGAAACCATATGAATGGTCTCACAAATAATTAAGAATGAAAACCCAAATCTCAACTTTATATCAAACTCTAAAAACCAATAACAAGAATTCTAAGATCAAAATTGTATCTCAGAACTCAAAACTATGTGATAAGTCTATAAAGTGTGTGAACTGCATAACCTAATAAGGAAACATCCGATGGGTATTTGTAGAAACATCAGAAAACCTATCCTAAACAAAGTAGGAAATCAGAGTCGGCATAACCTATGACCCTACTTACGAGCCGCAAGTAGAAGCTATGGGGCATAGGTAGGTTCGTAGGAATTAGAAGAATCTTCAAGTATTTTGAACCCTACATATGAGGGGTACTTACGGGTGGTAGGTAGTACCATGCCCCTGTAGGTAGGGTCCATACGCATCAGAACGAGACTTTATCTAAAAAAACTCAGCCTTGCTACCTTCGTCGGCCACTTATAGGCCCGTAGGTATCCCTCATAGGTAGACTCTAAGCTTCTTTTCAACACTTTTTGCTCCTACTCTGCTCTGAACTCTATTTTCCTACAAAACCAACACAAAACACATCACTTCAAGCAAAAAATACCTAAGTACTTTTATAATTTACTTGTATTAAGCATCGAAATTGCCATGAAACTATGGCACTTCACACATCCCCAAGATACTGATCTGGCTTCTCAACAATCTTATGCCAGAGACACCTATTACTGAGATGGTATCACTTTCCTACAATCATAACAAGCCTTAGAAAACTTAACCTATTAATGACCATATACTTACCCTGATTGGCTAACCAACTTACATATGGGGCACTCCTTTCACCAATTTGGACATCCTCACAATCATAACACGCCCACCGAATTAGAGTGGCCTCCATTGCCTGATAACCTAGACCGAGAGCCCATGATAGCTAATTGTAACTCTATCCACTGTGACCACCATGACGTGTCTGAGAATCACCTTTAACTGAGGTGCTACCTATATGGGCCTGATAGGATGAGAATGATGGTGATCTCTATTGGAATGATCGCTACCTTCAAATGAATACCACTGGAATTTTACTAATGATAGAGCCTATTACTGCCACCTCTGTATGTCTTGAGACACGCCCACTCTATAGTGCTTGCATGATCAACAACTTAGAAAAAACTAGACCTAACTTCTACCAAATGCGTTGATGCTAAATGAAATGGTAAATTCAAGCCTTCAACAAACCTCTACACCATCGCTTGCTTTATGGGAAAAATCATAGATGTATGCCTAGCCCACTTGAAAACCCTATCTGATACTCTAAGAATAATAAGGTATCTTGCTAAGGACCTAGAAACCTAAGTCTATCTTAAGAACTAATTAATGTACCTAACACCACCCTTCCAGTGGCGTATCCTTAAAAAGGCTCAAAATACCTAACAAGGTATCCTAAAGAACTGAGGTAGTCATAAGCCCTGCTAGAGCCGGGGCTGGCTCCAAATCCTCTAGCTTATGTTGTTGATGCTCAATATCAATCTTTGACTTTCTAGCCTGACGCTGAATTGAGACTCTGGTAATATGTGTAGAAGTCTCATCCACATCTATTGACAACCGTATGTTATCCATCCTAGAAGGAATGGATATATAAAAAGTCCTTATAGATTGAAAGGAGTAAGAACACATGGTAAAGTATCAAGAAATGGAATTTCCTAAGAATGCCTTATAGCCTCCTAAAGATAGGATATAGATGTTATCATATGGATCTACAGGAATACTAGGTATTTTGCTCTTGTACGAATGATACCAATGAACCTAGGCTCTGACATCAAACTATCATGATCCAAAATCTCAGGTCATGATGGAAACTACTATAACACAACAATATATAAGCCAACCGGCATTGAGAATGATGAGTAATGGTTAAAAGAGAAAACATAACCAAAGGGAAACCAAAACTAAATAGATATACTAATATACAAAATAAGAAACTACAATCCTGAATAAATATAGAGAAACAACCAGAATAATAAAAATATACCCCCATGACCTAGTATCAATCAGTGCAAGAGCGACTAAACATAACATAAGTATTAGGTAAATACCATGGATACAAAGCTATCTTTGATATACAATGTAAAGACCAATTTAGCAAAATAAAGGAATATGGAAGAAATCTAAATGCTAGGAGCTCACATCTAAGTCTCTGATCCAAGACAACTCTAGATAAGCTACACTTCAGTAGTGAGAAATTAAACTAGGATCTATAAAGTTTTGAAGTGCAGTATGAGTACCAAACATGCGGTACTTAGTAGGCGTAGGCCTACTAAACTCTAAAGACGAACGCAAGTACAAATAACATGTAAGAAAAGGATATACAATGAAAAATACTAAAGAAAAAATGATATACAGTATAAATAAGTTGAGAACTGGTAATACTAACGAAGAAAGGTCTACAAGATGCACCTAGACTACAAGTACTTGCCAATATCCAAGCTGCTACAAGCTATATACTAAAAATCAAATAATAACCAACCAAATGCTTATAAGATTGAAAGGTACACAACATCAAACATAACCTAATTGGCCCCATAATACCAATAGGTACAAACAAGAAATAAATATACTATGGAAAGACAATGCATATGAATGAATTAGTGCAACAAAAGTAAAGTGATGTAATATGGTAAAAATACCACATCTAACCCTTGTATATACACCTCCTTTGGCCATGTGGCTTGTAAGGTAGGACCCATAGGGTATATCTCTACCCTAACACTGTTATTCCTAGATAGAGAAACCTATAAAAGACCTAAGATATCCATATATACTACCTCAAACTAAACTAGTACATCTAAAGATAATCCATGATAAATCCACTTTGTAATCACACTAGAGATAAGTATGAGTATGATAAGCACCCGATCTCGATCTAAGGCTAAATAAGTAGTAATAGTCAAATCCAAAGCCTAAGATCGACTTAGGACTAGGATAGAAATCAGTAACAATCAATGCCCGACCTCAAGCTAAGACTAGAGTAGTAGAATAGGTGCATCTTGATCTTCAAATCCATCATATAATAGTAAGGGTGGTATGACATCCGCTTAAAAATAAGTACGAGTAAGAAATGATAATACGTACTTTTTGAAAAATAGTAGTGAAAATCAATGTTTTCCTTGGAATCCTACCACTATACATGGTCATGCTCTCATAAGTGTATGAATTCCATCAAAAGTATCCAAATAATAGAAACATAATCATACAAATAGACTTATGCATGTATCATGACCTTCGAAGATAGGTATACTAACCCAAAAACCCAATTAGTTTTCATCCAAGGCCTTGGGCCCATCAATGTACAATGCCAAATGCGTATATCTATATATATAAACACAATAAACCAACAGAAATATGAGAATAAGTAGGATAAAATATGATACTGATATGTCAAACTTGAAAAAACCAACCTAGTTGCGAGGTACTAACCCAAACCTATACTAAGGATCGTTAATCTTATTTTAAGGTTGTTTCACATAAATAAAATTCCCTATCCTTATCTGAGTTGTAGACATAAAATGGGTAAATATATAAGCCAAGGGTCAATACTAGTGGACCACACCATACCGAAGAGTCTAAGGTCCACATATTACCAAAAATGGTCATATTATATATTATTCACTTTATGGAATTATGATACTAACTTAAGAGGAACCCATTCTAAGGCAAACAACTACCCAAACTAAACTATGTCTTTTAATTCTAATTTCAATGATACTACATATGCTAGGCCAGGCGAAAAGAGGAAGGGGTTTAATGACTCACACTGTTGTTCCATGTGAAAATTCCCCAAAAATAGTAAAGAACAAACTCAAAATAGACCGACAAAAGTTAAATTAGGGAGAAAATCAGGGCCTAAGGCTATTTGGGCCATGAGGCCCAATAAGGGTCTGGGCTAGATTATAGATAACTAATGCAACAGTTGTATAATCTCTGTAGTGTTACCACTGATACAACAAAAGTTCCACTATAGCGGTAAAGAGTAGTGTGCTAGCCGAGGGATTTCTAGAACCCCTTTTTCTTAAAATTTTACTAGGTTATGCCTTCCTTCAAAACAATTGAAAACCTAAATCTCCCTAACCTTGAGATTTAAAATTCCAAGGTTCATGAGAGAAGTTTAAAGGTACATTTGGAGGGAAACTAATATAGGAATACATCTAGCATATGCGGTATAACTCACTCCTTTATATAGTATTGCCTTTTGTCTAAGAGGTAAGCTATGGCCTAAATTGTAGCTACTATACTTAGGATAGATGTAATTAATATTAAAAGTAACATTGGGAGTATCATACATTTGGCCTTCGGGCATGAATTTGACGGTTGGATATATTAAAAAGTCGACTAGGGTAATCATAATGGTGTGACTGCAAGTTATGATAATATATTAATTATGATGGGGATGGATGAAGAGTTTGAACATATGTGCATAGTTTATTACATTTTTTTGTCTTGAATTATAAGAAAGAGTTGACTTTGATCATATCAAATTACAAGGTAGGTACCTAAGGGATCTTGGTTAACTCTAACATATTAGTGATCGGATTTTCATTAAAGGAGAGTAATTAAAAGATGAAATAAAATACATTAGGGGCTGAAAATTAGCATAACTAAACTCTAAGATTGATGAGTGTGCATAAAAGAGCAATAATATCAAATCGGTATAGAATCCTTGATATGAGAGGTTAAAATAAGAATAGAGGATAACAACAAATAAATAGTATTAGTCACAACCCGATATACAAGTCATGATGACACCTACTTTATCCCGCCAGTTAGTAGGACAAGTTGTAGCCCAAAGCTACGCATAAAGGGCTAACTTGGTGGAAAATGGCCTAAAAGCCTAAAATCAACATTTAAAGACATAAAATAGCAAATAAGCAGTCAAAATAGACTAATAAATTGATGAAAGATCAACAGTCATCCCACAATCTAGAAGTGTTGGTATAAAGCTAGTGCAAATGAACATAAGTACTAAAACTGTCAAATGCAATCCATCTCAGAAAATGAAAGATATGAATAATAAAAGGAAAAAAAAGGAAACTTTGAGTTTGAGTGCTAACCCAATCTCTAAAATCAGACTGAGCATGATCGTCACATCAACGACGACTACTAATACATGGATCTGCACCAAAAAGAATACAAAAGTGTAGTATGAGTACCAAAACCAAGGTACTTAGTAGGCAACAATGGTCGACTGAGCTAAATTATGATCTAAATAGGATAAACTATGAGATAAATAATCCATATCAAGGTAAAAGGGAAAACCATGAAATAAGATCCAATGCCATTATGCATAAATAATTAAATGAATACAAAAAAGTAACATAAAGACCAAACAACTATAACAACTAAATTGGGCCTTATAAGCCAATAAATGTGAAAAGTAAATAACCCAATGCAGTCCCTATTAAAATTGGAGGGTAAAATAAAAGGAAAGTAAATAACCAAATAACCGTAAATTACCAATTATCATGGCTTAACTAAGAATCCATCCAAACCGTATTAAATCATAAATAACTACCAATGCCAAGATTGAATCAGAATCAATAGCATTATCATCATTATCATCATTTGTCGGACCTAAAGCGAAACTCATATTTTCAATATCATAATTAGATGCTGGACTTGAACTAGAACTCATATTATCCATATCATCATCAAATACTAGAATTGTATCGGAACTCATATTATCAGAATTATCTCTAATGCCAAACTTGAATCGAAAAGCATCTCAATATTATCATACACTCATTTGCCATACTTGAACTAGAACTCAATATCAATAAACTACCGAGTTTTACCAGAATTAACATCAACTTCTAAATACCGAAACAACATGAACCATTAAGCATATAATCTCTTCAAAATCCCAAAATAAGCATTTCAAAGTGTATAACAAGCGTATAAAAGTCTACAAAAGCTAATACGAGTATTGACCTAAGGTGGGGCGGAGGAGGCCCACTTTTAATCCCCAAAATCCATTTTAAAGGCAAATTCTACCCCGGACTAGGATAAGGTATCTAAATCCACTTATAGATGTTAAATAAGCAATAAATAATCCTTGGATATAAATCCTACCTAAAACATGAGAAGCTAAATAAATTGCGACTAAATTACTATTTCAAGATAGCCTGAACAATTGGACTAACACAAATATTGTCACTCTTAATTTCCACACCTAATCCCATTCCATGTATACAATATTATCATAATCATACTACAAAATAGCTCAATCTAGGAAGAGGGTAGACCTAGCCTACCTAGGCACCGAAGAAAAGCCCAAAGAACTATTAAATCACCATTTTTGCTTTTGAGAAGCTTTCGCAAGGTGCCAAGCTATAAAAATCACAATCTACCCATAAATTTAGAGCAATTATACCCATATTTCACCTTTATACTTTGGGTCTAAAATTACATAAATATCCCATATGGGGCTCATTTACGGAACCACACATTCAAAACTAACACAACGTCCCTCTATGCTCAAGGAACATTTACCTTATAAAATGAGTGAATTTTGAGCTCTAATGGTGCTATAATCTAGCCACCAAAATTTGACGGATTTTATAAAAAGATTGAGGGATTAACCATGAAGTTAATGGAAGCTTACCAAAAATTCGTTGAAGAAATACATAAATTAATTTAACCAAAGCTACAAAATCACCCAAAAATGATTCTGCCAAATTTTCCCATTTTTTTATGGTTTAATATTCTTGAGAATGGTTGAAAAATGTTGAAAATTAGGCTAAGTGGGTAATTTATATCCTTCCTTGGTACGTTGATGCTGCTTAAGTGGACACTGAGTCACTTAAGAGACATTTGGGTACCTACACATGTACTGCTTAAGAAGTCCCATACCAATCTAGTGGTAGGGGTTCCACTTAAGTGAACCTCCCTTGGGTTGAAAACCAGTTGCTTAAGTGATAGGCCGTCCCTTTTAACAGCCAAAAAGGATGCTTAAGCGGTGTACTAACACCAGTTGAGACTTTGAATTTTTCCAAGTCTCCGCCAACCTCTCCAGATTCATTTGGAATCACTTATATGCAAACAACCTATGCTATCTTATCAAATTCGTTGTTCTAGACTCAATGGCGTAGTCAAATTTCCATCTGAGGTTGTTTCAATAAAAAGTGGGTCTCTAACCTATATACCATTTTTCTTATATTTTAGCCATAGCCTAAAATGAGTTCGAAAGCCTCGGGACCCAAACCAAGGGTCAACTTAGCCTAAAATCAATATTCCAAAGGAG
Source organism: Capsicum annuum (assembly GCF_002878395.1). NCBI lineage: Eukaryota > Viridiplantae > Streptophyta > Magnoliopsida > Solanales > Solanaceae > Capsicum > Capsicum annuum. Next base: position 119,299,229 of record NC_061111.1, on the reverse strand, counting down.
TTGGAACTATCTGAATTTATGTAGAAGATTGTTTGACTAAAGTTTTGACTGGTAGCCAATTTCAACTATGGAAGACTTCAAAACAAGGAATTGTCTTTAAAAACCAAACAAACTTCCCAGTAACAGAACCGTTAGTTCGAATGAGTACTTGGAGTAGCTATAGGAAAGCTCTAAATAATAAAAATGAGTGGAAATATAGAAAATGACCTAGACGGTCATTGTAATATCCACTCTTAAAAGAATATTTGTCCACAAAAGTAAAGTTTTTGGATGTACCTGAAGCCTTAACAGGTGAGGATACTGGGTTCACATCTCACTCTTGGTTTCCTAAGTAGCCTTCTATATTAGTTGATGTCTCCACTGAACCTTAACTACTAGAATGTATCTAGTGTGCAGCCACTTGACATAACTAGTATAAATGAGCACAAGCTCCTCCACGATGGCCATCTGGTCATTCGACTAAATTGAGTCCAATCTAAGAGCATGAGAAGGGTAAGAAATATATCACCGCAACATAGAAACATGGAAATCTAGATGGACATAAACAAAATTTAGGGTAAGGCAAACTCATAATCCACCTCACCAACTGTGCGAAGAATCTCAAAGCGTCCAATATATCTGAGGTTGAGCATGCCTTTCCTTCAAAACCTTATCACACTCTTGATAGGCAATACTTAGAGGAATACCCAGTCATCAAGGCACGAAGTCTATAGTGTTCATAAGCCTTCGGCCTACTTTGAACTACCCCCAACCTATCCTAAATCAACTTGACTCTATCTAATGACTCCTGAGGTAAGTTAGTACCACAAGGTCTAATCTTGAAATTCTAAAACCATCTAATTAATTAACGACATCACCTACAATATAAAGGCACAAAAGGTGTCATCTCAATATTCGAATGGTAGCTATTATTATATGTAAACTCTACCGAGGCTAAGTGTTGCTCCTAATGACCTCAAAAACCCATAACACAGGCTAATAGCATATCCTCAGGAACCTAAATAGTTCTCTATGATTATTTGTCAATCTTAAGACAAAAGGTTGTACTAAGATCCGCCTGAGTACCCAACTCCTCCTGGAAACTCTCCAAAAGCTAGAAGTGAACACTGAACCCAGTCTGAAATAATAGATATAGGCATACCATGCATACAGACTCTCTCACTAACATAGATATGAGCCAATCTTTCGGCATTAACGGACATATGAATAGGAATAATATGTGCCAACTTGGTCAACCGATCTATATTGACCCAGATATAATAAGAACCACAAGAAGTACGAGGCTGTCATGACCTAATTTATTAGTCATGATGGGACCTACTAAATCCCGCTAGTAGGTAATCTAAACCATAACTTGGAGCTAACATAATGGGTTAATTCGGTAGAAATGCCCAATATAGGAAAATTTCAAGAACATAATTTATAGATAAGAAAAGGGTTTTATATAGATAAAACAATTTATGGATAAGCAAAGTGTTCTATATAGATAAAAAAATTAGTAAAAGATGCTATCAAATGACCTGGTAAAGCCAGTACAAAAGAATCAAATACAAATAATACAACTTCAAATGTTTAGAATAGTGAAAAATATTTTTCTCGATAACTAAAGACTAAATAACAAAAGAGAGAGGGACATAGATAGCTTGGACCCCAAGACCTCCCCCTATCACCAAAAATATCAACACAGCATGATCAATAATCAATGGCTACAACTAGTGCTCGAGTGTGATGAAGAATGGCCAAAATTGTGAAAAAAGAGCCCTTTTATACCCAGTCTAGGTACTCGAGAGTCACTAACATGACCCTAATTTTGTCGATTGCGGCATTTCACTTTTGCCACCCGAGTTGCAATTGTGACACCCTTTCACAATCGTCGTATCTTATTTTCACAAGTGAGTTGTGATCACCGTCCATAGAGCCGCTATTATGGTGCACTAGATGATAGCAATGGACTTGGAATTTCTACGTCCCCACCAATCCTTCGGGATTCATTCAGAATCTCGTATATGCAAATAAACTATGTAACCATACCAAATTCGACACTCCAGACACAATGGCATGATCAAATTTTCCATCCAAGGTCGTTTAACCAAAATATGTGTCCCACACCCATATTGCATTTTCTTAACTTCCCGACCAATAGCTGGAAATGAGCTCATGAGTCTTGGGACCTGAACCAATGGTCCACCTAGCTTAAAATTAATATTCTAGATATGCTGGCGAAGTTAGAGTTTTCATACAGGATAGTTTTATAGAATATTTTGAGCAGTGACCATTTGAAACCAGCAAAGACTTAAAAATAGGGAAGTGGCTCTAAAAACCACATGAACTGCCTAGTAATCAAACTGTTAGTCCCACCAAGTCATAAATGACTTGGGGCAGCTACGAAAAATCTTTAATGTTAAAAATAAGTAGAAATATGAAAAATGACCTTAAGGGTCATTATAATATCCACTACTAAAAGAGATTTTATTCACGAAAGGTAAGGATCAAGATATACTTGAAGTCTCAAACAAGAACTGGGTCTACATCTTGCTATCGACCTCCCAAGTGGCCTTCTCAAGTTGGTGGTGTATCCATTAAACCTTAACTATAGGAATCTCTTTAGTACAAAACCTCCAAACATCACTAGCCAAAATGTGTGCAGGCTCCTCTGCAAGAGTCATACGCTCATCTAAGTGGACTGAGTCCAATATAAGCATATGAAATGGATAAAGAATTTATTTATGCAACATAGAAACATGGAAAACTGGATTGGCAGTAGCAAAATCCGAAGGTAAAGATAACTCATAGTCTACCTCTCCAACTGTGCAAAGAACCTCAAAAGGCCTAATATACCTAGAACTGAGCTTTTTCTTCCTCCCGAAACTCATCACACCCTTCATCGGTGGCACACAGAGGAATACACGATCACCTATTCCAAATCTCAAGGCAAGAAGCCTATAGTCCACATTGGCTTTCTACCTACTCTAACCTGCTCATAATCTATCCTAAATCACCCTGACATTATCCAATGACTCCTAAAGTTAATCTATCTCACAGGACCTAATCTCGAGAGTCTTAAACATCCAATCAGAGAATCGCATCTCTGACCTTACAAATCCTTAAAAGGCGCCACTTAATACTCGAATAATAGTTATTATTATATGCAAATACTAGCTAGGCTAAGTGCTGCTCCCAGTGGCCTAAAAAATCAATAACAGAGGCTCAGAGCATATCCTTAAGTACATAAATAGTCTGCTCAGACTAGCCATCTATCTATGTATGAAAAGTTGTACTAAAATCTACCTGAGTATCCAACTCCTCATGAAATGCTCTCCAAAATCTTGAAGTGAACATAGAACTGCAGTCTAAAATGATAGAAATGGGCATATTATGCAAATGGACTACCTCCCAAGTATATATATGGGCTAACCTCTCATCACTATAGGGCGATTGAAAGGAATGAAATGTGACTACTTGGTGAAATGATCCATAATGACCAAAATAGCATTAGAACCACAGAAAGTGCAAGGCAAACCACTGAAGAAATCCACAGTTATCTGCTCCCATTTTTACTTGAAAATAGGTAACTTCTGAGTCAAACCAACTGGTTACTGATGCTCGACCTTTACCTACTGACAACATAGGAAACGAGCTACCAATCTGCCATATCTCTCTTTATACCACTCCACTAATAATATTGTCTCAAATCTCTATACATGTTGGCTATGTGAGGATGAATGGAAGATCTCGAATCATGAGAGTTATGCAAAATAACCTAAATAAGGTCATCGATTCTTGAAGAACAAATGTAGCCATCAAATCTCAAAATACCCTCAGAATCTATGATGTTCCTCTCCAACTCACCACAAAATAACTGGTCACGAAGGAAGCAAAGCTTACTATCCTCAAACTGACGATCTCAAATTTGCTCAAATAATGAAGACCTCACCTCAACACTATCAAGAATCATGCCAGGGTCTGAAATATCAAGGCAAACCATTAAGTAGGCTAAGGACTAAATGTCCCGTGCCAATGGATTATGGGAAACTAAAAAGCAAGCCAATTTACCCATAATCACTGTCTTTTGACTCAAGGTATTTGCTACCACATTTGCCTTGCCTAGATGATATAAGATGGAAATATCATAATCCTTAAGCAACTCCATCTGTCTATGCTGACTAACATTAAGGTCTCTTTGGGTCATAAGATCCTGAAAACTGTGATGATCAGTGAAAATATTACAATGCATGCCATAAAGATAATACCTCCAAATCTTAGGTACCAAAAATACCACAGCCAACTCCAAATCATGAGTGGGGTAGTTGCACTCATGTACCTTATGCAGTCTTGAAACATTAGCAATGAAACAACACTTCTGCATTAATACACAACCCAAACCGACACTAAACGCATCATAAAACATGGTGAATCCCTCACCCTCAATAGGAAAAGCTAAAATAGGAGCTAAAGTGAAGAAGTACTTGAGCTTTCCCAAGATGGACTCATACTCCTCGAACCATAAAATAAGATTCTTTTTCCTAGTCAATCTGGTCATAGAGGCTAAATTACTAGGAAAACCCTTAATGAATCATGTAAAATAACCAGCCAAACCAATGAAGCTACGAACCTTAGTTGGAGATGTAGGTCTATCCCAATCACAAATCACCTCAACCATAGCCGGGTCTACCATAATCCTATCCTTAGACACCATATGTCTAAGAAATGTCACCAACTCAAGCCAAAACTCACATTTAGAGAACTTGGCGAAAAACAGATAATCTCTCAAAGTTTGGAGTGCGATCATCAAATGCTATACATGCTCCTTTTTAATCCTCGAATACACAAGGATGTTGTCGATGAACACAATTATGAAGGATCCCAAATAACGTCAGAACACTTTTTTCATCAAATCCATGAACACACCTGGATCATTAGTTAACCTAAATAACATCACCAAGAAATCATAATGACCAGAATGGGTCTTAAAGGTTGTCTTTCAAATATCCTTAGCCCAAATCCTCAACTGATGGTAACTAGATCTGAAATCTATCTTTGAAAACACCACTGCACACTGAAGCTAGTCAAACAAATCAGCAATGCAAGGCATAGGATAATGGTTCTTTACGGTCACATTATTAAGCTTTCTTTAAACAATACACATATGCTTGGAGTCATCTTTCTTCTTCACAAATAACACCAAAGCTTTCCAAAGACGCATTCTATCTAATAAAACCCTAACCAAAAATATCTTGAACCTGAGAATTTAGCTTCTTGATCTCGATAGAAGCCATAAGGTATTGTTCTATAAAAATAGGTTGGGTACCAAACTCGAGATTAATAGCAAACTTAATCTCAAGGATAGGGGAAATACCAGGTAGGTCAGTAGGGAACACATTAGAAAACTCATAGATTACAGAAATAGAGTCAAGCAATAGACTCTACACACTAGTTTCACAAATATAAGTGGGGTTAGACTCACAATCCCTCAAAATAAAACTCCTAGCACAAACATAAGAAATAACCCTCGTTATCTCACGGCTAACCGCTCCTTACCACACGACTGGGGCACGCCAGGCATAGCTAAGGTAACGATCTTGGAAAACATTCCATGCCTGAATGATAGTGGGATAACCATTCCTTGCCTAGAATAATATGAAAGTACACCATATCTGGAATAATAAGATCAACATAATTATCAACATCTCTAATAGTCATAACACATGATTTGAAAACTCAATTCACTACTAAAGAATCACACACAGGAGTAGATACGCACAAAGGCAAAGATAATAAATCCCAAAACAACTCCAATTGTGGTGATAATAGGTAGAAATATAAGAATAAGTAGATCCTAGATCAAATAAGCAAGGGCCAACTGGCAACACACCAAAGTCATACCTGTAACAACAAAATTCAAAGACTCAGCCTCGGGTCTAACAAGTATTGCATATAATTGACCACGCCTGCAACCTAGCTGGGCACTTGATCAACCTTCTGTCCTGCTTGACTGAGAACCTTCTCATGTAACTTGGGAACCACCCTTGCAAACATGAGAACCACCTTTAGATGAGGGATGAACTGCTCTAATAGGAAAAGTAACCTGAGCTCAAACAACAATCACCCTATGACTAGGGCAATCTCGCGAATAGTAACTAGGAGTTCCATAAGTAAAATAGGAAACATAAGCTAAACCAGAACTAATAGATCCTACTGTCTCAAAATAACCACCATGTTTATAATGAACAAAAGAGAAACCCTTTGAAGATATATCACTACCCTGGCTAGGGCGATCACTAGCACTAGACTAACTTCCATCAGTAATTTGAGAGCTGCCTGAACAAGTCGACTAGGCTGACTCTGAGGCTGATAGGATGACACAGAGGACACCTACTCTGAGAAATGCCATCTCTGGTTGGGAACTATGATAGATCCCACTGAATGTGCCTTGAAACCTAGGACTCTTATCACGACCCTCATAGTGTATCTTCTTTATCACCTGAGCATGATCCAACACCTCAGCAAGAGACCTACCTATAGCAATTAATGTCCGAGTAGACATATGATGCGGATTCTCAAACCTCTAACAAAGAAGTGAACTCTCTCATACTCAATATTAGGAATAGAAGCTCCATGCCTAGCCAACTCGTGAAAAAGATCCTTATACTCATCAACTATCATGGAGTGCTACTCTAATCTAGAGAATTGATCCTTTAAATAATCTCTAAGGTTATGAGGCATGTACTTATCCAAGAATATCTTAGAGGTCTGAGCCCATGTCAAAGGAGAAAATCTAGCTGGTCTAAAATCCATATAACATCTCTACCAATGTCGACCAGTCAAGTCCAGCTAAAATATAGTGTAATCTATACCATCAGTCTCAATAAGGCCTAAATTACCGAGCCTATACACAAGCAATTAGGAACTCATATACAATCTCACCCGGTGCACCAGAAAACCTAGGTAGAGCCAATCTAAAAATTCTTCCCAATATCTTCTACTCCCAGAAGACAAAGTAGGCTAAGCAACCATTGGCTAAGTAACTACCAACTGAGCAACTACCAATGTAGGAGGAACCTCAATTCTGAGAGTCACAGCTACAAGCTATGCCCCCACCTGAATACCACTCTGATTTATAGACTCTATATTATCAGATGGTGCACCACCAATTAAATCCAAAAGATGAACCAACGTATTTGTAAGTACTAAAGAATAAATAAACCCTGGTAGAGCCTAGGCTTGTCCCTAGCCCATCGCTGGCTGGGGTAGAAGAATCTCAAACTCAAGAGCAAGAATAGGACCTGGGGAGGATAACCTATCCTGGACCTAGCTGGGGACAAATCTTGCGGCTTTCTACAACCTCTAGGAAATACACTAATAGGAGTAGGATTCCTGAGCTCGGTCTAAGGACCCTCATCTTATGTAGCGGAAACACATGTCCTGGCCATCTATGAAATAGTAAAGTCAAGGAAATTCTCTACAAACAAACTCAAACTCTTAGCATGATATAAATAAAAGAAGTGATGAATTTCAAAGAATGTCCCATAACCTCCCAAAGATAGGAAATGGATGTCATTATTCTGATCTGCAGGACTCTACTAGAAACTTGCTCTTGTAACAATAATATCAGTGTAACATAGGCTTTAATACCAATTTATCATGACCTAATTTATGAGTCATGATGGCACCTACTAAATCCTATTGTAGGTAAGCCAAGCCATAACTCAGAGCTAACACAAATAGTCAATACAAGATACCATCCCACGATCTGGTTTAGCCAGTACATGAGCATCTAATAACAATAATACAAGTTCAAATGTTTAGAATAGTCAACAACATCTATCTCGATAACTAAAGACTAAATATCAAAAGATAGAGGGAAATAGGTGACTCCCACTCTAAGATCTCACCCTATCTTTAAAAATATTAATATAGCACAATCGACGATCAACGACGATAACTAGTACTCGAATTGCACCAAAATGGATACAAAAGTATAGTATGAGTACCAAAGCAATGGGTACTTAGTAGTCATCATCGGCCGTTTGAGCGAAATCATGATATAAGTATGATGAAATGCAAAATAACATAACCAAGTCAAGGTATAAAAACAAACCCGAATCTTCTCCAACATTGCTCTACATAATAAGTAATTACATTGGAATAACAATATAACATAAGGCATCAACACATGGCAACATCTTTATGCATAATATGTAAAAAATGTAGAATAATAACTTATCATAAAGCAATAACACAAGCAAACATAACTACAAAATTATCTCTCATACGCCAATTAGTGCAGAGAAGTAAATAACTTATCACAGATTACCATATGTCTAGAGAGTACACTCAAGGGTAGGATAAAGCAATTGACCAACATTGTACCTAACCTTCATTATTATCTAACAATCACTCCACAATTGTCATCAATAAGTTATTACCAATAATTCACAATGTACCCACATTCCATAATTTTGTCATCATTTAACAAACACATCATTGATACCCACTAGTAACCATTTATTAGCTAACAATATCTTATTAACTAATCTATTTGATTTAATATAGCCTCTAGTCATCATTTAACAACTATCTACAAAAATCCAATTATTGTTATTTATTTGACAACCATCATTTACCAAGTAATATCATTTGTTATCAAACCACTATTTATCAATTAAACAACACTCCTCACTAATCATTATTTATCACTAGTGATCAATTATTACTAATCATCAATTATCCTTCCTTATCACCATTTACCACTTCCGATTTATAACCAATGCACCTCCAATAAATAGTGATAAGGAAGGATAATTGATAATTAGTAATGATTGATTACTAATGATAAATAAAGATTAGTGAGGAGTGTTGTTTAATTGATAAATGGTTGTTAGATAAAAAATGATGTTAGTGGATAAATGGTGGTTGTCAAATTAATTTCAATAAGCGGATATTTGGTAGATAGTTATTAAATGATGACTAGAGGTAATATGAAGACTAGTAATCAAATGGATTAGTTAATAAGAGATAGCTATTCATTGGGCATAGCCAGATTCAAACCAGTAGATGTACAATAGACACATTAATATAATCATCTGGCATTGCCGAGTATCAGTGCATCATCATAAATGTCCTTCGGCTTTGCTGGGTATATATCATCACAATCATCCTCTAGTGACTTGCTGGGTATATATCATCACAATCGTTTTGCGGCCTTGTTGGGCATTAATATATTATCATAATCATCCTCCAGCCTTGCTAAGGATTAATATATCATTAGAATCATTCTCTGGCCTTGTCAGTATCAATATATCATCATAATTATCCTCTGGGTTTGCCGAGTATAAATATATCATCATAGTCAGTGAAAAAATCAATAGCATTAAGTCATCATATAATCAAGTATCATGATTTCAACCATAATTGATAGCTTAACTTCTTATATAATCAATAAGCATGACTTCTAATATAATTCATGGAACAATTACTAATACTATTATTAGGGATGTTTCTAGCATGATTACTTGAATAATTTCTTAGCATGATCATTATCGAAACCAATATCATGAGCAATGACATATCAATAGTATATTCGGTGTTTTAGCATTAGCATAAAAGATAGTTTACAATTTGAATTATTGATAGTCATCAAAGTATGATTTATAGCATATTAATAGAGAAATCCATAGCATTTTCACTAACTTACAATAGCATGATCCCTCGCTAACCATAGGATAACCACAATCTAATCAATTAGTCCATGAGCATTACTTCTAATGTCATTATCACCATAATCAATTACCATGATCCCTAAGTATTGCCTGAATAAGAACTTACTAGATACTTAACATCTTAAAAAGGTGTCAAGATAACTAATATTTAGCTTGACTTAAAGTGGGTCAAGAGCCCATTTTTAAATCCCCAACATACATTCTAAGTCAAGTTCAACCCTGGACTAGGCTAAGGTATCTAAATACATTTTTAGATGTATAGAAAGCCACAATTTGCCTTAAGGTAGAGATTTTTCTCAAACACAACAACTAAGCCAATATATTAACTAAGGCAACCTTCCTTAATAAAGGAACTAAGGCCAATTTTACCCTAAGCATGTGTGTCTAAAGGAATTTTTATCTAACTTGAGTGATTTAAATCATTCTTATGCTAAACATAAGTCATGAAGCCTAATTCACCTAAGGCATAAGGGAACAAGCCAAGTATTTCAACTCTATGGGATAAAATAGCCTAAATGGTCCAATTAGCCCAAATCTTGCATTTCATCAATCCAACACCTAAAACCCATCACAATCTCACAAGATATCATAAACATACTTTTATATAGAATAATCTAACAAAGGATAAACCTATCCTACATCAATGCTAAAGAAAGCTTAGTGAACTGCTAAACCACCATTTTTCCCTTCTGAGAAGACTCTTCAAGATGCCAAGCTATCAAAAACACATTCTACTAATCAATACGAGGATAATGATATCCATAATGCACCATTGTGCTTTGGGTCCAAAAATCACAAAAAAATCCCATGTTGTTCCCACTTATGGAAATTGTATTTCCAAAATCAACCCAATATTTTACATGATCAAGGAAGCATCACCTTAAAAAATGGGTGAAAACAAAGCTAAATTGAGGCTCAAATCAAGCCCTAAATGTTTTACGGTTTTGCACCATAAATTAAGAAATTTCACCAAGAAAAGGATGAATTATTACCTCAAATCATAATAGAATCATGAAATTAAATGTTAATCTAGATTTTCAATCACCAACAAGCTTCAGTTTTAAGCTCTCACACTATTTAGGGTTTTTATCTGTCAAGCAAGTGATGAAAGAATGGCCAAAATCATGGAAAATGGCCCTTTTATACCCAGTCTAGGTACTCAGGAGTTGCTGCCGTAACCCCAATATTGGTGATTGAGACATCTCACTTTTGCTTCCCCAGTCCCGAATGCAACACCCCTTCATGATTGTGGTATCTCCTCTACTCAAGCGAGTCATGATGGTGGTCCAAAGAGCCATTATCGTGGTACACCAGATAATAACAATGGTTCCAAGTACCAGCCAAGCCCTTAGGATTCATTCAAAATCCCACATACACAAATTATGTAACCATACAAAATTCAACACTCTGGACTCAATAGAACAATTGGAATTTCCATCCAAGGTCCTTTTGACCAAATGTGGGTCCTACACCCTTATTGCATTTTCTTAACTTTTTGACCAGTAGGTCAAAATGAGCTCGGCTGTTTTGAGACACGTACCAAAGGTCCATCTAGCCTAAAATTGATATTCTAAAGCTTCTGGCATAGTTAAAATTTACATACAAGCTAATTTTACTAAATTTTTCACCCAGTGGCCACTTGGAACCAATGAAGACTTTAAAACAGGAAATTGGCTCTAAAAACCAAATAAACTATCCGGTAATCGAACTATCAGTCCCAACAAGTCATAAATGACTTGGGGAAGCTATGGAAAAGATTTGACAACAAAAATAAGTGTAAGTATGGAAAATGACTTAAATGGTCATTATAAAGTCAAACCTCTAACAAAGTCCATGCTAATCCGCTCCCATTTCTACTTGGGAATGGGCAACCTCTGAATCAAGCCACCAGGTATCTGATGCTGAACCTTTACTTACTAAAAACATAGGCAATGATCTAAAAGTCTGCCATGTACCTATTCATAACACTCTATCAATAATGCTTCCTTAAATCTCTATACATCTTAGCTGTACACAGGTGAATAAAATATCTAGAGATGTGAACCTCACGCAGAATTGACTAAATCAAGTTGTCAACCCTCGAAATACAATTGCGGCTATTAAGTATCAAAAAACCCCTGACATCTATGGTAGTCTTCTTGGACTCACTACTCAACACTAGATCACAAATGATGCAAAGTCTTTTATCCTTAAATTGACGACCCCAAATCTGCTCAAATAGCGAAGAACTCACCTCAAAACTAGAAGGAATCCTCCTAAGGTAAAAAATATCAAGTCTCACTGCTGCCCCATGAAGCTATTAAAAAATCATCAATGCAAAACATAGACTACTTTTTCTTCATATCTACCTTATTAAGCTACCTATGATTAATACACATATGCATGGAGCCATCCTTCTTCTTTACAAATAACACAAGAGATCCCCAAGAAGATATACTTGATCTAATGAAACCCTTACCAAAA